>NW_027411866.1:247451738-248051738 GCF_047663935.1 Musca autumnalis
TATTGTTGCCCTTCTCCCCTCTACCCGCCCACCTAACATTCTTTTAATTAAATAATAGTGAATATTGCAACAACTAAATTAAAACCTTTGACGTAGAAGTCTTCTTATCCCGCGGTTGTCGAATTAAAAACGCCTTGCAAGTGCACGCTAAGAAGGACAAGTGTAAAGGAACAGAGACATACTTGCAATGTAATTAAAAATGTAATAAAAGGAATATATAAATCAGTGTAGAAAATTAGTTGTGTTAAAATGTGTGTAGGTGATACTACGTACGACTGGTGCTGCTGCTGTTGCTGAGACTAAACGTGACGACCACATCGTGGCTGATGTTGATGCTGTTGCTATTGTAAATGGTTCGGCTATATTTGATGCTTAGTGTGGTTAAGATTTCCGCCTTCCCCAATACCAACTGTATTACGCATACCCTTATTCTTGCACAACAACAGCAACAACTACTATAAACGGAAGAAAAAGAATAAATACTACTACCACCACCACTACGAACATTAGGATGTGTGTGTGTTTTAGTTGAGATGAAGTAATCCTGATATTGACCCACATATTATATTGCCAGCACCCCCCAAAAGCCACAAACATCATTGGCCATCTCTACCCTTTTGTTTTGCTGGTTTTTTATTTAAAAGAAAGAAGGAGGGATTCCCCAATGACCGGGCAGAGGGTGCGGAAGAGTGTGTGATGCAACCAACTGAGGCAATTATTCAAGCAACAGTAGATAATGTAAATTGACCGGAACACCACAGTCACAGCCACAACAGTCACACTAGCAGCAACAACAATTATCACTTATCCTTGGCAAAAACAATGAGCAACACAAAGTGGCCATCAAAAGGAAATTATTTGACCTCAAATTGCCATACCGCCTGCTATCAACAACAACAACAACAGCTTTACCACCGCCACCACTCAGCAACAAAGCCTTTAAAGTCAAGAAATCATTTGGCCCAAAGACGTTGTATAAATTAGCCGAGAAGTTGTAACCAACAAACCAAAACCCACCACTAAAATCAATCAACCAATTTACAAAAAATTAGTATAAATTTATTCTCCGGAAAAATAGAAATCTTTAAAATTCTAAAATAATGGCCTCCTCGGAATATGGTTTTTGGTTAATTTGTTGTTTGTTCAGTGTTCTGTTGCTGTTTTGCCTTTTCGAACTCCATTACTTCCTACGTATGTGCCTGTGTGTATTTTTGGCTCGTTTTGTCAAAAGAAAATGTCATATCCTCGAAACGACAACTGTTTCCGGTAGGTATTGCTGACTCGTCGGTATTATTTTGATATGGTTACGCGTTGAATGTTTTCACATTATCGTAGCTTGTTTCCTTTTTTAATATACTAGTACAGTAAAACAGTGTTATAATGAAATATATTTATTATGGACTATAAGTAAAAATTAAGTTTTGTGAACAAAGGATTTTTTTTTCACATAAAGTTGGACGCTTTTTATTTTATTTATTTATTTATTTTTATTTATTTATTGGCATATTCAATAATAATAAAAATGTGTGTGTAATTAAATTTTATAATTGTGAAGGAATATCGAAAATGTGCAATTATATTTTCAGTGAAATTAATGTTGATTTTCTATTTAAATTCAAAAAAAGTGTACGATTTATAAGTTGTGTTTCACATATTTGCAGTCCACTGTAAGACAAGCCCCCTCATTTTTGTTTTGTCTGTTTGTTTGTTCCAACAGTTTTTCCGTTAACTTGTCTTTTCGCATGTAGAGGCAAAATTTAATTAAGGCGTCGTAAAGAAAATCAATAACAATAACAATTTTTGTATTCGTCATAATTACAGTCTTGGCCAAGGGCAAATTTACGTTAAGGAAGATTTATAGACTGGGGGGAGTATGATAATTTGGGGGTTTTTAAATACATAGGCCGTATTTACAAAAAAAAAAAAACTGATTTAAGTGGTGGCCTCCCCCAACTTGTAAATTTTAAATTCGGTGATAACTCTAGCTCAAAAACTTGTAAACCGATTGTCACATATTTTTGTGGGTTTATAAACGACATAAAATTCTAGTTCATAGATCCATAATATGGAGTGTATAATTAAATTTTTTCATTCCATTGGTAACCACGGTGTGCCTTAACCAAATTTAAATGGAAGGTGCTTACACCTGGGAAGTTTTTGCAGATTCTGAAACTACAATGATCAAGATGAGAAATATCAAGAAACAAAAAAAAATCGCCGGAGGGATTTTCAAATAAATCGCGATTTAAGTTCACATTTTTAGGGGTTCTTTAGGTTTTCACGATTTTTCTTGGAGACCAGGAGTCCTATGTAAATGGTCCTATGGAAAATGTTGTAGCTGTGAAAATTCTCCACAAGATTGACCTTTATGATATTTTCGTAGGCTTTACCGTTTTTGAGATATAGAAGTTCAAATTGAGACAATACACGGACTGTATCCCCTCCTTATAAAACAATATAATGCTCAGTGCGCCTTAGCTAACTTTTGATGAAAACCGCGTAAACATGGGAAGATTTTACTGATTCTGAAACAGCAATGTTCATAGATAAGAAAAATAAAATAATCAGAAAAAATCGCCGGAGTGGTTTTTAAATAAATCGCGATCAAAACTCACAATTTTAGGGATTTTTAGGTTTTCGCGATTTTGCTTGGAAACCGCAAGTCGTATCGAAGTGAGTCTAAATAAAATGTGGCTGTGAAAATTCTCTACAAGACTGACCTTTAGGTTTTTTCGTAGGTTTTACCATTTTTGAGATATAGAGGTTCAGTTCGAATTTTTAGGTTTTTATCTTAAGTCTTCAAGATTTTGCTTGGAACCCGCAAGTCATATCAAAATGGGACTAAAGAAAAGGTTGAAGCTCTGAAAATTCTCTACGAGATTGGATGATTTATTTTAACTAGGTTTTACCATTTTCAAGATATATAAGTTTAATTTGGGAAATTGCAGTAATGTCATTGTTTTATAAGGAGGCGATACAGTCAGTGCATTGTCTCAATTTGAACTTCTATATCTCAAAAACGGTAAAACCTACGAAAATATTATAAAGGTCAATCTTGTGGAGAATTTTCACAGCTACAAAATTTTCTTCAGGCCCATTCACAAAGGACTCGCGGTTCCCAAGCAAAATCGTGAAGACCTAAAGAACCCCTAAAAATGTGAACTTAAATCGCGATTTATTTGAAAATCCCTCCGGCGATTTTTTTTTGTTTCTTGATATTTCTCATCTATGAGCATTCTAGTTTCAGAATCTGCAAAAACTTCCAGGTGTAAGCACCTTCCATTTAAAATTAGTTAAGGCGCATCGTGTAACACATCGAAATATTCGTCGGAGAGCCTATAAAGTATATCGTCTGCTATGCACGAAAAGGTCGTAAGTCCATTTTTAGAAATGTTTCAAGAGAAAGAAAAAACATTCCACCGCATCACAGAGGATCCACCCATTGGTCAAAAACAAAAAAATGAATGTCAAAATTTTGGTACAACATCTGGCAACTTTGACAGCTACGACATGGACCTTTTTAAAAATTTATTAGTTTTTGTTTCATTCGAAGGCGATCTTCTTAAGAATAGCCTCAACAGTCGGAACATTTGACTAATATTTTTTTGTTCTTTGTATAGATTTGATTTTTTTTGGGACATTTTCCTTCAATTTACGGATTTTTTTTAAATAAACACAACAATGTGGAAAAGGTATTATAAGTTTCTTTTGCCCAATATTCATGTCATGCCATTTTTCATATCTCGACTAGGTAATGCGATCTAACTATATATGTCCGTCCGTCTATTAAAAATTGTAATAACAAAAGCGTCAATCGGCTTTGCCGACAGATATATACCCTCAGCCAATGTGAAGTGAAACTTTCACCTACGGACAGATCGAATGTATTTAAGGTCTCTTCAGAATTTTGTGGCCCGTTTTGGACATTTGAACTTGCCGAAAATTATGGATTAGGAATTAACTGGACTAAGACACAAATGTTGAACCTTTGTGGGGGAGGTACCCTTAGGGAGGACCGATATGGACCATTTTAGAAGTTAAACTAAATTTTGACAAAATATTAGGAGATCCAAAGTTTGGACCAAATTGGTTGCCCCATTCAAGTGATATCGTTCTAGCATTTTAGTGACATTTTTTAAATATTGGGGAGAAGTACCGGAATTTGTGGCCCGGTATTGCCCCATGAAACTAAGTTTCGAATATGACGAAGACCAAATTTTGGACCAAATCAGTTGAACAGTTCGAGAGACACATATGGTGACATAGGGCTTTTTACACCTTTCGGGATGTTTTCCCAAGAAATATGGGCCTGCTCCTGAAAAAACTTTTACCGTCGTAATGGAGGTAGCGAATGCAAATCGCTTCAACAAAAATCAAAGTGATTCGAGAGCAGGTTTTAAAGTGAACTTATCCGAAATTTTGTGTGGAAGGTACCCAAAGGAGGGTGAGGGTGGTACCTGAAGGAGTGGACCAGCATGGTTTATCATCGAACTTAAACTATGTTTGGACAAAATATTACGAAGGCCAAATTTTGGACCGAATTGGCAGATCCGTTCGAGATTTATCTTGCGCTCCAACCACTACACACGGTGTCATAAGGTTTTTTTTTGCACCTTTCAGGCTATTTTCTCAGGAAGTATGGAATTGCCCCTGATGAAACTTGTACCGTCGTATGGGGGACAGCGAATGCAAGTTACTACAACAAAAATCAAAGCGATTCGAGAGCAGGTCCTAAACTAAACTTTTCCGAAATTTTGTGTGGGAGGTACCCGAAGAAGTGGACCGATTGAGTCCATATTTAAACTTCATCTAAGTGTGGTAGAAATTTCATAATGTGCAAAGTATGGACCAATTCGGTTATTCCCAAGAGTTATCGTGCTCACAAATTTTCCGAACATTTTCGAACTTTTGTGGGGGAGGTACCGGAAGGAGTGGACCGATATAATCCATCTTTTAACTTAAAGTAAGTTTGGACAAAATATTACGAAAGCCAAATTTTGGACCGAATCGGCAGATCCGTTTGAGAGTTATCTTGCTCTCTAACCCCTACACACGGTGTCATAGGGTTTTTTGTGACTTTCAGGCTATTTTCTCAGGAAGTATGGACTTGCCCCTAATAAAACTTACAGCGAACACAACTTGCATAAACAAAAATCAAAGCGATTCGAGACCAGGTACTAGGTACCAGGTAAATACCCAGGTATTTACCCAATATGTGGATATAAACTACAGAATAGCCCAGTCAAAATAGACATTGAAATAGCAAAAATTTCCACAAAGCTGAATTTTTGTGGATAGGTAGGGTTTGTCATAAGAAGCAAGTCCCCATCAATCATGTGTGCAAAAACAGCTATTCCGGGTCAAAGTTTAAAATTTATGGATTTTTCTTATGTTTCGGGGTTTTTCTTGAAAACGGGGTGTCTAATCAAAAAGTGACTGAAGCAAATATTGTAGACAGAAAATTTTGCTACAAGTTTGGTATTTATAATTCTTTCCTAGAAGGAATCATTCTTTAGATATATTGGTTCTGAAAAACACATAATTTTTACGGACTTATAAGGGGTTTTAAAAGTTTTGGGCGTATGAACCGACAAAAATGTTGATTATGATTAAAGATCAAAAGTTTTGCAGAGGAGATACTTAAAGGAATGGATCGACATTGACCATTATAGAAGTGGATCTCAAGCCACTACATACAGTACCATAGGGGTTTTTTTACACCCTTCGGGCTGTCGGAATGAACTTGCCGCTAAAAAAACGTTTACCATCGTAATTGAGGTAGCGAATGCAAGGTGCTTCAACAAAAATCAAAGTGATTCGATAGCAGATCTTAAAGTGAATTTAACCGAAATTTTGTGTGGAGTGGACAAATATAGTCTAAAACCATTATTTCGATGCGGCACATTTTGCCGGTATGAATGTGTATATACCCTCGTTAGCATAAATGCTGAGGGTACAAATATCCCATTTAACCCACATATGTAATCGAAAGCCCAACGGGAACGACCCCAACGAAAACTCTCTGATTTTTTTGAAACTTTGTCCGTAGGTAGGGTTTGTTGTTGTTGTACTTACGCGGCTAATTTTTAATTTGACCTTTTGATCGCGATAAATCGAAAATGGTAAGTCTTTTTTTTAAATCCTACATACAATTCTTGTGGACAATTGTTAAATCTGCAACTTACCGTTTTTAAGAATGATGAAAAAACTGAATAACACACATGGGATCGTTGATTCTCTCCACCAAAAATTCAGCTTTGTGCCAATTTTTGCTATTTCCCCCTTATACGCATGTCTAATTTGACAGGGCTAAGGAACTAAAATCATATAATTAGATGCGAAAACGCAGTGTTTTAGCAAATTTTAACTGACTATGAAAAAATTACCTTTTTTGGACACCGAGCAAGTTAAAATATGATCAGTTTGGTAAATCTTTCAAATATTGTGACAGCATAATTCTGATATTTGATATTTAGAGCGGTTTGTTGTAGTTCTCCATGCAGGAAAACATAAATGTTGGAACGTGGTGTGCTCCTAAAGACGAAAATTTTTCGACATTTTGAAAAATATGTAATTGTACCCTCAGTCTTTGGACTAACGAGGGTATATTCACTTTCATACGCACAAAATGTACTCAACAAAATAATGGTTTTAGACTAAAGTATGTATGGACCGAATCCGTTTCAGACAATTTGGAGTCGATTTAGCCATGTCCATCCGTCTGTCTGGCTGGCTGAAGCGCACGATAACTCTCGAACGGATGAACCGCTATATATACAACAACATAATTAATACCATTTTTTTCTTTTCCTCTTCGCTTGCTACGTTGGTTAACAACAACAAAGCACGAAACACACGTGTTTTATCGCATACACATCTCTAAAGCTTCTGCGTCTCCTATTACACCATACACACAGCTCTTTATTATAAAACAGCATTCCGCAACCGCGAGAGCCATGTTGTTACTCTATTTGACAAGAATCCTCTCTCCACCCATAAAAAATATGTTCTAACATAAAAAATATGTTGGTACCCAAACAAATAAAATTGAGATATGTTTCAAAATGTTGCAAACATATATTTGTTTGGACGCAAATAAATTATGTTTGGATCCAATCATATATTTGTTTGCAATCAGTCCCAAACAAATATTTGTTTGGATCCAAACATATTTCTTACATATATTTTTCTGCGTGTAATGACCCGAATGTTTCATAAACCCCGTCCCATATCGATTATGTTTTTATGTAATAATTAGGTTAACTGTTTGTAATACCTACCCCATGCCTACAAATTTACGCCGAAAACGTCACAACTTCTGTTGTTACCTTCGCATATTTAGGTCCACAAATCCTGATTTTCATACAGGCATAGGCTGAGGACATGTAGCTGTGGACAATGCCGACTGATTTTTTTAACTTTTTCATATTCTTATTTTAACAAAAACATTTTCAATTGTCTAAGTGCTAAACTTATATAAAATTAATTTTTTTGCAGGTATTTGCTTAACGAATGACATCGATACGTTGTTGTATCACATGAATAATGCACGATATTTAAGAGAATTGGATTTCGCCAGAGTTGATTTCTACGAACGCACCAATTTATATCGTACAATTGTGGCCAAAGGTGGCTCCGTATTTCAGGGTGCATCAACCATAAGGTATCGGAGGTTTATCAGACCATTTCGAAGATTTAAAATTGCTTCCAGGGTAAGTGCTCTCATACTATAAATATATTTCCAAATTACAATAAAACTATTTATTGTCTCTTTCATTTTCAGATAATCTATTGGGATGAACAGTCGGTATTTATGGAACATCGTTTCATACGTCCCTCAGATCAATTTATACACTGCATAGCGATATGTCGACAAAGAATTGTCGATTGTTCAGCCGAAGATGTTATGAATGAATTGTTGTCGCCGAAAACAGCACAGCTGCAGGCATCACGCAACACACTCAGTTCGACAGTGACGCTTGACCATGCCATTGCCAGTACAAATGTGGATCAAGATATGGCCGAAAATGGTCAAGTGCACACAAAAATGAAACCAGATTTGCCTCCAGAAATTCAAAAATGGATTGAATACAATGACTTGTCGAGTAAGAATTTACGGCCAACATGATCGACCAGCAGAGTCGCGATGGTGCATTGATACGCTTTAAGTAGTTTTACAATCAATCCATTTCTACATGGATCTAAATATTGAATGAATGTGAAAGCATCAGGACAGACAGCAGCAGTTGTGTGCGTGTACTGATGCGCTATTTATTGAAAAAGTATTGTTTTATGGTTTTCCTTTTTATATACATAGCAAATTATAAAAAGTATTAGTTTTATTTGTTTTTAATTTTGTTACACATGTACAATCTATTATTGTATTATCCTATAATGGTGTCTAAACATATTGTATGTATGTATACTCTAATGGAACAAAAACAAGAAAGAATTTAAACAATGAAGTAAAAACAAAATATTCTGTAAGCGTTTTGTTTATTTTATTATAAAACCTAAGAATATTATGGGAAAGCACTCTTGTGGATAATTATATCCACTATTGTGGATAATAATATCCACACTTGTGGATAATAATATCCACGCTTGTGGATAATAATATCCACGCTTGTGGATAATAATATCCACGCTTGTGGATAATAATATCCACGCTTGTGGATAATAATATCCACGCTTGTGGATAATAATATCCACGCTTGTGGATAATAATATCAGAGCTTGTGGATAATAATATTCACGCTATTTTTGGAAAAAGTGTGCTTGTTAACATCATTTCCTAAGGAAAGGTTGCTTGTTAAGACCCTTTCCTAAGGAAAGGGTGCGTGTTAAAATCTTTTCCTAAGGAAAGGGTGCTTCTTTAGATCTTTTCCTAAGGAAAGGTTGCTTCTTAAGATCTTTTCCTAACGAAAGGGTGCTTGTTAAGACCTTTTCCTAAGGAAAGGGTGCTTGTCAAGACCCTTTACTAAGGAAAGGGTGCTTGTCAAGACCCTTTACTAAGGAAAGGGTGCTTGTCAAGACCCTTTACTAAGGAAAGGGTGCTTGTTAAGACCCTTTCCTAAGGAAAGGGTGCTTTTAAGACCCTTTCCTAAGGAATGGATGCTTGTTAAGATCTTTTCCTAACGAAAGGGTGCTTGTTAAGATCTTTTCCTAACGAAAGGGTGCTTGTTAAGACCTTTTTCTAAGGAAAAGGTGCTTGTTAAGATCTTTTCCTAAGGAAAAGGTGCTTGTTAAGATCTTTTCCTAAGGAAAGGGTGCTTGTCAAGACCCTTTACTAAGGAAAGGGTGCTTGTTAAGACCCTTTCCTAAGGAAAGGGTGCTTTTAAGACCCTTTCCTATGGAAAGGGTGATTGTTAAGACCCTTTACTAAGGAAAGGGTGCTTGTTAAGACCCTTTACTAAGGAAAGGGTGCTTGTTAAGACCATTACCTAAGGAAAGGGTGCTTTTAAGACCCTTTCCTAAGGAAAGGGTGCTTGTTAAGACCCTTTCCTAAGGAAAGGGTGCTTGTTAAGACCCTTTCCTAAGGAAAGGGTGCTTGTTAAGACCCTTTCCTAAGGAAAGGGTGCTTGTTAAGACCCTTTCCTAAGGAAAGGGTGCTTGTTAAGACCTTTTCCTAAGGAAGACCCTTTCCTAATTAAAGGGTGCTTGTTAAGACCTTTTCCTAAGGAAGACCCTTTCCTAATTAAAGGGTGCTTGTTAAGACCCTTTCCTAAGGAAAGGATCCTTCTTAAGACCCTTTCCTAAGACCCTTAAGAAGGGTCCTTCTTAAGACCCTTTCCTAAGGAAAGGGTGCTTCTTAGGGTCCTTCTTAAGACCTTTTCCTAAGGAAAGGGTGCTTGTTAAGACCCTTTCCTAAGGAAAAGGTGCTTGTTAAGACCCTTTCCTAAGGAAAGGGTGCTTGTTAAGACCCTTTCCTAAGGAAAGGGTGCTTGTTAAGACCCTTTCCTAAGGAAAAGGTGCTTGTTAAGACCCTTTCCTAAGGAAAAGGTGCTTGTTAAGACCCTTTCCTAAGGAAAGGGTGCTTGTTAAGACCCTTTCCTAAGGAAAGGGTGCTTGTTAAGACCCTTTCCTAAGGAAAGGGTGCTTGTTAAGACCCTTTCCTAAGGAAAGGGTGCTTGTTAAGACCCTTTCCTAAGGAAAGGGTGCTTGTTAAGACCCTTTCCTAAGGAAAGGGTGCTTGTTAAGACCCTTTCCTAAGGAAAGGGTGCTTGTTAAGACCCTTTCCTAAGGAAAGGGTGCTTGTTAAGACCCTTTCCTAAGGAAAGGGTGCTTGTTAAGACCCTTTCCTAAGGAAAGGGTGCTTGTTAAGACCCTTTCCTAAGGAAAGGGTGCTTGTTAAGACCCTTTCCTAAGGAAAGGGTGCTTGTTAAGACCCTTTCCTAAGGAAAGGGTGCTTGTTAAGACCCTTTCCTAAGGAAAGGGTGCTTGTTAAGACCCTTTCCTAAGGAAAGGGTGCTTGTTAAGACCCTTTCCTAAGGAAAGGGTGCTTGTTAAGACCCTTTCCTAAGGAAAGGGTGCTTGTTAAGACCCTTTCCTAAGGAAAGGGTGCTTGTTAAGACCCTTTCCTAAGGAAAGGGTGCTTGTTAAGACCCTTTCCTAAGGAAAGGGTGCTTGTTAAGACCCTTTCCTAAGGAAAGGGTGCTTGTTAAGACCCTTTCCTAAGGAAAGGGTGCTTGTTAAGACCCTTTCCTAAGGAAAGGGTGCTTGTTAAGACCCTTTCCTAAGGAAAGGGTGCTTGTTAAGACCCTTTCCTAAGGAAAGGGTGCTTGTTAAGACCCTTTCCTAAGGAAAGGGTGCTTGTTAAGACCCTTTCCTAAGGAAAGGGTGCTTGTTAAGACCCTTTCCTAAGTTTCTACTACAACAATCTTGTTTCTGCAATTCACGCTCCAAATTAAAGTAACGTGCCATAGGCAAATATTTACAATTAAAACCGGGTTAATCGTAAAACCCCTTCAGCACAAATATTTACAAAGAAATTAGGAATAGTTTGTCAAATGTTTTCCACAATGTCGGATATTTGCAATTCTAAAATCCAAAGCAAAAATGTATTTTTTTTTAATATTTATTTACAAAACACAATACGTATAAAAATGTTAACCCGATGACAATGTTTATTTACACTACAGTAAACTATCACTAATTACGACTAATTGTGCAGATACTGCATAGCTTGTCTACTTGTCTTTACGTAACTTTTGACTTGATACTTCAATGGCGTCCAGCCACAATTTTAATTCCTCTGGCATTTCTGGACGTTTACCAGCCTCTGGATAGGTTTTCATGATATCCATGACATTGCAATTGGTGATGCATTGTTTAGACATAGCCACGGCGCGAACAAAGCCATCAGCCAAGGTAACAAATTGTTGTTCCAAGTAGATGGCCTTATCATCCCACCAAATCAATTTGGTTTGGATCTTATAGGGATGGAAGATGGGAATGGTACGACGGTAGCGGACACTTGAGGCACCTTGGACAGCACCACCATGGCGGGCACGTACCTTTTCATAGAGACCGGTCAAGGCATAGAAATGGAAACGGGCAAAGTCCAATTCACGTAAATAGCGGGCATTGTTCATGTGTTTGATGAAAATGTCCACATCCTGGGAGGTGCAAAGGCCTGCAAGACAAACGAAAGCAACATGTTTACTTATAAAGTTTCCACTATTATATTATTTTACAATGTAAACTCACCATAAATTGTTGTTGTATCGGTAACTTTCCGTTTACTTTGGAATAGACGCCCCGCAAACACGGTAAAAACGCAACGTAGGAAATAATTAACATCCCAGATGATGTACAAGATGAGAGCGAACAACACAAATCCCATGATAACCGGTTTTGATTTTTATTTCAAAAACTGCAAGAAAACAAAATAAATTTGAATCAAATCAATATTTCACAAAAATTAAATATTGGTATTATGCAAATTTGTAACGTCTAAAGTTCAAGGTTTGGCTATTCAACCTCAATGCTTGCTGTTGTCTTCATCGCATTTTGAACTAAATTCAATATTGTTTGTGTCATTAAAAGAAACACCAACAAAATTAAAACTCTTTTGTAATTCCATAAGCCAAAACAAGAAATAATGCCACCATTCGCACACACCTGCTAATGTCCCACAACAAAATCCAGCGATCGATCAAACGTCCAAACTGACCACGGTATGTTTACCAACTGAAAGTTTTTTATCGTTGCACTGCACTCTGCTTCGATCGTCTTCACAAAACGAAATTCACTTTCATTAACATAGATACGCCGGCATGTCGATGTGTGTGTGCGAAATGTATCTTTCAGTTTGTTTATTCTCTCTCGGGCTTACTCAATCGTTGCATATGGATGGGTAAGCAAAAGCTTTTGAAAAGCTTAAAAAAAAATGTAATTAGCTCAACGACCATATCTGTTTTTATGAATGTCGAAATGTGCATTTTGTTAGGGTGGGTCGGTTGTAATTAATAGCACAAAAGAAATTGAGTACATTTTTATGCGTATGTGCGATAGGTAGGCATAATTATTCCACTGAGGGACCAGTCCTCTAAACCAGACAAAAAACAAGAAAGAAACACATTAAGTTTTTATACCCCACGGTGCTCTTGAATCCAATTTAAATGGTAGGTGCTTACACCTGGGAAGTTTCTGCTGATTCTGAAACTACAATGTTCATAGATGAGAAAAATCAAAAAAAAAAAAAAAAAATCGCCGGAGCGCTTTTTAAATAAATCGTAAGGTTGAAATTTTTAGGGGTTGTTTAAATTTTTGCGATTTTGCTTGGAAACCGCAAGTCCTATCAAAATGGGAATAAAGAAAATGTTGTAGCTATCAAAATTCTCTACAAGATTGGCCTTAACGATTTTTTTGTTTTTTGATTTTTCTCATCTATGAAAAAATTTCCCAGGTGTAAGCACCTTCCATTTAAATTTGATTCAAGAGCACCGTGGCCCTCCACCTCGAATTGTATTGAAGTATGAACAATTAGTACCTACTAAGCTCTTCGTCTACGTTAAATCAAATTCCCTGGAGGAAAATAATATTTCAACTGATGATAATCACTTTATACTGAAAAAATTATGTGTGGAGGTTTTCTAACCAACGTGAGTGCGGTTCTATTGGGGGGCTTTATGAAGACCGCATATACACACAAACTTCTGGTGGAAAGTTATATACCACAAACGAGACTAAACACAAAATTTCAGCCTTTTCTTTGGGATATTGAGGCCACAACCTTTTAAATACAGGAAATCGGAAGATACCGTCCAAGGGGGGGCTATATCAAGACGTGGACCTATACAGACAAATTTCAGTTGGATAGTTTTATACTCCCAACGAGGACTAAATACCAAATTTCAGCAATTTGGGTGGGATATTGAGGCTAAAACCTTAAAAATACCTAAAATCGGGAGGTAAGGAACCCTCTTTATGTACCTATGAAGCCTATATGAAGATCTGGGCCTACACAGACAAATTTCTGGTCGAAAGTTAAATACTACCAACGACGACTAATCATAAAATTTCAGTGATTTCGTTGTTATATTGAGGCCGCAACCTTCAAAATATCTGGACCTATCTGGACCTATGCCGAAAAAATTCAGGTTGATAGTTTTATACCGCCAAGGAAGACTAGATACAAAGTATTAGCCATTTCGGTGGAATGTTGAGGCAACAACCTTCAAATACCAAAAGTCGAAACGTACTGTTCTATGGCGGACTATATGAGGACGTGGACCTAAGCCGACAAATTTCAGGTGGAAAGTCTTATACCGCCAACGAAAACTAAATACCAAATTTCAGCCATTTCGGTGGGATATTGACGCCACATCTTTCAGAATACCGAAAATCAGGAGGTACCGTTCTACGGGGGTTATATGAAGACGTGGACCTATTCCGACAAATTTCATGTGGAAACTTTTTCCCCCAAAGAAAGCTAAAAACCAAATTTCAGAAATTTTGGTGGGATATTGCAGCTAAAACCTTGAAAATACCTAAAATCGGGATGTACCGTTCTTTGGGCGCTATCTGAAGTCGTGGACCTATACCGACAAATTTCAGGCGGAAAGTTTTATACCCCCAACGAAGATCGATTATCGATAACGCACGATAACTTTTGAAGGGAGTAACAGATTTGATCCATACTTTGCACATCGTGAAATTTCTACCAGATTTAGAGGAGGTTTCTCTATGGACTCAATCGGTCTACTCCTTTGGGTACCTCTTACACAAAATTTCGGATAAGTTCAGTTTAGGACCTGCTCTCGAATCGCTTTGATTTTTGTTGCAACAACTTGTATTCACTGCCCCCCATACGAAGGTAAGAAAATAGCCTGAAAGATACAAAAAGCCCCTATGACACCGTGTGTAGTGGTTGGAGCGCAATATAACTCTCGAACGGATCTGCCGATTCGGTCCAAAATTTGGCCTTCGTAATATTTTGTCTAAACATAGTTAAAATTCGAAGATAAGCCATATCGCTCCAATGTTCCAAATCAAAAATGTTCGGAAAAATTGTCCGCACGATAACTCGTGAAGAGAGTGAACGATGTAATCCATACTTTGCACATTATAATATATCTACCAGGTATCGATCAGGTTCGAATATGGACTATATTTGTTTACTCCTCCTGGTACCTCTCACACAAAATTTCGGATAAGTTCACTTTAAGGCCTGCTCTCGAATCACTTTGATTTTTGTTGAAGCTACTTGCATTCGCTGCCTCAAATACCACGGTGAAAGTTTTTTCAGGGGCAAGTCCATACTTCTTGAGAAAACAGCCCGAAAAGTGTAAAAAATCCCAATGTCACCATATGTGGCGGTCGGAGAGCACGATAACTCTCGAACTGTTCAACCGATTTGGTCCAACATTTGGTCTTCGTCATATTATATCCGAACTTAGTTTCATATGGCAATACCGGTCCACAACTTTCGGTACTTCTCCCCAATATTTAAAAATGTCACTAAAATGCTAGAACGATATCACTTGAGTGGGGCAACCAATTTGGTCCAAACTTTGGATCTCCTAATATTTTGTCATAATTTAGTTTAACTTCTAAAATGGCCCATATCGGTCCTCCCTAAGGGTACCTCCCCCAAAAGTTCAATATTTGTGTCTTAGTGCAGTTAATTCCTAATCCACATTTTTGTCGGCAAGTTCAAATGTCCAAAAAGGACCACAAAATTCTGAAGAGACCTTAAATACATTCGATCTGTCCGTAGGTGAAAGTTTCACTTCACATTGGCTGATGGTATATATCTGTCGGCAAAGCCGACGGACACTTTTTTACTTGTTTGCATTATTAATTAATTTTGTGTATCAAAAATATGATTAAAATGACGACAAAACAGCATTTGAATTATTCATTGATAAATTAAGTGCAGATCCAATCCAAATGATTTTTATTTTGTCTTTTTTCTCCTCCATAAACTTCGAAACGATCCAATTTTGGCACAGTTGGTTCCCTCTCAATTTGACAACTTCCTTCAATTTGTTCTAAACCCCAACGAAGACTAAAACTAATTTTCAGTCATTTCGGTGGTATCTTGAGGCAACAACCTTCAAAATACCGAAAAGGCCCGAAGCTGAGTCGGCGCTGCTGACTGATGCTTTCTTACTTCTTTTATAGCACGTTCATACGTCCAAAAAGGATAAAAAAAAATTTGGTAAAAATGATTTTAATTTCAGACTTATACTATACTTTTTTACTTGTTTGGAAGAAATTCGTAATTTATGTGGTAATTTATAAGTTTTGATTTGTTTCGAATTACATATATCTGAAAAAAGTGTAGTTATCAAACTTATCTATTTATGTCCTTTTAAACTTTCCTAACGTATGTGTGGACGCTGCATATGGATATGTACATTAGGGTTAAAACTTTTTTTTATTTGGGACAATTTTTATCAGTCCTGTAAGAAGACATACATATAACTAAAAACAAGTTTAAGAGCCACACGACATTACATTTTGTTTCTCACTTATTTTATGTTTCATATCATATATATGTACATCATCATATAAGTTGTAAGTGGTTTATGCTTCACCTTTTTCAATACGTAAATGAAATCATTCACTCGAGAAATAGGAAATATTATTTTCATTTAATAGTATTTTTTCATAAAAATATAATTTCAAAGTGAATTTTGCGGAAGGTTTTTCAAAATTTCAATGAAATAAATGTATATTTAGTCATTAATTGGCAAAGTTCATTCATTCCCGCTTCGGGAAATATTTTTTTAGAAAAAAGGTCAAAAAGTCATAACCCTAATGTATGTTATTATAGCTCTGTTCCAGAACTAAAAAGTTTTTACAATTTTTACCACTTTTACACATTTTGCGTTCCCGTACAGAAAATTTATATGAAAATCGATTACGACTTTTACAACTTTTACGACTTTTACCACTTTATAAAGTACGGGAACAGGCCATATGTTTATAAAAAGAAGGTGTGCATAAATCTGTGTATATATAAAGCAAAAACAACGATAACGTGTTTAAAAACAACAACGACGACCTACCCTAACATTTTGATACAAGTTTTATCGTGAAGAGAGTTTTTAAGCTTTCACAAACAAATATATAATTATCTTTGGTATTTATTACAAACTTGAAAGTTTTAATACATATCAACGAAGAGAAGCTTAAATTATAAATTTGCTAATTTCAAACCTAATGATATTAGGGATGACGGATCTTAAATTTAATGAAATAAAATGATTAATTTTTATTTAATGCGCAATGTAATGCAAAATCAGCACATCAATCAAGCGAAATCTTAAAGCCATTCATATATAAAGATAAACATAATTCCTATCGGCTTTATGAAACCAAATTCAAGAATTTAACTCCTTACCGTATTGTGGCCTGACTGTTATAATGTTTTGAACCCCTGGCTAAAACATTCAAAATATAGAAAATCCGTGAGTGCCATTCAATTGGGGCTATATAAAGACGTGGACCTATACCGACAAATTTCTGGTGGAAAGATTCATACCACAAACGAAGACTAAATACGAAATTTCAGGCTTTTCGGAAGGTACAATTCTATGGGGATTATATGAAGCTGTTGACCTACATATACCGACAAATTTCTGGTGATACTCCCAACGAAGGCTAAATACTAAATTTCAGCCATTTCGTGGGCATATTGAGGCCACAACCTTCAAAATACCGAAAATAGGAAGTTACCGTTCCGGGGACTATATGAAGACGTGGATCGATGCCGACAAATTTCAGGTACAAATTGTAATACCCCAACGAAGACTTACTAACAAATTTCAGCCATTTTGGGGGGATATTGAGGCCACAACCTTCAAAATACGGAAAATAGTAAGGTACCATTCTATGGGGACTATATGAAGACGTGGACCTATACCGACAAATTTCAGTTGTATAGTTTTATACCCCCAATGAATGATAAAAGCCAAATTCCAGCCATTTCCGTGGTTTATTTTAGCCTCAGTACACCACGGAAACCTTGAAAAACCGAACATCGGGAGGTACTAATTTCAGCTGGAAAGTTTTATACCAACAACGAAGTCTAAATTCCAAATTATAGCCATTTCAGTGGTATATCGAGGCCACAACCTTCAAAATACGAAAAATCGGAAGGTACCGTTCTATGGGGGACTATATGAAGACGGGACCTTTACCGACTAATTTCAGCCCACAACGAAGTCTTAATACCAAATTTCAGCCATTTCGTGGGCATATTGAGGCCACAACCTTAAAAATACCGAAAATCGGAAGGTACCGTTTTATGGGGACTATATGAAGACTTGGTCCTATACCGACAAATTTCAGGTGGAAAGTTGTATACCCCCAACGAAGACTAAAAACCAAATTTCAGCTACTTCCGTGGTTTATTGAGGCTAAAACCTTGAAAATACCGAATTTTTATTCCTACGGATAGCAACAGTGCTGTCAACTTTTATTGATTCATTCATTCATAATTTTGCGTTTTAAAGTTACCGATTTTTGTCGGTAACTCAAAAAATGAGTTAGAGAATTCCACTACTGACGTCTATAGGGTTTTATTTTGAGTTTTAGTGCCAATTTCTCAGGAAGTATGGACTTGCCCCCAAAAAATTGTACCGTTGTAACATGTTGCTAAAAAAATTAAAAACGATCCCAGACGAGACCTTGAACTACAGTCTTTCCAAACTTTGTGTGTTAGGTACCCGAAAGAGTGGTCCGATATAATCAATATTTGGACGTAATCCGAGTCTGTAACAAATAAAACGACTTTTAGCGTTTGGACCAAATCTGTTTCTCCCTTCGAGGGTTATCGTACGTATTACCCAGTTTAGTTGGTGGCGGCAGGCTTTTTTTAAGCTATTGTGCCATTATATCAGGAAGTATGGACTTCGCCCCGAAAACATTTCAAAACTACCCCGAACTGTTTAACTGTCATTTTTCCAACTTTTGTGTGGGAGGTACCCGAAATAGCGTACCGATTTAGTCGATATTCAAACCAGATATACATATGTCAGGAATGAGGTACCGGAAGGTGTTGACGAATGTGGCATATCATCGAACTTAAACTGCGTTTGTATATTTTGAACAGAAAAGAAAATTAATTTTTCTATTTTAGTTCAGAATGGTGGAGGATATAAAAATTACGATTTTTTACTTGTTTAATACTTAAATATTAAAAAATATTATTTTAGTCATTAATATGCAAAAGTCATAACCCTAAATGTAATGTATACTTTGATACGACGAAAATGTGCCTCATCTGAATAATGGTTTTAGAACCCAAATATGTTTAGACGAAGTCCGTTTCAGCTGATTTATTCATGTCCGTCCATCTGTCTGTCCGGCTTGCTGGCTGTAGCGCACGGTAACTCTTGATCCATTCTATTTGGTTGGACAATTTTGGTTCTAGCAATATTTTATGAAGTTCGAAGATGGGCCATAAACTTGCGGGTACTTCGTCGACAAAAGTCCCAAACTTTTCGCTAATATGATGCGCACGACAACTCTCGAAGATAGTAACTGATTCGGTCCAAACTTTCCCCATCGCAATATTTCTTTTACAATTGATCAAGATGGAATAAGGTACCTTGCGGTACCTCCCACACAAAATTTCCTATTTAGTCCTGTCAAAATAGACATTGAAATAGCAAAAATTCCCACAAAGCTGAATTTTGGTGGAGAGCTAGGGTTTGCCATTAGAAGCAACGTCCTAAAAGTCCCCATCGATCCCATGTGTGCAAAAAAAAAAATATTCGGGGTCAAAGGTCAAAATTTAAGGGTTTTTAGGTTTTCGGATTTATTTTTTGAAAACGGTTGATCTAATCAAAAAGTGACTAAAGTAAATATTGTAGACAGAAAAATTATCTACAAGTTTGACCCTTATAATTTTTTTTTAGGAAGGAACCATTCTTGAGATATAGCTGTTCTTAAAAACAGATGATTTTTATGCAAAATATATATTTTCTTGAAGAGCGAAATTATAGCTATCTTCTAAAAAAAATCCAACAAATTCGGAGTGTGTTTAGTAGAGTTATTCAATGTTAGAGTCATTTTATGCGAAAATAGCCCATTTAACCCACATGTATAATCGAAAGCTCAACGGTAACGACCCCAACGAAAACTCTCCGATTTTTTTCAAGTTTTGTCCGAAAGTAGGGTTTGTTGCGCTGATTACGGAAATGTATAAATTTCAACGGTTGCGAATTAGACCCGAAAGGCCAAATTTAAAAACCGGGTTAGACCCGGTTCTACTGAACCGATTACTGCAAAGTGGACATCGTTTGAAAGCTTACGGAAGTATCTAACACATAGTGTCGTTACTTTAACCGGTTCGCCTCATAATGTACTTACGCGGCTAATTTTTTATTTGACCTTTAGATCGAGATATCTCGAAAATGGTAAGTCTTTTTTAAGAATCATAAAGACCACTCTTGTAGACAGTTATTGATTCTACAACTTTTACTTTAGCGAGCTTTTGCTTAGTATTACCGTTTTTGAGAAAAATTAAAAAAAAAACTGAATAATGCCTCCAAAAATGACCTTTGACCCCGAATAACTTGTTTTGCACACATGGGA
Organism: Musca autumnalis; assembly: GCF_047663935.1. NCBI lineage: Eukaryota > Metazoa > Arthropoda > Insecta > Diptera > Muscidae > Musca > Musca autumnalis. Next base: position 247,471,794 of record NW_027411866.1, read on the forward strand.
TCGATGGGGACTTTTAGGAAGTTGCTTCTAATGGCCAACCCTAGCTCTCCACCAAAATTCAGCTTTGTGGGAATTTTTGCTATTTCCTCCTTATACGCATGTCTATTTTGACCGGACTAATTACGACGGTACAGTTTTTTTCGTAGCGCAAGTCCATAGCACACCCGATCAGCACCAAATGGAATGATTGATGAGAACGATCCGATTTGACCGAAACGTTGAACATGGCAAAATTGCATCCAAATGTACTTCAATCTCCCTGGGGGTCTCTATATTCGAGCCTTCTTTTAGAATTTTTGCCGAAGGCATACTTAATAGTCCTGTTTAGTAATTTTTGCTAAGTGAAGCTTAATGACTGTTCAAGGATCATTTCGAAATGATAAACAAAGGACTACTATTTATGCCGTCAACACCTCACCGTATGCCAGTCGAATATTTAGTGCTACTCCTTCATATTATTCTTGATATTGATGTTATGATGTTTCTATCCCTTCATATAAATAACAAATGGAAACGGTGTACCAACCAGTTCACCTGAAAATTTCTCTTAATCTCTACACTAAACTCTACAATGCATTAGTAAAACATAACACAACCTCAGTGCTGTTGTAACACTGGTGCGCGGCTGTTTATTGTGCGTTGAATGACAACGACGTTAAATGGTGGCGACAAGTTCGACTCGTTTCGTTGATGATAGACCCCATTACGGTGAGGCTATGTGCGTGCATATCTCACAACATAAACTGGGGTTTGATAAGACCCCCAAACACAAAACAACCGAAAACGAACAGCAGCAAATATGCAGGCATCCATTCATTCAACCATCCATCCATCGGCAGAGCAAAAGAACATCTCTCCGGAGATACTTAACTAAATCAGCAGCTAGGCAAACAAACGGCTTGTTGTGATATTTGAACAATTTCAAAAATGTCAAATTCAGTTCGTGTCGTGTATTCGCCGAGTTAAGAACTTTTTTCGAAAGATATCTGCCGTTTCGAAACGTGTGATATTGAGTGAGAAAAAAAATACTAGTGAATTGAAAAAAAATTCAGTTTTTGTCAATCAGTCGGTGCGAGTGGTGGTGGTCAAAAAGCAGATGTGAAGAACAAGTTCCAAGTGAATAAAAACAAGATACCTATATTGTCAACAACAACAACAACCGACGACAATAACAACAAAATAAATTGCAAGCTTACGAAAATAATGATCGCAACAAATTAGATTTGCTTTGAATTGAATTGAATAAGAAAATAAGAACAAAATCTACTTAAAGAAGAACACCGCCAACGACAACCAAAAATAATTGAAGAAGAAAACAAAGAAAAAAAATAAATAAGAAAAACACACGACAATCTAATAGAAAATTGTGAACGATTTACAACGGCAGTACGTGAGGTGTGTAATGATGATGCTTAAATTTTGTTTTTGTTTTTGGTTTTATTATGTTTTTATATAAAAATGTTTGTGCTTAAGCAGATTAAAAATAATTACAGCAACAAGAAGAAAATATTAAAAATGATTTGCTTTTTTTAAAAGAAAGATCAAAAATAAATGATTTTTAAATCCGTTATACCAGAAAAAACTTATTATAAAAATAAGTTTTAACAGCTAAAGGACCTTTGAACCGAAAAATTACTCAAAATATTACACTAACATAATTTCTATTTAATGGAGACAAGTATACAACAACATGTAGAAATTATATTCAGTATCTAAATGTTTATAAAGATTTGAATTGTCACATTTGTCAATTTTCAACACCATCGGACAAATTTCGACTGATAAATCCATATAAATGAATCATAACAATTGAGAAAATATCAGTAAACTGTGCTGACGGATATATATGTGTACCCTCAGCCTCTGACAAAAAAGAAGCAAACACGATGTACAGAGTTTGGACCAATCAGAAACTCCCTGCGGGAGTTACCTTGCGAATTTGCCAATTTAGTTGGTGCCGTCGGGGTTTCTGGACTTGTCCCGAAACAAATTGTACGGTCGTAAAGGTAAAAAAATCAAAACTATTCAAGAGAACCTCTTATTCTTCGCTTCTTCCGAATTTCGTGTGGTCCATCTTCGAACTTAAAATAATTTTGGGCAAAATATTAATTTGGTTGGACTCGGTTGATCCGTTCTAGGGTTATCGTGCCTCCACCCAGCCGAACAAACGGACATTGCTAAATCGGTCTGTGAAATAAAGAAAAGGATAAAAACTAGTACAAACTATGTGGCCTAGGCAACACGCAGTGTCGCAAGGTGTCATTTCACATTTTTGTTGGAAAGTTTGACAGTTTTTAGCCTAAACGTACTCAGGACAGTTTGACATACGACCATGTGTTGAGTCTTTTACAGTGACTTGAAAAAATCACTTTGCAAAAAATGGAATTTACTTCTGAAAATTTTCGTCCGATAATTATACCCTCAGCATTTATGCTAACGAGGGTATATACACTTTCATACGGGCAAAATTTGCCACATCGAAATAATGATTTTAGACCCCAAGTATGTTTGGACGAAATGTGTTTCAGACAATTTGGAGTCGATTGAGCAATGTCTGTCCGTCTGTCCGTCTGTCCGTCTGTCTGGCTGACTGGAGCGCACGATAACTCTCGAATGGATCAACCGATTCGGTCCAAAATTTGGCTTTCGTAATATTTTGCCCAAACTTAGTTTAAGTTCGAAGATGGGTTATATCGGTCCACTCCTTCCGGTACCTCCCACACAAAAGTTCGAAAATGTTCGGAAAATTTGTGCGCACGATAAATTTTTACCAGACACAGATAAGGTTTTAATATGGACTCAATAGGTCTACTCCTTCGGGTACCTCCCACACAAAATTTCGGAAAAGTTCAGTTTAGGGCCATCTCTCGAATCGCTTTGATTTTTGTTTTAGCAACTTGCATTCACTGCGCCCCATACGACGGTACAAGTTTCATTAGCGACAAGTCCATACTGAGAAAATATCCTGAAAGGATCAAAAAACCCTTATGACACGGTGTGAGGTGGTTGGAGCGCAAGATAACTCTAGAACGGATCTGCGGATTCGGTCCAAAATTTGGCCTTAGTAATATTTTGTCCAAAATGGTTTAAGTTCGAAGATAAGCCATATCGGTCCACTTCTTCAGAAACCTCCCCCACAAAAGTTCAAAAATGTTCGGAAAAATTGTTCGTACGGTAACTCTTGAAGGTAATGGCCGAATTGGTCCATACTATACACATCCTAATATATATACCAGATATAGATCAGGTTCAAATATGGACTATATTTGTCCACTCCATCCGGTACCTCCCACACAAAATTTTGGATAAGTTCACTTTAAGGCCTGATTTCGAATCACTTTAATTTTTGTTGAAGCAACTTGCATTTGCTGCCTCAATTACGATGGTAAAAGTTTTTTTCAGGTTCAAGCCCATACTTCTTGAGCACATAGCCCGAAGCGTGTAAAAACCCCCTATGTAGTGGCTGGAGATCCACTTCCATAATGGTCAATGTCGATCCATTCCTTTTAGTATCTCCTCCGCAAAACTTTTGATCTTTAATCGCAATCAACATTTTTGTCGGTTCAAACGCACAGAATTTTTAAAAACCCCTAAATACATACGTTTTTGGGAAAAAATTGTTTCAATATACACAGGCTGAGGGTATATCTCTGTCGGCAAAGCCGACTGATACTTTTTTACTTGTTTTCCACAACTTTCGACGTGGATAATCGCGGCCAGAGCGCATCGATCAAATTAAATCATTGTACATATATCGATAAAGGACCATCATATAGCACCATGAAAAATTGGTTTAATGAATCGTGGCCGACACTCGCCAGACAGAAAAAATTAAGCCGTGTGTGAACGGGTAATGCAAGATCACTATGTTATATACCGTGATATAGAGGCATTCTTGAGCATTTATTCCGCCAACTAACATTTGATATTGCATGAACACTTGGCGGCAAAAATGTTGTTGTTGAAATTTCTAAAAATTTAGATCGCGGTTCTTCAAAAGGCATTTATAAGATTTATCCAGCTGTGGATCCATGAAACAATGCGTATGAACCCGACAAATAGCAGCAATCGGAAGATGTTGTAAAAGCGTCCAAAAACCTTGTTTTGGAGGTGTCTCAATCAAGCCAATGTAAAGATCCCAACACATGGTCGTATGTCAAACTGTACTGAGTACGCTTAGGCTAAAAACTGTCAGATAGTTTTCTAGTGACCCTCGTATAAGTTGCTAGTTTTAAACATTATTGTTGTAATGAGTACTGCGAGAACTATCCGAAATAAAGTTCAAAATGTATTCATAAACACGTCTGAACCCTTTCTTAAGCCTGAATATTTGAACTTTTGTGGCGCAGTAACTAGAAGTGAACCATCTTCGAATTTAATGTCCAAAGATTGAACAAAATCGACGACTGACCCTAAGAGCTATAGTTGTTGGCCGGTTTTTACAGCTTTAGGTAATTATTTCAGTGAGTATGGAGAATATTGTACTTTGGTAATATGCGCCGCGAGGACTACCTTCCGTAAAAGTTTCAAAACGATCCTAAACATGTTCCTATTTATTTATGAAATAGAAGGATATATTGCTAGAAGCAACTTGGGGAGCCAAGTACGTCGGCTTCCGTCTTTTTTACACTTCATAGGGGTATGGGTTCATGGTTCCAATGCCTGGCCTTCAGCTACAAACTATTATTTTAAAGTACGTGCTCGATAAGATTTGGGCTAAGGAATAGCAACAATATATAACAAGTGATAAAGTATCAGTTGGCTTTGCCGACAGACATATACCCTCAGCCTATGTAAATTAAAACGTTCATCTACGGACAGATCGAATGTATTTAGGGTCTTTTCAGAATTTTGTAGCCTTTTTGGACCGAAAAAATGTGGATTAGGATTTAAGTTCAAAAGTGTTGCGGAAGAGGTACTTAAAGGAATGGACCGACATAGTCCATTATGGAAGTGGATCTTATATTCGGAGTCATATCTTTTCGATAGACATCGCGGGCACTAGTCATTTCAGTAGGTCATTGTACAACTTTTGGACCAGTACGCCAGGAAGCATGAACTTGTTCACAGAAAACATAATATCGCTGTAAAAAGGACCGCAACGAACATCATCGGTATACATTTTCTAAAGGATCATTGAACAGACCCTAAACTGCACACATACACAAATGTTGAACTTTTGGGGGGAGGTACCCTAAGAAGGGGAACGAAATTTTCCATTTTAGAATTTAAACTATATTTGGACAAAATAGTAGGAGATCCAAAGTTTGGACCAAATTGGATGGCCCATTCAAGAGATACCGTGCCCAAATTTTAGTGAAATTTTTTTAAATATTGGGGGAAGTACAGTAAATTGCGGACCGGTATTGCCCATCTTCGAACTGAAACTAATTTTGGACAAAATATGACGAAGGCCAAATTTTAGACCAAATCCGTTGAGAGTTTTCGTCCTCCAGCCACTACATAAGGTGCCATAGGGGGTTTTTACACATTTCGGGCTGTTTCCTCAAGAAGTATATGTATGGACGTTTACCGTTGTAGTGGAGTCAGCGAATGCAAGTTGCCTCAACAACAAGTAAAAAAGTGTCAGTCGGCTTTGCCTACAGAGGTATACCCTCAGCCAATGTGAATTGAAACTTTCATCTACGGACAGATAGAATGTATTTAGCGTCTCTTCAGAATTTTGTGGTCCTTTTTCAACATTTGAACTTGCCAACAAAAATGTGGATTAGGAAGGATTTAACACAAATGTTGAACTTTTGTGGGGGAGGTACCCTTAGGGAGGACCGATATGGGCCATTTTAGAAGTTAAACTAAATTTTGACAAAATATTAGGAGATCCAAAGTTTGGACCAAATTGGTTGCACCATTCACGTGATATCGACCTAACATTTTAGTGACATTTTTAACATATTGACGAGAAGTACCGGAAGTTGGGGACCGGTATTGCCCCATGAAACTAAGTTAGGATAAAATATGACGAAGACCAAATGTTGCACCAAATCGGTAGAACATTTCGAGAGTCACATATGGTGACATAGGGCTTTTTACACCTTTCGGGATGTTTTTCCAAGAAATATGGACTTGCTCCTGAAAAAAACTTGTACCTTCGTAATGGAGGTAGCGAATGCAAATCGCTTCAACAAAAATCAAAGTGATTCGAGAGCAGGTCTTAAAGTGAACTTATCCGAAATTTTGTGTGGGAGGTACCCAAAGGAGTGCACAAATATAGTCCATATTCGAACCTGATCTATATCTGGTAGATATATTAGGATGTGCAGAGTATGGTTTACATAAGTCACTCGCTTCAAGAGTTATCGTGCGCATATTTTTTCTGAAGATTGGTTATCTTCGAACTTAAACTATGTTTGGACAAAATAATACAAAGGCCAAATTTTGGACCGAATTGGCAGATCTGTTCGAGATTTATCTTGCGCTCCAACCACTACACACGGTGTCATAGGGTTTTTTGCACCTTTCAGGCTATTTTCTCAGGAAGCATGGACTTGCTCCTTATGAAACTTGTACCGTCGTATGGGGGACAGCGACTGCAAGTTGCTACAGAAAAAATCAAAGTGATTAGAGAGCAGGTCCTAAACTTAACTTTTCCGAAATTTTGTGTAGGAGGTACCCGAAGGAGTGGACCGATTGAGTCCATACTTAAACTTCATCTAAGTCTGGTAGAACTTTCACGATGTACAAAGTGTGGGACAATTCGGTTACTCCTTTCAAGAGTTATCGTGCACACAAATTTTCCGAACATTTTCGAACTTTTGTGGGGGAGGTTCCGGAAGGATTGGACCGATATAACCCATCTTCGAACTTAAACTAAGTTTGGGCAAAATATTACGAAAGCCAAATTTTGAACCGAATCGGTTGCTCCGTACGAGAGTTATCGTGCGCACCAGCCAGCCAGACAGACAGAGGGACATGGCTCCAAATTGTCTGAAACACATTTCGTCCAAACATACTTGGGGTCTAAAACCATTATTTCGATGAGGCACATTTTGCCCGTATGAAAGTGTATATACCCTCGTTAGCATAAATGCTGAGGATATACAAATCAAAGTGATTCGAAAGCAGGTCTTAAAGCGAACTTATCCGAAATTTTGTGTGGGAGGTACCCGAAGGAGTGAACAAATATAGTCAATAATCGAACCTGATCTATATTTGGTAGATTAGGATGTGTAAAGTATGGACCAAATCGGTCACTCCCTTCACGAGTGGGAACAATTTTTCCGAACATTTTTTTGAACTTTTGTGGGGGAGGTACCTGAAAGAGTGGATTTTCGAACTTAAACTATGTTTGGACAAAATATATCGATTGCCAAATTTTAGACCGAACCGGCAGATCCGTTCGGGAGTTATCGTGCGCTCCAACCATTACACACGGTGTCATAAGGGGTTTTTGCACCTTTCAAGTTATGTTCTCAGGAAGTATGGACTTCTACCATACATAAATGAGGTTCTAATATGAACTCTATCGATCCACACCTTCGGGTACCTCCCACACAAAATTTCGGATAAGTTCAGTTTAGGGCCTGCTCGCGAATCGCTTTGATTTTTGTTATAACAACTTGTATTCGCTGCCCCCATTACGATGGTATAAGTTTTTTCAGGGGCATGTTCATACTTCCTGAGAAATGACCGAAAGCAAAACCCTACAGCATCATGTGTAGTGGCCGGAGCGCACTATAACTCTCGAACGGATTAGCTGATTCGATCCAAAATTTGGCGTCCGTAACATTTAGTCCAAACTTAGTTTAATTTTGAAGAACGACAATGTCTGTCCACCCATTCCGGTACATCCCCCTCAAAAGTCCAAAAAAAATTACAAAAATTGCGAATATTGGTTTTCTCCTTAAGGTACCTCCCATTTTTTGAGTTCTGTTTAGAGTTTGTTCGATAATCCTTTAAAAATGTATATCGATGCTTCCCCTGACATAGCGGTGGAAAAAATTAATTTATGTACATGGTAGATAACTGAAATGACTGGAGGACGCGCTATCTATCGAAAAGACATTACTCCCGAAGTTTTGCGAAACATGACAAGAAACAAGATAGTGTAAACGACTAAAGCCTATATATAATTGTTCCACAAACATCCCTGAAGGGACAAGGGAGCCTTCTCCCATATCAATGAGTACATCCCGATTCATATTAGCTCAATGATATGGGACCTACTGTTTATCGCCGAGTCCGAACGGCGTGTCTTAAGACACCACTTTGTAGAGAAGTTTTACATGGCTGAAATACTCAGGAAATGTCGCCAACATTACTGAGGGGTATTTTGCCAGCGCTGAAAAATGTTTGATTGTGCCTGGCCGGGGAATCGAACCCACGTGCATACCATTTCACCACGGTGGCACTAAAGCCTATGGTCACCGAATAATTGGGCCATACAAATGCGGCTTTAGACCTGACAGACCCACCATTGACCTGATATTTACCTTGCTGAAAATCCTGTAAAAGATCAAAGAAATGCAGTTCGACACCTTCCACGTTTTTGTCGATTACAAAGCATCCTTCGACAGTGCACTACGCTCAAAGGTATTCCACGCCATGTCTGAATTTAGTATCCCCGCAAAGCTCATTCGGCTTTGTAAGATGACCTTAACTGATATCCGTTCCTCAGGTACCTCCCACATAAAAGTTCAAAAATGTTCGGAAAAATTGTGCGCACGATAACTCTTGACGGGAGTGGCCGATTTTGTCCATACTTTACACATCCTAATATATCTACCAGATAAATATCAGGACTATATTTGTGCACTCCATCGGGTACCTCCCACACAAAGTTTTGGGATAAATTCTCTTTAAGACCTGCTCTCGAATCACTTTGATTTTTGTTGAAGCAACTTGCATTCGCTGCCTCAATTACGACAGTAAACTTTTTTTCAGGGGCAAGTCCATACTTCTTGAGAAAACCGCCGGATTGTTGTAGAAAAACTCGTATGGCACCATATGTAGTGTCTGGAGAGCTCGAACTGCGTTCTGCGTTCGTCCACATATGAAATTCAAAAGTTCGAAAATATTCGCTAGAATGGTACGCGCGATATCTCATAGACGTAGCAACCGATTTGGTCCAAACTTTGGATCTCTAAATATTGCCGAAACCTATCTGTCCAATCCTTGGGGTACCACCCATACAAATGTTCAAAATTTGTATGTGGTTAACAGGGTGTTCGAGGATCCTTTGGACATTCTTACCGCTGGTTTTCCTAATGGCCCTATAAACCCTATCTATCGATATCTCCGCAATTTTTTGAGCTTTAATCCTATCTATATTTTTGCCGGTTCATACGCCCATAATTTTGAAAAAAAAGGCATATGAATACGAACCACTCGACGGTATACGCCCCAAAGGAAGGCCAAAACTCCTATGGACAGACCAAGTTGAAGATGATAAAGCGTGACATCCCAAATTGGCGAAGTTAAGTAGAAGACCGGTGCATTACATAAGTAAAATTCCAATCGTCGTATGATTCATATTCCAGGTGATTGTATGGTAGTTCTTTATGGCTTATTATTTTCTTTGGTGGTCAGAACGACACCACTTGGTTGTACCATAAGTTATTTTTTGAAGGCCTATGGTTCTCAAGGACGTATTTTGCGGCTGTATGAATTGCGTGTATAACATTTTGCCATTGTAATGACAATGCATTCTGATGATATGTTATCGGGACGAGGAGCGCATTTATTTTTCAAAAGCGTGAGTTATCCTGTTGTCTGATGTCCAGTTTTCGTGTTGTGCCAATGCGAACTTTACTCGATACGTTGATTGGGTGCGAACTCTATGTTGTATGTACATACATATATACAGTCGAACTTTTCGTCCTCAACTTCTTATTCTTAATATTTATTCGGTCGAGTTAAAATTATGTGCTTAGAGCGAATGTTGCATAATAGTTTCGATAGATAACTACATTTATTATTTAAAAAAAATGATGATCCTCTGAATGATTAAATTTTAGAAAAAATATATTTGATTAAGTGGTATAACCGATTACCCTACTCGCCCTTTTTAGTGTTGAAAGGTATAATGGCAACATAACACAACATCATTATCACCATCAACATGATGATGATCATCATCATCATGGCAAGTACAATATATTATTACTATTATTACAATTATTAATTTAAAAAATAAAAAAATAAAATAAATTGAAAATGATTGCGATTTCCACACTGTGTGGCGGAATTATCCATTTGAATTGACAATATTCGGATCTGTGTGTTGTGAATTTTCGCTTTATTTATTTTTTGCTTGCTCGCTTTGCGTTTTGTGTTACAGTAGACAAAAACAAACCGCCGACAGACAGACTGTTGGATATTGCCCTGGCCCATTCAAGATGTTCTGACTGGTAGTTCAGATAGGCCGGCTGGCTGGCAGTAGCATCACTTAAAAAAACCTATTGTTGCACGGTGTTGATAGTCACAGTTGTTGAGTATTTTTTTTTTTTATTTTCATATTTTTTGTTAAAAATACATAAATTCATTTTGAGTATGGGGATTTAGATTTTAATGCAACTGACAGATACAGGCAGCAGCAGGAGAATCAGAGCAAAAACTAGCAGCTTCACAGCTGTTAAATGTTATGATGTGTTGGACTGTGTGCTAATGTCTGTTCTAAAGGGGATTTTCAACTACTTTTCCATTTGTTTTTTGCACTCTGACTATTATAACAAATTTTTTGCCATTGTTTTATTAGATATAATTTATAAATTAACGGAAATGTCATTTTGTTGCTACTAATATTGCTGTTGTTGTTGTTGCTTCTATGGTACCGTAGAGGAAATTGCAATATTTCTAGTGCGAATCTGTGTTTCAGTGCTGCTGTTTTGATTTCGTGTTTGAATGAATATCTGTTGGTTGTGCCGAGGGATCTGTGTGACATATTTATCGCATCTATTTTCAAGATCATCATCCCGTTCTGTGTTTAGTAATGTTTCGGAATTGGCAAAGTTAAATTAACTGGCGGTGTAAAACAACTATCGACAGTCGGAAATTACAATAACTAAAAATTAGGTCAAGGATATTACATGGATGGTGTTGGGAATGAATGTGTTTGTGAAAAGATAATAAAAATAAAATAAAGTTGTGCAAAGGGTTGAAATCATATGCGGTTCAATTGAGGATCTAAAAATTACCCAAAGTGTTACAGAATTGAATACAAAGGTACCGCTTAAAGTTGCATAAATTGTGAAGTTTATAAGTTCGATGTGAATAATCAAAATTAACAACAATGAGATGATTTTATATAATACATACATATATTATTTATATTCAACTCAGTAGAGTAGTACAATCTAGTTCCTAGTTCACTGTATTAGCTTCCAAACGTATGAGTAATTTCATATACCGTGGTGAAGTTGTATGCACACCCGCCATGCTCTCAGAAGGTCTGCGGTTCGATTCCAAGGCCAGGCATAGAGCTGGCAAACTTTCTATAGTCCGACTATCGTTTTGATCGCTGTCTAAAAACAAAGTTTGCATCGGCCACCAAAATATCATTTTTCTGTTATTTGTGGAGAATTATTTGAAAAATAATTGATTTGGAATCCAATATAAACAAAGCTTTAGGACAGCGATTAAAACGATATTCTGACTTTCGATAGTTTGCTAGCTCTAGCCAGGCATCATCATATCTTCAACGGTAGCAAAATACACCTCAGTGTAATGTTGGCGAAATTTCCTGAGTATTTTAGCCACGTTTTAGATGAAAAGACGCGGTATTCCAGTAAGTAAGTAAAACTTCTCAACAAGTGGTGGCGTAAGACATGCCGTTCGGACTGGGCGATAAGCAGTAGGTCCCATAACATTGAGCTGTAAGAATCGGGGTGCACTCATTGATATGAGAGAAATCTCCCTTGTCCCATCTGGGATGTTTGTGGAACAATTAAGATTACAGACAATTTTATAATCGTCGATGTCCGTCTGTCTGTCTGGTTGGAGCAGTCGATAACTCTCGAACTGATCAACGGATTGGGTCCAAAATTTGGGTCTCGTATTATTTTGTCCACACTTATGGCCTGTTTCTCTAAGACAATTCGAATTCAAATTCGTTCGAATTAATACCAAACTCCTGTTGCTGTAGAAAATGTTTGTGTGTTTGAAAACAAAAATGAAACAAATATTTTTCAAAAAACAGAAATTTTGTAGTAGTTCGAACGAAATTGTATTCGAATCGTCTTAGTGAAGCAGGCCTATAGTTTACTCTCACCAAAATGTTTCCTAAAGTGGTGCCCACGATAACTCTCGAAGGTAGATTATATAGGTCTACTTCTTAGGGTACCTTCCACAAACATTTATTTCTTTTTTTGTTGGAAAAAGCGGAGTGAGTTTACGACCTGCTCTCGAAACGGTTTGTCCTCGCAGCCACTATTAGGTTGGTTCAACTTTTTTTCAGGGGTAAATACATACTTCCTGTGAAATGGCTCGAAACCTGTAAAACTCCTAAGGTCAGCATGTGAAGTGGATGGTGCGCACGGCAACTTTCGAACTGGATCAACCCAGTGTCCAAACTTCGCATATCATAATCAGGGCTGTCAGATATGGCGATTTCTCGGCAAACGTGGCGATTTTTCAACACGCTTGGCGACATGCCGATGTTTTGGCGGATTATAAAATAGTTGGCGATTTCGTTGGCAAATTTTGGGAAATGTGCTCTTGTTTATTAATTAAACAATTTTTTTATTTTTATATTTTACTAGCGGACCCGGCGAACTTCGTCTCGCTATTAAGGAATAAAATTTCATACAAAAACTCAATTTTCGATTTTTCCAATTTTCCGACTTTTCCAGAGAGATTTTCCAAAATTTTCTGCCGTAAAGACCTTCTCCTCGAAAATACGAATAACTGACAAAAAATTTTACAGAAATCGGCCTAGCCGTTCTCATTTTATGAATTACTATACATTTTTTACACCATTTTTATATATATAGATATGTAACGTTAAATACTTAATTCAATTTGTAATATATGCCCAAAAAATCCATGCATGTGAATGTGGTTTAACATATATGAGCCTGACAAAATACGTACATATTAGGCCGGGGCGATTTGAAAACCTTAATGGGCCCTTCGTGATTCTGATTCCTGGGACTGAACTGAGCAAAAAAGTCTACTGGACCATATGTCTACGATGAAAATCGAACTTCCCGATTTTGACTTTAAGTTTTTTATCTAGGTTTTTGTGACATCTTCGCATATAACAGCCAAACCATTGAGATTTGCGAGACAAAAATTGTAGCCAAGACAGTAATTAAGAACTCTCTAATACATCGCGAAAACATTGCAAAGCTTTTTCAGACACTTTTGGTCTTGAGAAGGTGCAAACTTTTATTGTTTTAAATCGGTTACCAAATGGCTAAGTTATAGTGGTTTAAGTCTGAAAAACCCCCCCATACCAAGTGCGGATATTATTCGAATGTCCGGCACAACTTTCGAAAACGATATCACTTTCGAAGGATTGGCAAATGTTTTTTGGGTGTACACAAGCACGTTGTTCTTTTGTTCGTCAAAAGTTTAAAAACGATATCATTTTCGAACATTTTGCGAATGTTTTTTCTTCACAAGAAAAATTGTTTCGAGAAACATTTTTTACTTCGGAAAATTTTTACGTTTTAAAAAATAATTTTATGTAGTCCGTGAAAAATTCCCATTTGCTTTTTTCAAATATCTTCGATATAAATGCTACTTATAATATTAATAAGAAGTGATGATAAACACAACATATAGCTTGGTTACAAATACAAGACAACAATGTTTATAAACTGTTACACGCATTGAATCGCAAACATTACAAAGAAGAAAAGGTACATAACAGAAAAATCAAGAGACGTCAGATAAATCATAAAATCGAAACTCCGCCAAAAATGCTTTTTCGGCACTATCGTAATAACTATCGTCTTTCATTCGCTAATAATATTATTAACGACATTCGAATTCGAAGGTTTTCCTGCCACAAACTGAGCGACGAATGAATCGTTTTTAATTCGTTCTCGAGTGTCGTTTTCGAACAAAATATCCGCAAAACTATCGAAAAACATTCGAAAACGGATCGTTTGCGATAGCAATGGTATGGGGGGACCACACAAAAAACTACAACTGAATTTCTCATAATTTTCAAATATGTATATAATGTTTTTTTGTTTTGTTCAATATTTATTTTGAAAATTTTGGAAAATTCAGTTATAGTTTTTTTGTGGGGGTTTTCAGACTTAAACCACTATAACTTAACCGATTTAAAACAATAATAGCTTATTCAAAAGATATTATTCACCCCTTTAAAAGGAAGCAGGATCAAAAGAAATCCGTTGTGGTAAAAATAAGATATGCCCGTTTAAATTTGTAAATATAAGAAACCCAGATTTTCACTACTTTTACCGTTATAAAAAATAATACGAAGCGACTACAATTTTTGTCTTTGCGTTGGCTCGAAAATCTCAATGGTTTGGCTGTTATATGCGAAGTGTCAAAAAAACCTAGATACAAAAATTAAAGTCAAAATCGGGGGGTTCGATTTTCATCGTAGACATATGGTCCAGTAGACTTTTTTGCTCAGTTCAGTCGCAGGAATCAGAATCGCGAAGGGCTTATTAAGGTTTTTTTCCTTCCACACAAATCGCCCCGGCCTAGTACATATATTCTCTTTTTAATCCTTTTATCGCGATGCAGTTTCAGAATATGGTACATTTGTTCATGTTGCACAGTGTTATTATCTACAAAAAAAATGTTTGGACACAGCACTAATATTCTTGATGGAGATAATACCCTACAACCTTTTGTTTGCAGGCAGTACAAAAATGGGCTATGGCCCCCATATACATGTACCGCCCTTTTCAGTTTTCTGACCGAATTAGTTCTAATATGGCATTTTGGGGTCGCAGTGGTCAAATCCCAATTTATTGCTTATTCGGACAGAAAATGTAGCTAAAACATTACAAAATACCTGAAATCTATGGGTCCGTCGTATGAGGGGCAGCGAACACAAGTTGCTACAGCAAAAATCAAAGCGATTCGAGAGCAGGTCCTAAACTGCACTTTTCTGAATTTTTGTGTGGGAGGTACCCGAAGAAGTGGACCGATTGAGCCCATATTGGAAACTCATCTAAGTCTGGTAGAAATTTCACGATGTGGAAAGTATGGACCAAATCGGTTACTCCCTTCAAGAACTTTTGTGGGGGAGGTACCGGAAGGAGTGGACCGATATAGCCCATCTTCGAACTTAAACTAAGTTTGGGTGAAATATTACGAAAGCCAAAATTTGAAACGAATCGGTTTATCCGTTCGAGAGTTATCGTGCGCTACAGCCAGACAGACAGACGGACGGACATTGCTCAATCGACTCCAAATTGTCTGAAACACATTTCGTCCAAACATACTTGGGGTCTAAAACCATTATTTCGATGAGGCATATTTTGCCCGTATGAAAGTGTATATATACTCTCATACGGGCAAAATGTGCCTCATCGAAATAATGGTTTTAGACCCCAAGTATGTTTGGACGGTATCGGTTTCAGATAAGTTGATTTAGCAATGTCCGTCCGTCTGACTGGCTGGCTGGAGCGCACGATAACTCCCGAATATATCAACGGATTCGGTCCAAAATTTGGCTTTCGTAATGTTTTGTCGGTCCACTCCTTCCGGTACCTCCCCCACAAAAGTTAAAAAATGTTCGGAAAATTTGTGTAGGAAGTACCCGATTTGATCTATACTTTGCACATCGTGAAATTTCTACCAGACTTAGATGAGGTTCCAATTAAGTCCATATCGGTCCACTCCTTCGGGTACTTCCCACACAAAATTTGGGATATATTCAGATAAGGACCTGCTCTCAAAACGCTTTGATTTTTTTGCAATAACTTCACTGCCCCCTATACGACGGTACAAGTCTCATCAGGGGCAAGTCCATACTTCCTGCGAAAATAGCCTGAAAGATACAAAAAGTAGTGAGTAGTAGTTCGTGCGCAAGATAACTCTCGAACGGATCTACCGATTCGGTTCAAAATTTGGCCTTCCTAATATTTTGTCCAAACATAGTTTAAATTCGAAGATAAGCCCATATACACTCCATCAGGTACCTCCTCCACAAATGTTCAAAACTGTTCGGAAAAATTGTGTGCACGATAATTATTGAAGGGAGTAACCGATGTAATCCATACTTTGCAAATTCTAATATATCTACCAGAGATAGATCAGCTTTGAATATGGACTATATTTGTCTACTCCTTCTGGTACCTCTCACCCAAAATTTCGGATAAGTTCACTTTAAGATCTGCTCTCGAATCTCTTTGATTTTTTTATTTTTTTGTTGAAGCGATTTGCATTCGCTCCATTACGAGGTTAAAAGTTTTTTCAGGGGAAAGTCCATATTTCTTGAGAAAACAGCCCGAAAGGTGAAAAAACCCCTACGTCACCATATATGGCGGTAGGAGAGCACGATAACTCTCGAACTGTTCAACCGATTTGGTCCAACATTTGGTCTTTGTCATATTATATCCAAACATAGTTTCAAGGGGCAATACCGGCCCACAACTTCCGGTACTTCTCCCCAATATTTAAAAAAATGTCACTAAAATGCTAGGACGATATCACTTGAGTGGGGCAACCAATTTGGTAGAAACTTTGGATCTGCTAATATTTTGTCAAAATTTAGTTTAACTCCTAAAATGGGCCATATCGGTCCTCCGTAAGGGTACCTCCCCCACAAAACTTCAACATTTGTGTCTTAGTGCAGTTAATTCTTAATCCACATTTTTGTCACATTGGCTGAGGGCATATATCTGTCGGCAAAGCCGACGGACTTTTTTTTACTTGTTTTCTATAGAAAACAACCTTCTGGACCTGAGGAATTTTTTCTATGAAAAAATCTCTGAGGAAAATGTTTCAACAAAAAAGTCTAGCAAAACTACCCACAAAATGTTCGATGCCAAAGTGGACCGATATCGACCATCATGAGGTTTCGACCAAATTGGGTAGCCAATTCTAGAGTTATTCTGCTCAACACTCTATCAGTTGATTGTGATAGGATTTGTTTGAACTTTTGGGGCATTGTCTCAAGAAATATGGACTTGCCCACCAAAAAATGTTTATCGCCGAGTTCGAACGGCGTGCTTGAAGACACCACTTGTAGAGAAGTTTATTGTTATTTATCCAAATTATATAATGATTTGACATCTCTAGTCATCTGTGAACAGGAAAAATATCTATGAGATTACTAGATTATTAGACACTTCCACAATTGTTAAAGTGATAACCCCCAAAAAGGTTCGATAAAACTCCATATATTTGTCGGAAATTTCGTATTTCCTAAAACAAATTCTAAAACTCGATTTATTGATCTGCCTATAGATGAAAGACAATTGTTCTATTTAAAGGTCTACCCCCTACGAAAAGTAATTTCATAATTACATTTCGACAAAATGTAATAGCTCGTGATTATCCGTTGTAGGGAAAAAAGTATTCTTTTCAAAAAAGACAAAAAATTGGACTGGTTTAAAATGAGATTTTTTTCTAATCTGCGATTTAAAACCAATATTTTTATAGACTTCAGGATTTGTGTTGTTCTTATCGCTATTACACAGCCTGACATTCAATAAAAATAAATATCTCGGCGTCAAAATAAATGAAAACTGGGATAACACAAAAGAAATACGATGCAGAATAGAAATGGCGAGAGGTGCATTTTTCAAATACAAAAATGTCTTATGCAGTCATGACATAAACATGGAAACAAAAATTCGATTTGTTAAAACTTATGTCTGGTCGGTCTTGCTGTACGCCTCAGAAGTATGGACGCTAAAAGCCGTTGACATAAAGAAACTAGAATCTTTTGAAACGTGGATTTATCGACGTATCCTAAAAATCCCATGGACACATTTGATACCCAATTCAGTAGTTCTGACAAGGGTTAATCGAGAACGTGAACTAATTACAACAATAAAAAGAAGAAAAGTGTCATATCTTGGACATATAATGAGGAACCGAAAATACAAGCTGCTCCAAACCATAATCGGTGGAACGATAGAAGGGAAGCCATCCAGAGGACGGAAAGAAACATCATGGATTGACAATATTCTGAAATGGACCGGCATTGAAAATTTCTCATTCCTACTGAGTGAAGCCAGAAATAGAGAAGCTTTTATGGAGATCACGAATAATATATGAATATACCTTAAAAATTGTAACAAATAATGATATATAATTGTATTGGTCGCTTATATTCGGAGATCGAATATGCAAATAAAGAAGAAGAAGAAGAAGACATTCAATATGGCCGACTGATACTATTTTACTTGTTTTTTTGTTCAATGTGTATATTTAGTCATATCTCTTCAGATAATTGGTCCATTCCGTAAAAGTCTTTTTCTTTAAAGAGATCAGACAAAAGATACCACATAATACAATTTAAGTTCATGGACCGCATAAATTTATCGTTTCTTGTACAAGTGCCTGTGAAATGTGATCATCTTACGGATTATCATCGTACAAAGAAATCTTACGAAAATGAATTAACATAATTAATTAATTTTAACATAATTTGTTATTTGTTATGTTATTATTTTTTTGTTTATTTTCTCTATTTTCCATGTGAAAAATGTTATTAATTCTCTTAACACTTAAAAAAAATAGTCTAATTTCACAATTCGCACAGATTTACAGAATGATGCATTTCAATGAAAACTAAAACCTTCGGCTAATTAATCGAGGAAGATCAAATTGTCACCATGAAATCATATCAAAAACAATGCTGCAATTAAATTAACCCCTACATCAAAGTGAACGGGAAAATGTCATGGTTCCCAACATGGACGGACGGACGCTTTTGTTTACATAGTGCAGTTGTTGACTGTGAGGACACTACATAAATGATACTTGAGTGCAAAATGACCTGTAAAAATGGGTAAACAAATTTGTGAAAAGCCTATATGAGACCGTATGTCCAGCATTAGGACTTGCACCAGCAATCCGAAATTCCCATGTCCTTACGACTTGTCGTAGCTGGTGAAAAATTGTAAAGAGAAAAATATTCTTCTACAAAATTATATCCTTGATAAATAACCTATGTCCTCTGAGGTATCCTGTGTATGCATGTAATGGTTTTAACACAACTCACAAGTTTCATTATGACAAATAGTAACTGTGTTGATCTTCTTAAATCTTGTTTTAATTAATTGTGTTCTACTTTTTTTCGTAAATTGGTTTGCATGCCAATTTGGTCAACGCAATTTCACTGAACAGCAGATAAACAAGTCGCAACTCATATTCCGACAATTATCAGGTCATTAGCAATTAACATCCAAGAGAGCTAGTTACCACTCGCTCACTCATCAGATTGTTGTGGAGTGAAAAGTAACCAGTTGTGCAATAAAATTTAAGTGTGATTAATAACTGCGGACACAATGATGCTGAGGCATCTTCTTACACTGTGTAACAAAAATAAATACAAAAGTAAAAATAAATTATAAGTAATGTGTATTAGTTTTGCATCACGTTCACAGTTATTGATGAAGTCTGTATTCATATAGGGACAACGGCGTATGATTAATGTAATTATGCGTTACACATATTATGCATTACTCATACGTCAGACAGTTTCGTTTCGAAAAATGACTGACACGGTTTTGCTGAAAAAATGCATGGATTGGATTACGAATTTGCTCCTCCGCCACCATGTTGTCGGGATTTACCCCACCCTGACCATTTCCATTATTCAAAGCTAAGGAAATTGCCCGATGGAAGGAGATTTGACTCATACAAAGAAGTTATTGATCATAAATTGATATTTTATGGACCTGGAAAATTTAACGCAACTCCTTCAAAAATTTACACTTGCATACATTTAGATGGTGCTAAATGGAACCGTTGTTATATTGCAAATAACCCCAACAAAATACTCATTACAAAACGCCCTACTAACCCGAAATAAGTATTAATTTTTTGCCATTTATATAAGTAGTTAAATAAATATATACTGAAAGTCGTGATTACTTATTTAGCTACTAATTTTAGTGGTCAACAATTAACTACTTATTTCGCGCGACATGCCCTTGTTGAAATAATGGGTTAGTAGGGGGTTTTGTAATGAGTATATGGCTGTTCCAGAATCTGCAAGAATCTAAAATTTTTTACTATGATAACAATTTTTCGTTTATGTTATCGAAAAAAAAAAATAGTAAAAATTAGTAGATTTTTGCAGTACCGCTGAAAGTTGGAAAACTCACGGAATTATTTGTAATGTTGCCTATTAGGATGGAATCATTTTAATGTTAATTTTTTTACTTTTTCTCGATGGAGAAAATTTATTGCATGTAAAAAAGGAAAGCCGAAGATTCGAAACCACACAATGGAATTATTGATCCACCTTCGTATTTTCATAAATATAAATAAACGGTAATAGAATTAAAAATGTGCTTAAGAATAACAACGATAATCAGACATAAAAATTAAATATAGGCTTGGGTATTAAATTTTTTATTGTTTACACCCTCAGCATTAATGCTTACGAGGGTATACACACTTTTATATGGGAAAAATGTTCGTCATCGAAATAATGGTTTTATACCCCAAGTATGTTTGGAAAAAATCCGTTTCAGACAATTTGGAGTTGATTTAGCCATGTTCGCGCATCTGTCTATCTGGCTGGTCGGTTCAAAATTAGGCTTTCGTAATATGTCGGTCCACTCCTTCGGTACATACCCCACAATATTTTGAAAATGTTTAAAAAGGTTTTACGCACGATAGCCCTTGAAGGGAGTAACCGATTTGGTCCATACTTTGCATATCGTGAAGTTTCTACCAGACATAGATGAGGTTCCAATATGGACTCAATCGGTCCATTCCTTCGGGCACATCCCAAACAAAAAAAGTTCAGTTTAGCACCTGCTCTCAAATCGCTTTGATTTTTATTGTAACAACTTTTATTCACTGCCTCCGATGACACAAGTTTCATCAGGGGCAAGTTCATTCTTCCTAAGAAAATAGCCTGAAAGCTGCAAAAAAATCTTTATGGCACCGTGTGCAATGGTTGGAGCGCAAGATAACTCTCGAACGGATCTGCGATTCGGTCCAAAATTTAGCTTTCGTAATATTTTATCAAAACTTAGTCTAAGTTCGAAGATAAGCCATATCGGTCCACTCTTTAAGGTACCTCCCCCACAAAAGTTGAAAACTGTTCGGAAAAATTGTGCGCACGATAACTCTTAAAGAGAATGACCGATTTGGCCCATACTTTACACATCCTAATATATCTACCTGATATAGATCAGGTTCGAATATGGACTATATTTGTACCCCACACACAAAAATTCGGATAAGTTTACTTCAAGACCTGCTCTCGAATCACTTTGGTTTGTTGAGGCAAATTGGATTCGCTACCTTAATAACGACGGTAAACGTTTTTTCAGGGCAAGTCCATACTTCTTGAGAAAACAGCACAAAAGGTGTCTAAACTTAATTCCAGTTCGAAGATTGGCAACAACTTCCTGTACTTCCCTCCAATATTTAAAAATGTGGCAACCAAATGTATCCAAACGTTGGATCTCCTAATATTTTGTCCAAATTTAGCTTAACTTCTAAAATGGCCGATACCGATCTTCTCTTTGTGTTACCTCCCCCACAAAAGTTCAACAATTGTGTCGATCAGCCGTAGATGAAAGTTTAAATTAAGATAGGCTGTCGGCAAAGCCGACTGATACTTTTTTACCATTTTCACATGTAATTTGAATAATTTCAGTTGTCATTCGGAACAATTCACTTGTAATTTGAGAATTCCAATTGAATTTCGAATTATTTCATTTGTAATTTGAGAATTCAATTTGATATTCGAATTATTTCATTTGTAATTTGAATTGCTTCATTTGTGATTCGAATTTTTCCATTTGTAATTTGAATTTTTTTCATTTGAAACTCCAAATGAAAAACTTCGATTTACAAATAGAAATACGTAAATTACTAATGGAAAATTTCGAATTTCAAATGAAATAATTCGAATTACAAATGAAAAAAATCAAATTACAAACGAATTGATTCGAATTTCAAATGAAATTCTCAAATTACAAATGAAATAATTCAAAATTCAATTGGAATTCTCAAATTACAAGTGAAATGTTGAAAATGAAATAATCAAATTACAACTGAAATTCTTCGAAAATGGTGTAGTTTGAAATTACATGGGTAAAAATGTTTGTTTTTTTCCACATCGTTTCTCATATAAATTATAGTTTTTTTTACATAAATGGATTTTTTTTAAATTATGAGTTTTTATAAGAGTTATATGAGTTTTATGTAAATATATATATATTTTTTTTGGAAATTTTTTTTTTTTTTTTGTATTTTTATGGTTTGTTTATTGGAGTTTGACCTTTTCTAAATAGTAAGAATATACGTAAAACTCAAAAACATTCATATGTGGATGCAAAATATGAAAAAACAAGTAAAAAAGTATCAGTCGGCTTTGCCGACAGAGATATACCCTCAGTCTGTGTATATTAAAACATTTTTCCCAAAAACGTATATATTTAGGGGATTTAAAATTTTGGGCGTTTGAATCGACAAAAATGTTGATTAGGATTATAGATCAAAAGTTCTGAGGAGGAGATACTAAAAGAAATGGATTGACATTGACCATTATGGAAGTGGATCTCCATCCCCTACATATGGTGCCATAGGGGGTTTTTACACCCTTCGGGCTGTTTGCTCATGAAGTATGGACTTGTCCCTGAAAAAACTTTTACCATCGTAATTGAGGCAGCGAATGGAAGTTGCTTCAACAAAAATCAAAGTGATTCGATATCAGGTCTTAAAGTGAACTTATCCGAAATTTATATTTGAACCTGATCTATATCTGGTAGATATATAAGGATGTTTAAAGTATGGACCAATTCGGCCACTCCCTTCAAGAAGAATTTTTCGGAACATTTTTGAACTTTTGTGTGGGAAGTTCCTGAAGGAGTGGACCGATATGTCTTATCTTCAAACTTAAACTATGTTTGGACAAAATATTATTAAGGCCAAATTTTGGACCGAATCGGCAGATCCGCTCTAGAGTTATCTTGCGCTCCAACCACCTCACACGGTGTCATAGGGCTTTTTTTGCAACTTTCTTGCTATTTTCTCAGGAAGTATGGACTTGCCGCTAATGAAACTTGTACCGTCGTATGAGGGGCAGTGAATACAAGTTGCTAAAATAAAAATCAAAGCTATTCGAGAGATGGCCCTAAACTGAACTTTTCCGAAATTTTGTGTGGGAGGTTCCACGAAGGATTGAACCGATTGAGTCCATATTAAAACCGTATCTAAGTCTGGTACAAATTTCACGATGTGCAAAGTATGGACAAAATCGGTTACTCCCTTCAAGAGTTATCGTGCGCACAAATTTTCAGAACATTTTCGAACTTTTGTGTGGGAGGTATCGGAAGGAGTGGGCCGATATAGCCCATCTTCGAACTTAAACAAAGTTTGGGTAAAAATTACGAAAGCCAAAATTTAAACCGAATCGGTTCATCCGTTCGAGAGTTATCGTGCGCACCAGCCAGCCAGACAGACGTATGAAAGTGTATATACCCTCGTTAGCATAAATGCTGAGGGTATAAAAAACGACTGCTACCTCTTTTGTAGGGATCAACAAATTGACTTGTGCTTGTAGGTATCTTTAAGCGAGTGCTTCTAAAATGTATCGAACGGAGTGAATTTTTCATAACTCCGCGTGGATTGCATCGAAAGATGTTGTAAAATCATAACTCTGCATTGCACTACTTCCCATCTTTTTTGCTGGGTACCCTCGTTAGCATACATAGATGTGAGGGTATTAAAAATAGGATAGGCCACAACCTACGAAAAGGTCCGCACCGCTCTCTAAAATTGCTTTAAATTGGAACCCCAAGGCTCCAGATATATTGTTTCGATGTTTGTTTGTACTGGTCGTAGACACACCATTTAGTCAGAGTGTATCGCCGGGTTTGATTTCCAGACCGTGTAATATCACATTTTCAGCTGTGACAAAAACACCTGTCATCATAAAGTTGGCGACATTACCAGGGAATTTTGGCCACGTAAAATTTCAATACAGGTGGTTTCGTAAGACATGCCTTCGGACTCGGATATAAAAAGTAGGTCCCATATCCTTGAGCTAATATGTATTGGGTGATGATCACTGATATGATAGGAGTCTCCTTTGTCCTTCGGGGATGTCTGTGGGAACATATATACATACATATGTATGTAAAAAATAATAAGACTAATATTCGATAAAGACCTGAAAAATTTTATAAACTAGCCCACTAATAAATTTCAAAATATTATTCCTTTCAGATTACATTACATCTAAAATAAAATGGCGAATGCAGGATACACATGTATAAGAAGGACATTTTGTTGGCTGAATATATTATTATGGGTAAGTATGCAAAAAATACATTGATTTTTACTTGTCATGCAAATATATAAGAATATATTAATTGACACTTCTTAACGTGACATTTTGACAGAGCGTCTTAAAAGAGATAGTCGTTTCCTAATAAACATATTACGATAATAGTCACTAATCAAATACTAAAGGTTTCACTGTACCCTCAAAATATGCATATGCAATAAATACAATATTAGCCTTCAATGTATTTATTGTCTGATCAACAACTATTTTTTTATTCATCGGCCTTTAGAAAGTTGTTCTGTGTGCGCGAATGAGAAGAGATAATCATTTATTTATTTACACATTTGTCTACAAAGTTTTCATTTGTCAATGCTGATGCTGCTGCCATCGAGTCAAAATACAGAAAAACCTGTTGAATGTGACATCAACAATGTTTCAATATGAACAGCAGCAGAAGCTCTTGTGTGTTCGTTGCCATCATAACCACCATCAACACCATCATCATCGTACTCACAAGAGTTAACCACAGAATATGTACTTGCGACAATAACAACAACCAACGAATGTTACTGCATAAATCCATTGTTGTCAAAATAGTCTGCTACGGAAATTGCATTGTTTATAAAGTTTTGACAATTTTTGCACAGTTCTCTTTCTTCTTCGTCATCGTTTGTGGTGGCATTGCAAAACTGATTGCTGGAAATTCAGTACTCTTCTGCAAATAGCATATCAGAGGGTGATGGTTGGTTTTGTGGTTTTCAACAATGAAAAATTATGCTATTCAATAAGTTTTGGTTAGTGTAATATGTTGAGATTGTTTCCTGGAAATTTTGTTTAAAAGTTGTAAGTGAAAATATTTAATTACTATGGTGAATATGGCCACTAACTTAATTAGAAAGACATTTTTGGGTGCCCATTATCCAAAATTTGATCTCTTACCAAAATGTTCAACAGTTGTTCGAGAGAGATGCGAATACAAATAAAACGTTTGTAGACATAGCCAATCCTCTTCAACGTCACCCACTGTCCACGTGAGACTTGGTGTCCTCTGCTCATGCAAACGAGGCTCTGGCGACCGATCATGGGCGGTATAACCTCAAATGCAGCATGGAAGAAATACCTGCAGCACATTACATTGGAGTTCTTTTTAGACTCCTTGCTCGATTGTGATGGGATCAAGCAATAGGGATGGCAGCGGAGGAGCCAATGGTATAGTATGGCCAACGGTGGCGAACATAGGTCTTCAGAAGATCTACTATCAACAAACCCTTACCTAGAGGGTAGCTGGCAGCCCCAGCACTATGTGCGGATGCGATGGCCCAATCAGTCAACCATCTTTAAACAAACCGATTACAGAAACATCAACAAGCAATACAAGAACTGATAACCTTTCGATGACGACCTATGGATTTAAAACCCGGTTTATGATTGGAGCATGGAATGTAAGAACACTCTCTGAATCATCGAGACTCAACCAAGTCCAGAACGAAATGTCTAATTATCGTATAGACGTCCTAGGACTAAGCGAAGTTCGTTGACTGAAATCTGGAACAATGCCACTCAAAAACGGATATAACTTTATTTTCTCCGGGAATACCTCTAACAGAGTAAATGGAGTTGGTTTACTCTTATCACCAAAAGCCAACAAAGCCCTCCTATGATATAAGCCATATCCGAGCGAATCATCATGGCAAGGCTCAACTCAAAATTCCGCTACGCCCCAACGGAACCCGATGATGATGATTCAAAAGATTTATTCTACTCTTAGCTTGACTCGGCTATAAGCTTTCTGCCAAAGGGAGACATCAAGCTTATTATCGGTGATTTCAATGCCAAAGTGGGTTGTACTAACAGCAATTTAAGCACAGTTATGGGCACACAAGGCCAGAAATCGTCTACTTATTGGCGGCTCCAAGTTCGCCCATAAAAACATCCATAAATACACATGGGAATCACCAGATGGCCAAACGCGAAATCAAATCGACCACATCCTCATTAGTAAACTCTTTCTGGGCTCACTGATGGATGTCAAAAAGAGACGCGGAGCGGATATCGACAGTGACCACATTCTACTAGTTGCTACTCTACGTTTAAGACCGGCCGTTATAAATCGCCAACATCAAAAGCCCAACAAACTAAACCTCCTGCGAATGCAATCCGCAGAAACGGCCCACAGATATAAGGTAGGCCTATCAGAAAAACTCCGAGGAAACAACATGATAAACACATGGGGCGATATAGCAACAACGTGCAGGGAAGTAGCAACGTCCGTCATTGGAACTGCACAGCAACCCCAAAGACCATTGATTAGTAACGAGACTCTCGATGCAATAAAACATCGCAAGCGATTACGCAACATTTTCCTAAGAGCCAAAACAAATGAAGCCAAAGTACTAGCCATAATCGAACTATCGAACAAGCAAAACAGGCTTAATATTGGTAATATTCGTGGTGTATACGAAACCAATAAGCAAATGAGTGGTAACAATATTAGACCTATAGCAGCAATCAAGGACGAAAATTGACATGAACTAAGCAGCCCCGAGGAGCAAATAGACCGCTTGCGTCAATTCTTCAGCACCGAGGAGCCAGCAGCTAATGTGTCTCAACTATATACTTCAACTCTGCGCCGCAACCCAAGAAGAGACGTAAATACAGATCTTCCTACGTACAAAGAGGTAAGTACAACCCTGAAGTCACTTAAAAATGGCAAGGCAGCTGGTCCGGACAACATACTCTCGGAACTACTTCGGTATGGGGCAGAACCCATCGCGCAAGCTATTACCCCAATTATTAGAGACGTGTGGGAGACAAATGACTTTCCCAAAGAGTGGAAGAATGGTACTATAGTAACTATGCAAAAAAAGGTGATCTCACCGAGTGCAAAAATTGGCGAGGAATTATATTATTAAATGCAATGAGCAAAGTAATGGCTCAACTTCTGCTTCAGCGTATATCTCCTATGCTTGATTCGATTTTACGGCAGGAACAGGCGGGTTTTCGCCCTGGTCGATCGTGTGCAGATCAAATCAACTCCCTACGTATAATTATCGAACAGTCCTCTGAATTAAATGCAACGTTGTATCTCTTGTTCGTGTATTTTGAACGAGCCTTTGATACCGTCTACCGAGATGCTATGTGGAGCGCCTTTATAAACAAAGGCATCCCTCTTAAAATTGTTACCCTGATCAAAGCACTTTATAGAGACGCCGAAATATCTGTCCGTTTCAACGGCAAAGAAAGCCTACCCTTCTCAACCTGCAAGGGCGTAAAACAGGGCTGCCTATTATCTCCCACGCTTTTTCTCATACTCTAAGATTCTGTTTTAGAAGCAACAAATGCCGAGGCTCCCTATGGAATTCGCTGGAATGTAAACGGTTTTCTTGGCGACATAGACTACACAGATGACATCTGCTTTTTCGCCCACAACTTCGACCACATCAGTGCTAAATTGGAATCGCTAACGCGTAACGCCTCCAAAGTCGGTCTAAAAATAAACACTAAAAAGACCAAGCTTATGAGAAAAGGCTCAACATGTCAAACCCCACTCACAATAAACGGGCATACCATTGAAGACGTAGAGCACTTTTGTTACTTGGGAAGCAAAATTACTAAAGACGGCGGTTCAGAAGCAGATATCAGCGACCGCATAAACAAGGCAAGAAATGCTTTCCGTTCACTCAACAAAGTCTGGAGATGTATCGCCATATCAACCTCAACAAAAATCAGGATATTTAACAGCAGCGTAAAATCTATTCTACTGTACGGCTGTACGACTTGGAGTTTCACGCAAGCGACGACTCGGAAACTTCAAGTGTTTATCAACCGCTGTCTAGGGCAAATTCTGAGAATCTTCTGGCCGAACAAAATATCAAATTCAAAACTACTGCTCCGAACTAATTGTAGCCCTGTTAAAATAGAAATCCGCAGGAGAAAAGGGGTCTGGTTAGGCCATATTTTACGCAGGCCACACAGTGACATTGCCAGAACCGTGCTAGACTGGAATCCGCAAGGACAACGAAGAAGGACGTCCAAGAAACACCTGGATTCGCTGTACCAAAAAAGAACTTGAGTCAGTCCATATAACCTAGGATCAAGCAAAATACCTGGCCAACGATAGAACAAGATGGAGAGAGCTTGTCGATGCCCTATGTTCAACCTGAACTTTTTACATCAGTTTTGTATTTATGTAATTTATGAACTTAAGGTAGAGTTACATTAGGCAAATATTTGCTCCAGCGACCGGCAGTGTGCGCATAATGAGAGCAAGTTAGCATAAATTCAATGTATTATTAACACTCACTTGATATCAGTAAGCGCACAATGCCGGTCGCTGGAGCAAATATTTGCCTAATGTGACCTTACCTTAATATTGTGTAAGTCATACAGATATAAATAAAGGACATATATATATATAAGTTTGGATTAAATTTTTGAAAAACTTTTAAAGTTATCTTGCACAATAGCCATTTGAGTGTATGCCGGGAGGGTTTTGGGGCCTGGCCCATTATCTCGGAAGTATTGACTTACTCCGGAAAAAGATTGTACCGTTGAACATGATAGTGGCCTCATTTTCAACGGTACAACCTACTGAAAAAACAATCAAAACTATTCGAGAGGAGCTTTTAAACTTCACTTTATCCGAATTTTGTGTGGGAGGTACCCGAAGAAGTGCACCGAAATAGTCCATACTCCAACCTGATACATGACTGGATGAAATAATATGATGTTCAAAGTCTACACCAATCAGAAACTCCCTGCGAGAATTACTGCGGATTTGCCACTTCGGTTGTTGCCGTCAGGGTTTCTTGGAACTTTTAAAAAGAAATTGTACCTTCGTAAAGGGAGCGGCAAGGACAACTTACTAAAACAAATTTCAAAACGATCAGAGAGGAGCTCTTAAACTTCACTTTAACCGAATTTTCTGTGGGAGGTACCCGAAGGAGTGGACCAATATACTCTATATTCAAACCCGAAGGAATAATACGATGTGCAAAGTTTGGACCAAATCGATTGCTCCCTTCGAGAGTTATAGTTCACACAATTTTAGGACAAATTTTGATCTTTTGTGGGGAAGGTACCAGAAGGAGTGCACCAAAATGACCCATCTTCGAACTTAAAATAAGTTTGGACAAACTATTACGATACCCAAAATTAAGTTCGAATCAGTTGATCCGTTCGAGAGTTATCATGCGCATCAGCTAGACAGACGGACGGACATGGCTAAATCGACCCCAAATTGTCTGAAACGTATTTCGTCCAAACATACTTGGAGTCTAAAACCTTTATTTCGATGAGGCACATTTTTGGTCGTATCAAAGTGCCCTTTGATCGTATCAAAATGCCCTTTCTGCCTAAATGCTGAGGGTATAAGAAATTATATAGACACATCTTTGAACGCTTCTCCTTAGTTGTAAAATAAAACACATTTTCATCAAAGTTCAAATCATCAGCGAGAAATCGGCATCTGGAATCAAATGATTATATAATGTAATAAATAGGTACATCCATATTTCAAATATACATATCTTCACCATAAATGCCCAAAGACGTAACCCACAAAACCAAAACTTTACAGGGGAAGCAAAAAACGTTATAAAATTAAAATCTGTTTTATAGAATATTAATCTTATGAAGGCGAGTATATGGGATATATCGATCATATACGAAGGGGAATTAGTAGTGAAACCAAAACCGCTGAAGTGCTTACTTTTGAGAACCTCCATTACAACAAAATCTGCAATATTATCCGATTTTCCGATATGCCATTTCTTGAATAGCATCATTGTTTTTGAACGTAGAAGCTTGAAATTTTGCCAGAGCATGTATTTTAGCTTTATGTATCAGATAACGTTAAAAACGAATTTCGATTTTCATGTCGGTTACGTCTTCGGGCATTTATGGTGACTATATGTATGTATGTAAATGAAAAATGTATTGATGTAATTACCAATATTAAATGTGATTTCTTTAGAGTTGGATAATCTAGTTCCTTGTACTAGTTCCAAAACGTATGAGTAATATCATGAAATATAACGTGAAATATTAAGTATACGCAGTTTGTTCAAATAAAAATATGGTCCATTGGAACTGCGAAGTGAACGAGATAGTTCCATATAGTTCCTTTGGCACAACTCTAGATTTCTTCCTTGTCCAATAAAATATTTCCATTCACCTTCTTGATTCTTGATTTTTAAAATGATTCAATTAAATGGACATTTAATTTACTAAAAAGCACAATTTCATTAAGAAAAGACAAAACACTTATTTATTCACTCACTTTACCGTCTTTACTCAATGATTGTCTCTAGAACACTGAATAAAAAAGACCAACGTAATCAATAGCATTCATTTCTTTTCCTCTTCGCTGGCTACGTTGGTTAACAACAACAAAACACGAAACACACGTGTTTTACGCATACATGCACACAGCTCTTTATTATAAAGCAGCAATGCGCAGCTGCGAGAGCCCTGTTGTTACTCTCTTTGACAAAAATCATCTCCACCCATAAAAAATATGTTCGAACATAAAAAATATGTTGGTACCCAAACATATAAAATTGAGAAGTGTTACAAAATGTTGCAAACATATATTTGTTTGCAATCAGTCCCAAACAAATATTTTTTGGATCCAAACATATTTCTAACATATATTTTTCTGCGTGCACATTCTCTCATTCAGAAAAGTACGTCAACGTTTATAAAGTCGGTTGGTCTCTTTACGGATATGATAATAGGAAGGAGGTCCGAACCAATCGAAATAACGGGTTGGCAGTACACGTACTTTATCAGACTACAACGATAATGTCTGGCGAGCTATGAGGATGGTGAATTTTGTTTTCTACATTGCAACGATGTTCCTTCGAATTGCTGTGTTTGTTGCAACAGTTGAAGAGAAGACATGGATACCCCAAATGTTTAAATTACACTGTGAACCGAAATTTTGGGGCAGAGATAATTCCTTTTGGGGATGAAAACCCTTGGTGAGTATATTAAAAATCCCGAAGGACAAATCCGCCGTGAGTGGAACTTCCGAGTTGTGGCGTGATTAAGTCTCTGTTGTAGACCCTGTAAGGCATCTGAAATTAGCGTTATATCTTTGTTAACGAGTATCTCATGACAAACTTTAAGACTTTGGATTATATGCAGTTTGCTCGACGATGGTATTATCCCTACTTCCTGACATAATAGTCCAAAAGCTCTAAAAAGTTCCCAAATGGACTATGTCGGTGCATTCCGTCTGGTGCCTGCAATATATAATTCCAGTATGAGGATATTTATCAGAACTTGTTGAAATGTTAATGGTGGGTAGTCATTTTTATATTGATTTCCAGAGATATGGGCCCCGAAATATCCCAATATTTAGGATCACTCCTTCATTGACTTCTCTCACAAAAATTCATTTAAGTTCAGGCTTTTACTCTAGGTAATTTTTGTGCTCTCTATTAGAAGGTTATAATTTTATTCTCAATATTTCCCTCGATAATAGCCTCGAAACTCCTTCCAAATAGTCTTATTCGTGCAGACTGTGTTCATTGGATCCGCCACTGATTATGATATCTACCCCACACACAACTAAATATTTAAGCTAGAAACTTCCAAAATTTCTTTGGTCACATACTAGTATTTTATTTGTTTTCAAAATTGGCGATCTGTTCATATTACAGTTAGGTTATTGTTTTGGTTGTAGTCGTAAAACAAAGTCTACACTAGCCACAAAAATATTTTTTTGACGTTATCTGTCGTGAATTACTTAAAGAATAATTGCTTTACCGTCCGATATAAACAAAGCTTTACGACAGCGATCAACGTGGTAATTGGACTATCGATAGTTTGCCAGCTATTTAGTACTTGTACTTTGTCTTATTGCAGCCAATCAGGGCAATTGCATGGTATGGTGCTTTGATTTAATATAATGAATTTTAACATTTCAATGCATTATGTCATGCAAATACTATCACATAAAAAAGTTACTACTACATTTAGAGTGTTATTTTCTAGTTATAAATACCCTAAGAAAAATTGCCTTTTATCTAAGACAAACTACCGTATTAAAATTCTTCTTATCTCCGACGGGCTTAATGCCATTGAATACCCCGACTCAACAACCAATGCCCTGGTTTTTAAACAATTTTCGGGAGCTACAAAAACATTTCAAATTATTTTCTTAAACAATAGAATTCATATTCATCGTTTTTAATAAGCCTCCTCCTCGGTAGTAATGACTCTTCAAATGTTTGTTAATGGCTTTCTCTGCTGCTCAAAGAGTACTAACAGACAATAAAAAGTTCAACAATGGACAACAACAACAGCAACCGACAAAAGAGTGCAAAGTAAAAGTTCAAAAGTGTCATAAAAATTGGCAAAACAATGACGGAAATCTTTGTAAACATAATTTTTATGACTTTTTTCAAAAACACTTTCTCACCTTCTCTTCCCCTCTGTTTATTACCGAACATCTTTATTGACAGAAAAAGTACTTCTTCGTCTTTTTGCTGTGCTGTGCTGATGCTTGAAATGGTTGGTAATGACACATTTATGTGAATCTTCTTTTTGAATTGTTTTGTCCAACTTTCAATTACCAACCCTCTCGCATTCTCATTTTATATGAAGCGCAGGCGCGTCAACGACAGCAATCCGCTGCTTAAGCGAAAAACGTGAGCTTGTCATTTACATTTTTTCTTACAAGACATCGCCAGTTAATCGGTTTACTGCCAAAGTAGAACGAATAACAAACGTAAAAAAAGAAAGGTACGTGTATCGGAATAATAATTGTGCTTCATCCCAATTGTCATTGCCGTGGTTGATTTTCCCTTAAATTATTTCATTTTAAATGAATTCACACGTAATCATTTCATTTCACTTCACAAAATAAACAAATAAATATCAACACCATTTCCTTAGTCAATTGAATGGGTGGATTTTGAAAATATTGTTCTTTGAACAAGCACAGAAAATAATAGCAAATCGAAAAACATGTTATTGGCTTATTTTGAAGTACAGGTAATATAGAGTGTGCCGCAAAAAAAATTCAAGTCGATCGGAGCAAAATTGGCTGAGATATGACCATTCAAAGTGGAGATCCCGTAGTGGTTTGTGTGTTTAGGCGTACTTTATTGGTTTATTATACCACTTCTTTTTCCATAATTTTAATATTCCACGTAATGGCTACCTGTTGGGAATTCCCTGAAATGAATTCTATTAAATTCTAATCCATATGGCGAGTTAAAAGTCATAAAGAAGTATAACGGGTGGTTTTATCTAGGGCTGAGGTAGGCTCAGTCGCTGTCAGGGTCGGCCTAAGGACCCACAAACCTTAAGTAAAACTCTGGTTGCTGTCGGCTCGGGGTAATCGGGTAGCTTTCGGCTTGGCAGTTGTCGGATGTGGCTCGACTCTACAAGACTCGGATTGCTGTCGGCTCGGGGCGATCGGTAGCTTTTGGCTCGGCAGTTGTCGGGTGTACTCGGCTCTGGGTAATCGGGCGGCTGTCAGCTCGGCAAATGCCGGATGTGGTTCGGTAATGCTTTCTGGTGGCTGTCGGCGGGTGTATGACTCGACTTGATGGCATTCGGGTTGCTGTGGGGGAAAGAGGTGGATCAATATTTAGGAGCTTGCTATGAGGGTTGAGCTTGCTAAGAGCTTGGAGCTTGCTAAGAGCTTGGAGCTTACTAAGAGGCTTGGAGCTGACTAAGAGCTTGGAACTTGCTAAGAGTCTGGAGCTTGCTAAGGGACTTGGAGCTTGCTAAGAGCTTGGAGCTTGCTAAGAGTCTGGAGCTTGCTAAGAGACTTGGAGCTTGCTAGAGCATGGAGCTTGCTAAGAGACTTGGAGCTTACTAGGAGCGTGTTCGAATCGTAGCTAACGAGTAACGAGACTGCGGACGAGCCACACGTCTTGTCGTACTTTGTCGGCTGGTGATCGACGTCTTCGGTGCATAAACTGAAATATACATTCGGGTGGTAACACACAGTGAATGAGAATTATTATGAAGCAATGATTATCGTTAATTACATCGAAGTTAAATTTGTCCACTATGTTGACTGTGTAGTGGTGGTTGATGGTAGTAAATGCATGTAGAAATACATATATGAAACGGTCACGTTACAGAAGGATTGTATCAGACACGTCCAAAAGCGTATGGGGTCCTTCGAAGTTTAGTAAAAAGTAACAAAACGTTTGGCGGCAAAGGAATGTTCAACCGGTTTAGACTCATGGAGTTCATGTCAACGGGCTCGGGCAAGAAAAGAGGCTTTCATACACGATTACAGACCACTTCCAGCAAATGTTTTGGATGCTGTTAGACCTATTTACAACGATCTAAGTAAAGAGTCTTTACTCGAAAGATGCGTTGGCGGCTTCAATTAAAATAGCAACGAAAGCTTCAATCAATTTATTTGGAAAATTTACCCAAAACCTTTCAAGTGGAGCTCTCGTTGTAAATTTAGCAGCTTACATTGCTATTGGTCCTTTTAACGAAGGTAGAAAATCATTGTTATTTTATTTGAGCTCGATCGGAGTGAGCTGTGGACAAAACGCACACGAATATGCTAAAAAAATCGACCAAGTACGAATTGCACTGGCAGGGATACGTGCGGCCGAGTGCACTCGTGAAGGAAGAATGTTGCGAAGGCAACACCAAATTTCCATTTTACAAGCTACATCGTCGGCGGACGAGCTCCTGTATGGACCAGGAATAGATGACTCCTTGTAATTTTACCAAAAATACACTTTTTTTCATGTAAACCGAAATAAAAACTTAAAACGCGTTTTTCTCGAAATGCCATTTTTGAAGTCGGTGCCAACGATAGCTCGAAAACGGATAGACCGATCTTCGTATATTTTGGTAAGCTTATTGAATACATAAAAACCTTGTCTTTAAGTGAGACAGATTTTTTTTTTAATTTTTTGGTTAAAATCGAAATTTTGATTTTTCCAGGTCACTTCTTTTGTTAACATAGATTTTTGAAAATTCTGTCTCGCTTAAAGACTAGATTATTAGGTTCTTAAAACGCGCACCAAAATATATAAAGATCGGCCCATTCGTTTTCGAGCAATCTTTGGCACCGCAAAACGCTTTTATAAAAAATGGGTTTCGCAGGTAGCCATGTACCACAAAACTGTGCAATATTTTTCAACAACAAAAATTCCAAAGGTAGTTTAAGATGTGGAATAAACGATTTACCTAAAAATATTGGAAACTTCCTCAGAAAAAAATTATGAAAATTGAGTTTTTGGCAATAACAACTAGGGATAACCCCTTAATTCTAAAGAAATAAATAGCGTATACTTTGGAGGCGAAAGACGTTTGGCAGATAATAATAATTGTTCAACTGACACAGTCTAGACATTTAAAACTTCCCTATAAGTAGTGCCGTAAGACACGCTATTAAGACTCGGCGATAAAAAGTGGTCCTATAACATTGAGCTAATTGGGGTATTCTAAACGAAAATTTGCCGTGGGATTTTTCACTCTCTTTTTTAAGTTGAAACGGCGGAAAGACAAAACTAACGGCGAATTTTCGTTCAGAATAATCCCCAATATTGGCGTGAACTGCCCTTCGGGGACATAAGTAGGGATCAAAGCTCAAAAGTATCAGAGGAAGTGACATGGTCAATCGTTGTAATCAGAGTTACATGGAATATCCTCGATTTCAAAAAAATGCACGAACCTTACATAAGTGAAATTGAAGTTTGAACCGAAAGGAATTCATCTTCGAATTTGAATTACATTTTAAGGAAATATTACGATGGGCAAAGGTGTCAGTCAATCCTTTCACGAGTTATCGTACCCGCCATCCATTTGAGTTGGCCAAGGTTTGTTTGAACGGTTTTGGACAAAATGTTAAGATGGATGGACTTTATATCACCGTTAATAGGACCACTAGAAGTACTTTCGGTAAAAATGATAAAACTATCCTCGAACAGCACTTTACCTAAAGGATTAAACTTTCCTGAGGTAGGTAACGGGGGTGTTTTCCGATAGACCTCGATTTAAGTTTTAGGTCAGTATTACTATGTGCAAAGGTTGAACCAATGTCAGTCAGTTTTAGCTCTTGAAAGGAAGGTATTCGAAGTTGTTGTCCGATACAGACCTTCTGCGAACTAGATCTACAGTAGTATAAAGATGTGAGGGTAGATTTTGAGGAGCGCCACCTGGTGGCACAATAATTGAACATGAAAATGAGTTGCCAGTTGAGCTATTGATCAATAGGTTGCGCCTATACTGGAAAAATATTTAGTTTAATATACTGAATAGCGACTGAAGTGGTATTACCCTTTTGATATTGCGCCTTTATTATACCCTACACCACTATGTGGGGAGGGTATTATAAGTTGGTTTTGCCCAAAAAGTTTGTAACACATCGAAATAATGGTCGTAGACCCATACTTATATATACCAAAATTATTGTCTCGACAAGCTGAGTCGATCTGGCTATGTGTGTCCGTCCGTCCGTCCGTCCGTCTGTCCATCTAAACCTCGTAATCACGCTACAGGTCGCAATTTTGATCGGATCGTCACCAAATTTTGGGTGTTGATGAGGGTCCCGGAGGGGTGACGGTCGGATAATATTTAAAGGTCAAAATGGGCAAAAAAAAACTTATTTGGAGAAAAAGTCAACGTTTTTTTCCAAAGCAAATATCTCAGCTTCCATAAGGGGTATACCAAAAGTAAGATCTGCTAATGAAAGCAGAAAATATAAAGGAGGTTGCCGTAGTTGGTCAAACAACGAAGATATCGCAATAGCCGCTAATTAAACCCAACTTTTTGTTTTTGCAATTTTAGATATAATGACGAATATCACAGCTTTGGTTGGGACTTTCGAAAAGCAAAGTCTGGCTATGAAAGTAAAAAATCCCATCTGTAAAATGGTGCAAAGTAGGTTGGTGTAGGTGGCCAAGTAACGGAGATATTGCAATAGTCGGTAATACATCCCATTTTTACACTTTTTAGAAAATCAAGCTACAGGTCGTAATTTTTATCGGATCGACACGAAATTTTGGCGGTTAATGGGGGTCCGAGAGGGGAAGAAGACTACTGATTTTGGTGGTGGCCAGATAATGGGCAAAAAACTTATTTGGAGAAAAAGTCAACGTTTTATTTCAAAGCGAATATCGTAGGTTGTCGTAGGTGATCAAACAACGAAAATATCGCAATGGCCGCTAATAGAACACCAATTTTCATTTTTGCGATTTTAATAATAATGACGAATATCACAACTTTGTTTGGGGACCTTCCAAATGCAAAGCCTGCCTATGAAAGTAGAAAATCACACCTTTAAACGATGCAAAGTATGTTGGCGTAGTTTACCAACTAACGGAGATATCGCAATAGTCGGTAATACATCCCATTTTTCAATCTTTTTTTTTTGTAATCACGCTACAGGTCGCAATTTTGATCGGATCGTCACGAAATTTTGAGATAACATGGGAGATATCACAATAGTATCCAATTTTTCCATTTCTTGTAATCTGTAGCGTGATTAGAAAAAATGAAAAAATTGGTCGCAATTTTGATCGGGGCTACCAGAGAGGAATGAACATATTGAGTTTGGGTAGTCAGGAAATATTCCCTAAAAGAAATGTTTACCAGTGAAAATCTTATTCACATGGGTAGTGGTTTAGGATATCACATAGTCGGCCCTGTCCCGACTATAGCCTTTGCTCACTTGTTAGTCAGTGCTTTGTTTCTGAACTTATTAAAATGCAAATATGATAACGCCACTCTAGTGCGGCGCCACCTATTGGTGAGTAACCGAACATAGCTTATATTCATTGTTTGGATAATGTCTTTTCTATTATCGTTGGTAACACTGTTGGCAACATCAACTTTTGGTTTGTGCCTTTGCTATTATCGGTACCAACTCACATGCATGTTCAATTATTAACCGCCAGGGGGCGCTCCGCAAAATCTGCCCTCCCATCTTTATACTACTACTTACGTATGGCACAAATTTTACAATGTTCAAGGTTCGGGAAAAAATCGAATACTCAATTCAGTTATCGTGCCCATTCGTAATTTTTTGATGCCTGTATAGCAGGAAGTATGGACTTATCCTAAAACAAAAATTCTTTGATCGTATATGGTCCACCAGGACAACTGGCTACAAAAAAATCACAACGAACGAAAATTTTTGAAATTTTGTGTGGGCGGTACCCGAAGAGGTGCACCTTCTTCTTTATTTGCCTATTCGTCGTACGAATTTTGGCGATCAATACAATTACAATAAAAATTCGATTTTAAATAAAAATATTAGACAAATTCATAAATTTTTCACAATATCAGCAAATATGTCTCTATTTCTGGCAGCACTTAGTAGGTATCCAGTCCATTCTTGAATATTCGCAATCCAACATAATTCTTTTCGACCTTTAGGATTTTTTCCTTCGATTTTTGATTTTAAGATATCTTGCAGTGTTTTGTATTTTGAATTTCTCATGATATGACCAAGGTAGGCTGTTTTTCGTCTCTTGATGTTTGTCATGATCTCTCTACTTCGATTCATTTTTCGCATCACTTCATTGTTCGTAACCAAGGCCGTCCATGGAATTTTTAAAATTCGGCGGTAGACCCACATTTCGAAGGATTCTAATTTTTTCACATCTACTGCTTTTATTGTCCACGTTTCCATAGCATATAATAATGTTGACCATATATATGCTTTTACAAATCTACATTTCGTTTCCAGGTTAATATCATGACTGGTCAGAACTTTCTTGTATTTAAAAAATGTGTCTCGTGCAATTTCAATACGCCTTCTTATTTCTTTGGAGCAATCCCATTCGTCATTTATGTCTATTCCAAGATATTTAATGTTTTTCACTCTTTCAATTGAATAGTTTTGTATTTTTAGGGAAATATTGTTATGGCTATTTCTCCTGCTCACAATCATATATTTTGTTTTCTTTGTATTTATATTTAGTCCATACCTGTTACTGCATGTTACCAATTTGTCCATTAATTCTTGTAGGTGTGAGATACTGTCAGCTAATATTGTAGTATCATCAGCATATCGTATGTTATTGATGTATCTACCACCAATGAATATGCCTTTGGACGTTTTGTTGATGGATTCTTCAAAAATTTTTTCGGAGTAGATATTAAATAACAATGGAGACAATATACATCCTTGTCTTACGCCTCTTGATATTAGAATAGGTTCTGTTATATCTCCATCAATTTCAATTTGTGCGGATTGATACCAATATAGATTTTTGATACATCTGATTTCTTTACTGTCGATACCAATTGAGATAAGGATATCAATTAGTTTGTCGTGTTGTACTTTGTCAAACGCTTTTTCATAGTCGACAAAACATAAGAAAACATCTTTCTGTACTTCTCGGCATTTTTGAATAATAATTTGTAGGGAGAGCAAAGCTTCCCGAGTACCCATACCTTCTCTAAAACCAAATTGAGATATGCCCATATATTTTTCGCATTTTTCGTAAATTCTCTTGTGTATTATCCTGAGGAATATTTTTAAAGCGTGGCTCATAAGACTTATTAGCCTGTAATCATTACATGATTTGGCGTAGCTTTTCTTGGGTATGGTTACGAAAGTTGATTTTAACCAATCTTGAGGATATATTCCTGTCTCATAAATCTCGTTAAAAAGTATTGTTAGTAAGTCGACATTGTTGGAGTCTATAAGTTTTAATGTTTCTGATGGAATCTCATCAGGACCCGGCGATTTATTGTCTTTAAGTGATGTTATAGCGGACTCTATTTCACCTCTTGTTATACGGGTTCCTGAAAGTGGCAATTGTATTTGTTCACTGTTGTCTGATCGACTATTATCTGTGAACAGTTGGTGAATATATTCTTTCCATACTTTCTTCTTGTCCTCTATTGATACTATTGGTTTGTTGTCATTATTGTTTTTGTCTTTTAATTTTTTATGCAGATTGAAATCGTCGTGTAGACTCTGGAGCTTTTCGATTTCTTGGCATTGCAAATTCAGTTGTTTGTTTTTGGCAATTCTGATTTCCGCTTTAATTTCTTTATTGATATTGTAATACAATTCGTAATTTTGATTTTTATGTTTGCGTCGCTCATCCATTAATTTCAGTATTTCGTTTGTCATCCAATCATTTTTATTGGACTTCTTGCTTTTGCCAAGGCTTTTTTCAGAGATTGATTTCATTGTATTTTTTGCTCTTTCCCATATGTTTTCCACATCATTTCTATCAACATTAGATAGTTCCTCGTTTATCTTCTCTTTTACACTCGCTTTAATTCTGTGATTTCCTAGTAGTTCTGTATTTAGCCTTTTCCGAGTATTTTTCTTGGGAACAGCAGATAGTTTTATCTTGAGCTTCATTATTAGAAGAATATGGTCTGATGGGACATCTGCCCCAGGATATGTTGAAGTTTTTACTACTGACGAGCTAAAGCGCCGATTTATTAGTATGTAGTCTATTTGATTACGTACGATGTTTCCTGGCCTATCCTGCGGCGATTTCCAGGTGTATAATCTTCTCGCTGGAAGGCTGAACATCGTGTTTGTCACTTTGAGGTTGAATTCTTGGCAGAACTGAATCAAACGGTCCGCTCTTTCATTTCGTTCTCCTAATCCATATGGCCCTGTTATACCGGGAACATTTCCTTTGCCAATTTTTGAATTAAAATCACCTTGTACAATAGTAATTTCATGGGGCTTTGTTAATTTCATCAAATCATCAATGTTTTTATAAAAGGTTTCTATTTCTTCTTTGCTTTTGTCGGCAGTTGGAGCATATACCAGTATGATATTTATATTAATTGGTTTGGTTTCCAGCTTTATAAGCATAGCTCTGTCAGATTTTGGGATGAACACCCCTTTAACATATTTTGCTATATTTTGTATCAATATTACTCCAACACCATTTCTGTGATTGTTTGTGAGATTTCCTGAGTAGTACATTTTAGCATTTCGAGTACATATAACGCCGCTGTCTGGCCACCCGGTTTCACATACTCCAAGAATATCTATGTTAAGTCTGTCCATCTCGGATACCGTATTAGCAAATTTTCCAGCTTCATAGAGACTTCTTACATTCCAGGTTCCGATATTGAGTTTGGTTTTACCTCCGGGGATTCTTAGCACCCTCGATTGGCCGGAGACTGAGGGCCGTGTGTTATTTGTTGTATTCATTGCTTTTGTATGATTTTCTAGGGTTTTTACTTTAGTGGTTTCCCGTTGCCTTCTAAAGGGTTTATAGTTTTCCTTCTTAAATTTAGCCGCACCTATGAAGTACAGACGCTGTTTGTAGCCGCCAATTTTTGGTCAGACGCTGCCTTCTCCATTTTTTGTTTGTTTGGTTCGCCCCGCATATTTTATTTTTGCGGTACCCTCCATATCTGACGAGCGTTCCCCTATCCACCACCTGGGGAGGCGTCCGATGGGAGAAAAAAAAAGTGGAAAAAAACAACTCCGCAAGAGGTGCACCGATATAGTCCAAATTCCAAACTAACATGTTTTTGTCTGGAAAAAATATTACGAGGAGATTCATAGTGAGCAAAAATATTTAACTTTTGTGGGGGGAGGCGCTGGTAGGAGTGGACTGAATCGGTTGTTTCGTTCGAAAGTTATCCTACGCAGCAGTCAGACGGACGAATGCTGCTGAATTGAATTCAAATTGTCTGAAACGGATTTCGTCCAAACATTCTTGGGGTCTAAAACCGTTATTTCGTTGATGCAAACGTTTGATCTAAGGTCATTCTGATATCGCTCAATTATTTTAGGATTTCGTTGTTAACATAATATTCCGGTCGATGAAAAAATATTCTTTAAAAGAATCCACGTTTGGTGGTCTGATGATGAAAAAATTCTTTAAAAAAATTAAGTTTGGTGGTCTGATGGTCGATGAAAAAATATTCTTTAAAAAATCCTCGTTTGGTGGTCTGACGGTCGATAAAAAATATTTTTTAAAAAATCCACGATTGGTGGTCTGACGGTCGATAAAAAATATTTTTTTAAAAATCTACGTTTGGTGGTCTGATGGTTGACGAAAAAATATTTTTTAAAAACTCCACGTTTGGTGGTTTGGTGGTCAATGAAAAAAATATTCTTTAAAAACTCCACGTTTGCTGGTCTGATGGTCGTTAAAAAATCCACGTTTGTTGGTCTGATGGTCGATAAAAATATATTCTTTAAAAAATCCACGTTTGGTGGTCTGATGGACGATGGAAAAAATATTCTTTAAAAAATCCACGTTTGGTGGTCTGATGGACGATGGAAAAAATATTCTTTAAAAAATCCACGTTTGCTGGTCTGATGGTCGTTAAAAAATCCACGTTTGCTGGTCTGATGGTCGTTAAAAAATCCACGTTTGTTGGTCTGATGGTCGATAAAAATATATTCTTTAAAAAAATCCACGTTTGGTGGTCTGATGGACGATGGAAAAAATATTCTTTAAAAAATCCACGTTTGGTTGTCTGACGTTGGATGAAAAAAATCTTTAAAAAATCCACGTTTGGTGGGCTG
Organism: Musca autumnalis; assembly: GCF_047663935.1. Classification (NCBI taxonomy): domain Eukaryota; kingdom Metazoa; phylum Arthropoda; class Insecta; order Diptera; family Muscidae; genus Musca; species Musca autumnalis. The sequence continues at coordinate 247,514,639 of NW_027411866.1, forward strand.
AAGGTCGATGGAAAGATATTCTTTAAAAAAAATTACGTTTGGTGGTCTGATGGTTGATAAAAAAATAATTTTTAAAAAATCCACGTTTGGTGGTCTGATGGTCAATAAAAAAATATTCCTTAAAAAGTCCACGTTTGGTGGTCTGATAGTCAATAAAAAAATATTCCTTTAAAATTCCACGTTTGGTGGTCTGATAGTCAATGAAAAATTATTCTTTAAATCCACGCTTGATGGTCTGATGTTGGATGAAAAAAGTCTTTAAAAAATCCACGTTTGATGGTCTGATGTTGGATGAAAAAAGTCTTAAAAAAATCCACGTTTGGTGGGCTGATGGTCGATGAAAAAATATTTCTTAAAAAATCCACGTTTGGTGGTCTGATGTTGGATGAAAAAAAAAATTTAACAAATCCACGTTTGATGGTTTGATGTTGGATGAAAAAATTATTTAAAATTTAAAATTTACGTTTGGTGATCTGATGTTGAATGAAAAAAAAATCGTTAAAAAATCCACGTTTGGTGGTCTGATGTTGGATGCAAAAAAATTCTTTAAAAAAAACCACGTTTGGTGGTCTGATGTTGGATGAGAAAATTTTTTAAAAAAATCCATGTTTGGTGGTCTGATGTTGGATGAAACGAAATCTTTAAAAAATTCAAACAAATCGATGAAAAAATATTCTTTATAAAATCTTCGTTTGGTGGTCTGATGCTGGATGAAAAATTCTTTAAAAAATACACGTTTGGAATACTGATCTTGAATGAAAAACCTACGTTTGGTCGTCTGATGTTGAATGAAAAAAATTCTTTAAAAAATCTTCGTTTGGTCGTCTGATGTTGGATGAAACTATTTTTTAAAAAAAATCCACGTTTTGTGGTCTGATGTTGTATGAAAAATTCTTTAAAAAATCCACGTTTGGTGGTCTGATGTTGTATGAAAAATTTTTTAAAAAATCCACGTTTGGTGGTCTGATGTTGTATGAAAAATTCTTTAAAAAATCCACGTTTGGTGGTCTGATGTTGGATGAAAAAATATTCTTTAAAAAATCCACGTTTGGTGGTCTGATGTTGAATGAAAAAATTCTTTAAAAAATCCACGTTTGGTGGAATGATGTTGGATGAAAAAAAAAAAAAATTCTTTAAAAAATATACGTTTGGTGGTCTGATGTTGGATAAAAAAATATTATCTAAAAAATCCACGCTTGGTGGTTTGATGCTGGATGAAAAAAATATTCTTTAAAAAATCCGACGTTTTGTGGTCTGATGTTCGATGAAAAAAATATTCTTTAAAAAATCCACGTTTGGTGGTCTGATGGTCTATAAAAAATCTTTAAAAAATCCACGTTTGGGTGTCTGATGGTCCATGAAAAATAATAATAACTAATTGTAACTAATTTTATAATATAAAAAATTCAGTTATTATAAAGGTAAGATAAAAACGTATACGTACAACTTTTCAAAAATTTTCAATTTTTATTATACCATAATTCTATTCCATGAAATGTTCCGGATGTTTATTATTTTTAAAGTGTTTCTTGTTATTTGTTCTTAAAAACGAAACATATTACCGCCATTAATTCTAATTTTATTACCTTCCATTGTTTCTCTCTCGCTCCCAATCTCTGTACGTGTGTGGAATTCCCAAAACCTAATTGTCCAGCTTTGCAGTTGTGCTTTCTTGGGTGCCGGTGTGTGGTTGCGTTTGTCGTATGAAGGTTATGCTACGCTGCTGCCAGACCATGCTGCTCTAAGTGCAGATTCGGTATTCTTGTGCATTGGTGTTATTGGATTTGTTGTTTCGTTTTTGGGCTGTTGTGGAGCTTGGGTTCAATCACGATGTCTATTGAGTTTGGTGAGTAGAAGACACATTGAGGGTGCATACGTTATTTGGATTAATTACTGTTTGTTTACTTTGTGTTCTTCTTCTTTGTTTTCTGTAGTATTTTATGCTGATCATTTTGTTGTTCCTCAGCGAATTCTTGATTGGGTCCATTGCCTTCGTGTTCCGTGGTGGCTTGAGACGGACCTTGGCAAATGAGCTACGTTTTGGCATCGAGGAACATTATAATGCCACAGATCGTGGTTCAATAATTGCACCTTCGGTGGCTGCCATATGGGATAATGTACAGAGTTCGGTAAGTTGGAGATTGGGATTTCAAGTTTTTTTTCTGGAATTTAATTTTTTTTATTTTTAGTTTGAATGCTGTGGAGTTTCTTCATATGAAGATTGGTATGACATCAAATCATGGAGTGGTAAACGTTGGGTGCCTGAGTCCTGCTGTAGACCCATTTATGAAAATCGTGGTATTCTAATTGAAGGTTCGGGTGATAGTGTGCTGAGAGTGGATTGTGGAAGGTAAGTTAAAACAAAAAATAAGTCTGATGAGCCTCTACCAAAGGCGAAACATATCACATAGTGGTGGTTGTGACGGCTCAAATATTCGTCTTTCCTTTTTCAATTGCAAAAATCATCGGTTATTAAGCTCGATTCCGACGAGAAATTAATTAAAGGCCTGTTTCTCAAAGACGATTCGAATTCAAGTTCGCTCGAAGTACTGTTTTTTAAAAAATATTTGATTCAAATTTGTTCTCAATCAAACAAAATGTTCCACAATAGCAGGAGTTTGGTTGTAATTCGAACGAATTTGAATTCGAATCGTCTTAGAGAAATAGGCAATAAAATTAATATTAGAAGTGACATTGACCCTAATACACAAAATTTTCAAATAAAATGAAATTGAATTAATTATTCCAACTGAAATTAACTTATTTAATTCAAACAATCACGAATCCATAATAAGAATATTTGTAATTAATTTTATTTATTTTTTTTAGATCTGAAAATCCAACTCTGTGGTGGGATAAAGGTTGTGCCCAATCTCTGCAAACATGGCTAACCGATAAACTTGATGTCATTGGTGTTGTGGGTTTGGGTATTGCATTTGCTCAACTTTTCGGACTCATCACTTCGATGTTGTTGTTCTGCACCGTGAAACATAGAAAGGATTCAGATACCTACAAATCATATTCACCCTCAATTGATCCTCAAACACGACCGAGTAGTTGGGAAGATTGAACCAAGTTTTAGAAATAAACAATTCTAGAAACTTTAAAGGGAGAAAGTATTAGAAGTTTAAACCAGTAATCTCGAGACAATATTTAAAAATTTAAAACCAATAACGAATGTCTGGTAATTGTGCCTTTTTTCTAAACAAAAAAGAGACAATTTTTTTCCTCGAAATATGTGCCAAATATCCATAACCAAACACAAATTAAATAATAACAATTATAAATGGAATATAATTTAAAAAAACATATTTACAAAATAAGATATACCGTTGAATGGGGTTATAAGGAGCTTATATCCGAAGTTATATTATATTACAAAATTGTAAACCTATTTATTTTTAAAGAAACAACAACTATTGGATATTCTAAAACCTCATTTACAAGTCTATTTGATAAATAAGTCATTTCTTCCACAGATATTCAATGGAATTTACTACTTAAATGTCGCCTTTTATTAAACCCCATTTGGTATTGTAAATGAAGTTAAAAAGCAATAAAATATTTCCTTATAACCGTATTCGACTACATTAATATGTAATACCCTTAAGTAGGTCATTATTAGTTTTAAGTTAACAAATTATTTAAATAGAAATCAAATAACCAAAGTTAAATTTACATACAGACATAATGGAATCATATCACCCTGTTTCCCCTACATAATTGTCATCATTAGTAATATTAGTTTAATAATGAGAGTGACATACAAACATATTTAATACTAGTTATAAAATATAATAATATTTAATATCTTTATTATTAAGGAATACGAAATATGAAAATCGATTAAATAGTATGTATATTTAAAAAATTTAAATTAGACTCGAATTATCAAAAAAAAAAATTATTCAAATTATCCCAAACAACACACATATCTAAAAATACTGCCTATTTTTTATAAGTTAAGATAAAATGTGATTATAAAACATTCCTCAGCAATAATTCAATACAATAATAATAAAACAAATAATGAGTATGAACATTTTACTGATATTTTCACACCTCTGTACGTAATTGCAACAACAACAATAATATTGCACATACTGTACAATATCCAGGCTGAATTGTGGTCTATTCAATAAAATCTGAAAAAAATATTGTTAAAAATTTCAAATATTTATAAAAATGTTGAATCTTACCTACTTTGGTCGATAATCTACCAACTGATCTAACAACGGCTATGTGAACAGTATTCTCGTTTCCCAAAAATATTTAATAAAATTACACTGTGCAACACGAAAATTATTAACCATATTCTAACACCGCAGTGTGATAGAACACCAAAAATGAGAAGACACGTGTCTCGCCGTTTTTCCCTATCTCATCAACTTTCGCGGTTATAGGCCTCCAAAGGTTTGAGGCTTTGATGTAAAACGGGTCATTTAGTCAGGACTATATCTTCCAAACCGTTAGGAAATTTGAATTTATCTCAGAGGCAAAGTTGTAGCACTTGTCTTAAAGAACAAACATTGTGAACACATATAACCCATCAAACTTCATCTGCACGGTCAAAATCGCCATGGTAAAATTTCTTTTAAAATTTTTCTCAAGTTTTGTTACACAGCTATCAAACCGTTCAAATTTGAAGCACACAACCAACTTCAAAAATGTACCTCAGATCTCAATAAACATCTTTCTAGAATATACGAACCCTGAAGGAACAGGTCTTAATGGTCAAAATAGCAAAACAATTGCGATTTTTATCCTCTTTTCTCGGCTTCTGCTCCATAGATATTAAACCGTTCAAAATTCAAGAAAACAATCAACCACAACAGCATAGCAAAGGCATCAATAAACAACTTTCTGGAACATGCGAAAGATCTATGAAGGGTTGTTAATGGTAAAAATAGCAAAAAACTTTTGAAAATATCCAATTTTTATACTTTTTTCTCCGACTCTGGTCCAAAGATACTCAACCGCCCAAAAATTAAGGATACCGCTGAGATAAATTCAAAATTCCTAACGGTTTGGAAGATATAGTCCTGACTAAATGACCATTTTTTCATCAAAGCATCAAACCTTTGGAGGCCTATAACCGCGAAAGTTGATGAGTTAGGGAAAAACGGCGAGAAAAGTGTCTTCTCATTTGTGGTGTTCTATCACACTGTGAAGTCAGAATATGGTCAAGAAAGTACACACAGTGTTACTTTTGTATTCGGTGCCCGTATTCGGAACATTCAGGACCTTTTACTGGATTAAAAGTAACAAGTAAGAAATGGGGCCACATTATACCATTATCTGGACATTAACTTCAAGCGTTTAAAAAAGAATTTCGAACAAAAATATCAAAACAGGTGGAATAAGTTTTTATTTTTTATTCTAGCTGAATGGGCCAGAAACGTGGACCCGGGACGTTTCTGGCCCATTGTTTGGGTTCTCCGTTTAAAACTTAGTAGTATATCTACCAATTAATTTATCTTGTATTCTAGCTGAATATCTACCAATTAATTTATCTTGTTTTTTCTTGTTACTTCGACTTTATGGGCCCCAAAAACCTGAGGCCTTGATGAAAAAAGGGATCATTTTGTCAGGCTAGTATCTTCCTAAAGTTGTTTGCTATTTTGACCTGTTCATAGAAAGTTCGAATGTTCCAGAAATTTGTCTACTGAAATCTTTGCTACGTTATTGTGGATCATTGATTTTGGAAATTTGAATGGTTTAGTTTCTATGAAGCAGAAACCGAAAAAATAGTAAAAAAATCGCATTTCTTTTGCTACTTTGTCCTTAAAGAACCGTTTCTACAGACTTTGTATGCTCTAGAAAATTGTTAATTGAGATCTTAGGTACATTTTTGTGGTTAGTTGTTTGATTCAGTTTTGATCGGTTTGATATCTGTGGACCAAAATCCGAGAAAAAATTATAATGGAAATTTGACCTTAACAATTGTGATCTTGAAGATGAGGTTGAATGCATTTTATGTGTTCACAATTATTATTCATTAAATATTAAATCGCGAAAATTGCATACACGCCCACTGTGCATTTTTTCTATTGTTATACCCTGCACCACACTGTGGTAAGTGCTCTTGAATCAAATTTTTATGGAAGGTGCTTACACCTGGAAAGTTTTTTAGATGAGAAAAATCAAAAAAACTAAAAAAATCGCCGGAGCGCCTTTTATAAATAAATCGCGATTGAAGTTGACATTTTTAAGGGGTTTTTAGGTTTTCACGATTTTGCTTGGAGACCACAAGTCGTATTGAAATGGGACTAAAGAAAATGTGCTATCAGCGAAAATTCTGTACAAGAGTGGTTGATTGGTATTTTCCTAGGTTTTGCTATTTTTGAGATATAGAGCAGAGTGAGGCAGAGAACATTTTTGGGTCTCTCTTGTGCTCTCAATGAGCGTAAATTTGTTGTTGTTCACAACGTGTTAGCATCTACACAGGCTGTGAGCGATAACAAATTTACGCTCACTTAGAGCACATGGGCTCTCTTGTGAGTCACAATGCCTCCTCCTGATATAGAGGTTCAGATCAAACTTTCATAGGTCTTCAGGATTTAGCTTGAAAATTGCAAATCCTTTGGAAATGGGACTTAAGAATATGTTGTTGCTGTAAAAAGTCTCTACAAGATTGGCTTTCGTAATTTTTTCTAGGTGTATCGTTTTTGAGATATATAAGTTTAAGTTGGGAAATTGCAGCCATGACATTGTTTTATGAGGAGGCGATACAGTCAATCCATTGTCCTAATTTGAGCTTTATATCTCAATAACGGTAAGAACTACGAAGGTATCATAAAAATCAATCTTGTAAAGAATTTTCATAGCTACAACATTTTCTTTAGTCCCATTTCGTAAGGGCTTGGGGTATCCAAGCAAATTCGTGAAAACCTAAAAACCCTTAAAAATGTCAACTTGAATCGCGATTTATTTAAAAAGCGCTCCGGCGATTTTTTTTTTTTTAGATTTTTCTCATCTATGAACATTGTAGTTTCAGAATCCGCAAAAACTTCCCAGGTGTAAGCACTTTTCCTTTAAATTTGATTCAATTTGGCTCAGATTTGGATATACATAGCTTCCAAATATATTTTCTGCCGATTTTACGTATTTGCTTCACCAAAAACGCTATATACTTCCGATTTTGATGACATATGGTATTTGTTTCTGAATTCGGCCTAAAAATAAATGTGCCAAATTTGATCGAAAATTTGGCTCATTTGAATAGAACCCCCCTTAAAATTTGGGAATACAGAAAGGTTGTGTCGATACATATTGACTCTATATTGAGAACGAAGTACTTTCCCTCTTGATTAAGGATACACCCGTATATCATGCTTTGGCAAGGATTCTTTAAATAATCTGGTATAATGCCTAACAATGCTTGCTTTTTTACCCTCAGCATTTATGAGGGTATATACACTTTGATACGACGAAATGTGTTTCAGACAATTTGGAGTCGATTGAGCAATGTCCGTCCATCTGTCTGTCTGTCTGCCTGGCTGGCTGGAGCGCACGATAACTCTCGAACGGATCAACCGATTCGATCCAAAATTTGGCTTTCGTTATATTTTGTCCAAACTTAGTTTAAGTTCGAAGATGGGTTATATCGATCCACTCCTTTCGGTACCTCCCCCACAAAATTTCGAAAATGTTCGGACATTTTGTACGTACGATAACTCTTGAAGGAAGTAACCGATTTGGACCATACTTTGCAAATCGTGAAATGTCTACCAGACTTAGATGAGGTTCTAATATGGACTCAATCGGTCCACTCCTTCGGGTACCTCCCACACAAAATTTGGGATATGTTCAGTTTAGGGCCTGCTCTCGAATCGATGTGGTTTTTGTTTCAGCAACTTGTATTCACTGCCCCCCCATACGACGGTACAAGTTTCATGAGGGGCAAGTCCGCACATCCTGAGAAAATAGCCTGAAAGTTGCAAAAAATCCCTATGACACCGTGTTTGGTTGTTGGAGCCCAAGATAACTCTCGAACGGATCTGCCGATTCGGTCCAAAATTTGGCCTTCGTAATATTTTGTCCAAACATAGTTTAAGTTCGAAGATAAACCATGTCGGTCCGCTCCTTCAGGTACCTCCCCCACAAATTTCAAAAATTTTCGAAAAAAAAAAATGTGCGCACGATAACTCTTGAAGGGAGTGACCGATGTAATCCATACTTTGCACATCCTAATATATCTACCAGATATAGATCAGGTTCGAATATGGACCATATTTGTCTACTCCTTCTGGTACCTCTCACACAAAATTTCGGATAAGTTCACTTTAAGACCTGCTCTTGAATCACTTTAATTTTTGTTGAAGCGCTTTGCATTCGCTACTTCCATTACGACGGTAAAAGTTTTTTCAGGGGCAAGTCCATATTTTTTGGGAAAACAGCCCGAAAGGTATAAAAAACCGCTATATCACCATATGTGCCGATCGGAGAGCACGATAACTCTCGAACTGTTCAACCGATTTGGTCCAAGATTTGGTCTTTGTCATATTATATCCAAACTTAGTTTCATGGGGCAATACCTGTCCACAACTTCCGGTACTTTAAAAAATTTCACTAAAATGCTAGGACGATATCACTTGAATGGGGCAACCAATTTAGTCCACACTTTGGATCCTCTAATAGTTTGTCAAAATTTAGTTTAACTTCTAAAATGGCCCATATCGATCCTCTCTATGGGTACCTCCCCAACAAAAGTTCAACATTTGTGTCTTAGTGCAGTTAATTCCTAATCCACATTTTTGTCGGTAAGTTTAAATGTCCAAAAAGGGCCACAAAATTCTGAAGAGACCTTAAATACATTCGATCTGTCCGTAGCTGAGGGTATATATCTGTCGGCAAAGCCGACTGACACTTTTTTACTTGTTAATTAGTGGATTCTAGCAGTAGACGCCAGTACCTTCTTCCATATTGGACCCGTCTGTGTAAATTGCCAGACCATCCAGAGGAGATATGAACTCAGCCCATGCTTCTCTGCTTGGGAAGATAACAGTTAAGGAGTCAAACTTAAATGAGGTAGGCATATAATCGCTTACGCAACCATTGTCACCTAAGTAAAGTCGACTATCAATTAGTTTTAGGATATTCGAGTGTCCAAAGTGTGAACCCTGCCAACACCCTGACACCCGGAGTATAAAAGCAGTTCTCGCCGCCTGAAATTGGATTAGGATGTCCAGAAGTTGGATATCTAGGACGACGTTTAAAGCAGCTTGAGGAGTGCTTTTAATCGATCCGGTAATTAGCAGTGACGCGGTTCTTTGTACACTCGATAATTTGGAAAGTAACGCTTTGTTCCCAAGAGCTTGCCAACAGACCAGGCCACAATAGGTAAGTATGGGCAGGACCACGGTTACATACAGCCAGTGTATGGTCTCAATCGCTAGTTTTTCCCAATGGAGTTCTTACAGGAATAGAATGCCATGAGTCCTTTCTTCATTCGCTCCTCTATATTTCTTTTCAATGACAAGCGATGGTCCAGAATAGTGCCGAGATATTTAGCTTCCGTAGAAAGTTCCAGGGCCACCCCGTCCAGTGAATAGTACAAGCTCTGTTTTTCCGGGTTTACTCCCACACCGTTTTTCTGGGCCCAGTTTTCAAGCTGTACTAAGGCTCTTTGCATGAGCTCAGACAGGGTTGGCAGGAATTTGCCACTTATCAGCACAACCACATCATCAGCATAAGAAACCACCTTGATCTTCAGCCGTTCGAAGCACAAAAGTATTTCATTTATTACCAGAAGCCATAGCAGGGGTGAGAGAACTCCTCCCTGCGGAGTGCCTCTGTTAACAGATTTCCTCATGCATGAGTTGGTATACGCCTTACCATAGCCCCCGTAGAACGGTGCCTCCCGATTTTCGGTATTTTGAAGCTAATGGCCACAATAATCCATCGAAGTGGCTGAAATTTGGTATTTAGTGTACTGTGGGGGTATTTAGCTTTCCCCTTTAATTTTGTCGTTATAGGGTCACGCCTTCATATACCCCTCATTGCCAACGTACTTTCTGATTTTCGGTATTTTGAAGGTTACGGCCACAATAATCCATCGAAATGGTTGACATTTCGTATTTGGTGTTCGGTGGGGTTATTTAACTTTTTCCCTCTAATTTTGTTGGTATAGGTCCACGCTTTCATATATCACCCATTGACCGATTTTCGGTATTTTGAAGGTTGTTGTCTCAATATTCCACCGAACTGGCTGAAATTTGGTGTTTTGTCTTCATTTGGAGTATAAAACATTCATATGCAATTTGTAGGTATGGGTCCACACCTTTATTTAGCCCCCATTCTAAAGGTTGTGACGTTAATATCCTACCGAAATGAATGAAATTTGTAAAAGAATTATAAGCATAGGTCCACGTCTTCCTATATCCCCCATAGAAGCATACCTCTTGACTTTTAGTATTTTTTTTACCGAAAAATCGGAAATTTGGTATTTAGTCTTCTTTGAGTCTAAAAACTTTCTGCAGGAATTTGTCGGTATATATCGAAGAATTTGCTGAAATTGGGTATTTAGTCTTCTTCATAAACAAAAGGAAACTAATTGTTCCATTTTACTTCAATACAACTCGTGTAGGAGGGTATAACAAGTTCATCCCGGCCGAACTTAACGCCGTTTTGACTTGTTTACAAATACTCTTTCCCCTTTATCTATTTTTTCGAGCTTGAAGGAGGTTTCTCGTGCACTACCCGTTGCCACTAATTACATACTAGCACAGTATACCACATTCTTCTCGCCACTTTGCCACTGTGCTGATGATACCGAAACGAGGAGTGATTTTATTAAGCAATTGGGCAGTTGAGTGGAATATGGTGGGGCTATATGTTTTGATTGTAGCTTTCCGATGTCCAACTTCCGAGTCGTGTTTGTTCGTAATTTAGTTGCTACGATTATTCCGATACGTATATTTGCTGCAATAAGGTAATGATCCATCTTTCACGAAATCATTAATTTAGTTTTTTGTTTATTGATCCCGTGACAGCCAGGTGCCCTTATTAACGTTGAGATGATTAAATCTGGTGCTGTTAACTATCATATTTGTCACCGCTGAGAAATCTCTCAGCCTCAATCGCCTATTATAGTTTTAATTTCGCCTATTATAGTTGAATGCCCATGGGCAGTATACCGGTCATATTTTTTTTAAGGTTCTCCACATTGAAACAATAAATCATTTTAATAATACTCGTACCATCGACCGATAAATCTTTAAGTGAAGTGTGTTCATATTCATAAATAATATAACCTTGCAATTTTTTAGCAATTAACAAATAATTTATTTATAGAAATTTGTAAGAAAATATTATATACTAAAAATAAGAAAACAATTTCGATATAATACAAACTCAAATTTAAGAAAATAATAAAAAACTAAAGCTAACAACTTGAGTAATTTATGAAAAATCATAGACCAACAAGTTTACCACCAATTATATCCAATTGGGCATTGACACTCTTATTAATGGATTTGAAGATTTGTTGTGGTTTCTAAAGATAAAAAAGAGAAAAGAAATATTTTGAGGTAAGTAAAAAAATCACTTAAACTAAACGATTACCTGAATGATTGTATTGAGGAAATTTGAAAATGCTTCATAACCGTTGACCAAGCTACGTGAAATACCATCGAACATATCTCCATTGTTGCCATATTTTTCGTGTTCATGAATTGTGTCCAAAATTGGAACAGGCTAAAAACGTTAGAATATTTAATTAAGTTAGATTACAATACATAATATAAAATAGTTACCTGTGTTTTATCGACTATAAATTTCTGACTGTTGTCGTAGACACTCAAAACCTTGGAGGGTACACCTTCTTTTTCCAAATTAACTGACTCGCGGGTTTTTACCGGGGCTTGGAATAGTGATATCTGGGAAGAAAAAAAAGTTTAATAGAATTTCATCCACAGAGTTATAGTGACAAATTAATGTTTAAGCTAATGGTGCTCTTTACGAACTATCCTTAATGTCAAAATGCCTCAAATATGTACTATAAATAATACCGATAACTGATAAAACGGTTGTTAAATGACAGGCATAATAGCTTCAAATCACAAAACCAGATTATGATTTATAGAGTACTTGTGAGAACATGGTCGAGTGTTCCCAAATGTTCATGGTTAACATTTGGTCATATCCATGAATGTATACCTGTGGAACGTTTCTCCCAATTAGTTACTTTTGACAAATACTTAAATATTCATACAAAAATGTAAATATGTAAATAATATGTATGTATTGAGAAAATGATTCCTAGACAAAACACTAGGGTGACTTGATAAAGAAAGACTTCAATAAATACTTCATAATTACAAATTTGTAAAAATGTTTGCATAAATAGAAGTTATCAAAACCAGCCTTTGTCTTCTAGCCATTAGCATTCAAATACGCCAGATGAGCCTGGCTTAAACCACCAGGCGAAACGATCGTAGCGTAATGGTTGAGTGTGTGGTATTTCGCTAGAATTCATTTTTAAATACAAAACTCCTTAGGCCATGTTAGCTCGATTAATCCAATTAAGTAAATATTTATTATTTATTTATTTTTATTTTGTTATTTGTTTAATCAACCAACTCCCTCATGGACAACATGTTGATAGAATATTGTAAAGAAGGAAATATGATAATAATGCCGAATTAGAAAGGAGAATATCTTTGACTCAACATTCAGTGTGAACAATGAAAGATCTGATAACGGAATGAAAATGATAGACTTCGCAACCGCAAAAAACATGGTACTTAGCAACATTAGAATTAAGCATCTTGACATTCGTAAGGGGACGTGGCTGTCACCTATTACGAAAGAAAACAAGTAAGAACAGCATTAAGTTCGGCCCGGCCGAACTTGATATACCCTAAACCACGAGTTGTAATGAAGTAAAACTGAACAATTACTTTCCTTTCGTTTATGAAGAAGACTAAATACCAAATCCCAGCAATTTCGGTAAGACAATGTGGCTAACTTTAAAAATACCGAAATTCGAGAGGTACCGTTCTATGTGCGCTATATGAAGGCGTTTACCTGTAGGGAGAAATTTCGGGGGTAAGTTTTATACGACCAACAAAGACTTAATACCAAATTTCAGGCATTTCGGTGGAATATTGAAGTCACAATCTTTAAAATACCGAAAATCGGGAGGTACAGTTCTATGGGGCAAATTTCAAGTGGAAAGTTCTGCACCGCCAACGAAGACTAAATGCCAAATTTCAGCCATTTCGGTGGAATATTGAGGACAAAACCTTGAAAATACTGAAAAGTGTGATGTTCTATAGGGTCTATATGAAGGCGTGGACTATACCGACAAATTTAGAGGGGAAATTTAAATATCCCAAATGAAGACTAAGTCCCAATTTACATTAGGCGAGTTTTCTTGCGGCAATTGTCAGTTTGTAGGTGAGAGAGGGTGCTGAGAGGCAAAGGGTTACCATATGCCTCACCTCTCTCTCCTACAAAATGACAATTGCCGCAAGTAAACTCGCCCAATGTAAATTGGGACTAAATACAACATTTCAGCAATTTCGTTGGAATATTGATACCACAATCTTCATGGGGCAATATGAAGGCGTAACCCTATACCTACAAATTTCAGGTGGAAAGTTTTGCATCCCAACGAACACTACATACGAAATTTCAGCCATTTCGGTGGAATATTGAGGCCACAACCTTCAATATATCGAAAATCGTGATGTGCTATTCTATGGTGGCTATATGAAGGCGTGGACCTATACCGATATTTTTAGAAGGAAAATTTGAATACCACCAACGAAGACTAAATAAAAAATTTCAGCCATTTCGGAGGAATATTCACTAAAAGAAAAATGCTTCGTTGTATCAATGAACGGGTTACATTGATTATTTTTCATTGATGCTATGAAACGTTCCGTTAATGTAATGAAATGTTTCATTCATGCAATGAAACTGTACGTTATTTAAAATTCAATAATTTTTGGTTTCATTGTATAAACGAAACGGATTTCATTGATGCAATGAAACTTTAAATTTCTATACATTTAAGAAAAATATGTATGTTTTGAATTCAAACTAAATGGAATGGACTAAAAAAATAGTGCGCAAACATCTTTTTAAAAAAATGGCGAAAAATGTATATGAATGAAACAGTTTCATTAAATAAATGAAAGAGTTTCATTAAATAAATGAAACATTTTTGAAATTCCTTTTTGCGTTTTGCATTCTTTGTAAATCTGTTAAGTTATAAAATTTGTCTTCTAATTATTTGTCTTTATTAAACAAATTAAATTTTTCACAATCATAAAAAGAACACATTTATATATTGGTATAGAATCACATACTTAAAAATGTATGCATGAATAATTGCCAAAACTAGCAGAAACGTCATCAACTGTACAAAAATTCGCTACAGTCGCCGATTGATTGGCTTTGCATCAATGAAGAAGTTTCATTGCATAAATGAAGGAGTTTCATTGCATTAATGAACAATTTCGTTAATTTTACTTGAATGAAACTCAATGAACTGTTTTCATTGATTCAATGAAGCTCTACGTTGGCTCAAAATCAATGACAAATTTCATTGTTGTTGCTTCAACAAAAATCAAAGCGATTCGAGAACAGGTCCTAAACTGAACTTTTCCGAAATTTTGTGTGGGAGGTATCCGAAGGAGTGGGCCGATTGACTCCATATTGGAATCCCATTTAAGTCTGGTAGAAATTTCACTATGTGCCAAGTATCCAATCGGTTACTCCCTTCAAGAGTTATCGTGCGCACAACTTTTCCGAACATTTTCAACTTTTTGTGGGGGGGGGGCTACCTGGAGGAGTTTCATTGCATTAATTAACAATTTCGTTAATTTTACTTCAATGAAACTCAATGAACTTTTTTCATTTACTCAATGAAGCTCTACGTTGGCTCAAAATCAATGACAAATTTCATTGATACAACGTAGGATTCCATCCACATTACGTAGCTTTTTCTTTCAGTGTTGAGGCCATAACCTTCAAAACACCGAAAACCGTGATGTATCGTTCTACGAGCCCTATATGAAGGCGTTGACCTGTACCGACAAATTTTATATGGACAGTTTTATACCCCAAATGAAGACTAAATACCAAATACCATTTCGGAGGAACATTGAGGCCACAACCTCCAAAATACCGAAGTACACTTCTATGGGGGCTATATGAAGACGTGGACCTATACCGACAAATCTCAGGGGAACAGGTTTATACCCCCAACGAATACTAAGTACCACATTTCAGGCATATACTGATGAAGTATATATACTTTATAGTGTCTCCGATGTGTTTCGATGTGTTACAAATGGAATGACAAATGTAATTATAACATAAAACATTCATCGATCGATATGAGGAGCAAACATCGCCTGGGAGAATTATTTATATTCCACTCAAATTACCAATTGCTTAATTAAAGCACTACTCGTTCTTTGGGTGCCACAGTAGTGCAATGGTGTGCACACCCGCCTTGAACGCAGAATGTTGTGGGTTCGATTCCCCGGCCATATACTCTGAGCTAATATGGAATTATTAGTTTTCTTCTGTTGCGAAAGTACCTATGCAAAGAATTTTAGCTGGAGAAATCACCTATGTGAAACCCTAAGTGTGAAATTATAGCCGATTCAGCCAGAACATGTGGATAAAAACTTCAAAATACCTGAAATCGAACGGTACCGTCATATGGGGGCTACCAGAAAACGTGGACCTATGCCCATAATTTATGGTTGTGAAGTTTCGTGGTCATTGGAAACCCTAAATGTCAAATTATAGCTAATTCGGGCAGTTTTCTCAAGAAGTATGGACTTGCCCCTGAAAAGACTTTTACTGCCGTAATTGAGGCAGTGAATGCAAGTTGCTTAAACAAAAATCAAAGTGATTCGAGAGCAGGTCTTAAAGTCAATTTATCCAAAATTTTGTGTGGGAGGTACCCGAAGGTGTGGACAAATATAGTCCATATTCGAACCTGATCTATATCTGGTAGATATTTTAGGATGTGGTAAGTATGGACCAAATCGGTCACTCCCATCAAGAGTTATCGTGTGCACAATTTTTCCCGAACATTTTTGAACTTTTGTGGAGGAAGTACCTGAAGGAGTGGACAGTTATGGCGAACTTAAACTATGTTTGGAAAAAATATTACGATGGCCAATTTTTGACCGAATCGGCAGAACCGTTCGAGAGTTATCTTGCGCTTCCAACCACAACACACGGTGTCATAGGGATCTTTTGTAACTTTCAGGCTATTTTTCAATAAAACTTGTACCGTCGTAGGGGGGTAGTGAATACAAGTTGTAACAACAAAAATCACAGCGATACGAGAACAGGTCCTAAACTGAACTATTCCGAAATTTTGTGTGGGAGGTACCCCAAGGAGTGGACCGATTGAGTCCATATTGGAACGTCATCTATGATTGCTAGAAATTTTATGATGTGCAAAGAATGTTTGATTTTGGGGGCGGTATCGGAAGGAATGGACTGATATAACCCATCTTCGAACTTAAACTAAGTTTGGACAAAATATTAAGAAATCCAATTTTGGAACGAATCGGTTGATCCGTTCGAGAAGTATCGTGCGCTCCAGCCAGACGGACGGGCATGGCTAAATCAACTCTAAATTTTCTGAAACGGATATCCTTCAAACATACTTGGGGTCTAAAATCATTATTTCGATGGGGCACATTTTTGGTCGTATAAAAGTGTACACGAGGGCAACTAGAAAACTTTCTGGCCTATGCTACACGCACTGTCGCCAGGCGACATTTTCTTTGAAAGTTTGACAGTTCTTAGCGTAAGCGTTGTTTACAGTGACTTGAAAAAATCACTTTGCAAAAAAAAAGGAATTTAGTTGTGAACATTTTCGTCCGATAATTTTTCACAATTTTTGACGGGGATAATCACGGCAAGAGGGCATCTTTCAAAATGGTCGATAAACCCAGCAAAAAAAGTCCTCCCAAAATCATGGGTTTCGTCAGGGATTTTTGACAGCCGTAACTACTCTCAAACCCCCTTTCTTCCCCATTATTTTTACAAGGGCAAGTCGCACTCAGTTTGTAGTTATTTTAGGACCACTAGAATAACTAGTTATTCTGTGGCCACTAGAAGTTGAAAAGTAAGGTGAAAAAATTCTGTTTTTAGAACAGTTGAGGTAGAGAATTTGTTTTAATTTCATCACACTTTTATTTTACTTTATTTTATTTGGCTGTCTGCCCGAATTGAACCCACGAACCCTCTGATTTCTAGTCAAAGACACTACACACTATACCACGCACACGAATATTAAGGGTTGCTTAAGAACTTAAATGTGCAGTGCACATGTGCACCACGAACTGTTATTTTTTAATTAAAAAAAAACTCGCGTGCCGACGGTGAGCGTTGAACACACAACCGTAGGATTTATAGTCGGACACACTCTCACTGTGCCACCGTTGAACAGTGTCACGACCGTGGCCAAAAATGGTACAAACTAAATACTTCGTTGAACAAATGTATTAATGGGAAGTGATAGAAAATATATTAATTAAGAAGAATCTGAAGTTTGGTACTGATACGTGAAGTAGTTTTTGCTATATGAGGATTTAAATACGTATTTTTGTGTTTTTTTATACCCTCCACCATAGTATGGAGGGTATATTAAGTTTGTTTTTCCGTTTGTAACGCATTGAAATACTCATTTGCGACCCTATAAAGTATATATATTCTTGAACAGGGTAAAATTCTGAGTCGATCTGTGCACGTCCGTCCGTCCGTCCGTCCGTCCGTCTGTGGTAATCACTCTAGCATCCACAAAAATGGAGATAGAACGCTGAAATTTTGGGAAGATGCGTCTTTTGTTTGCAGGCAGGTCAAGTTCGATGATGGGCTATATCGGTCCACGTTTTGGTATAGCCCCCATATAACGGTACCCCCCGATTTACGGTATTTTGCCGTTTTTAGCTACATTTTCAGACCGATTTAGCTATAATTTGACATTTAGGGTTCTTAAGTGTCAGCAAACTTATATCACAAAAGTTGTGGACATAGGTCACCGTTTTGGTGTAGCCCCCATATAACGGTACCCCCCGATTTACGGTATTTTGACGTTTTTAGCTACATTTTCAGACCGATGTAGCTATAATTTGACATTTAGGGTTCTTAAGTGTCAATAAACTTATATAACAAAAGTTGTGGACATAGGTCCACGTTTTGGTATAGCCCCCATATAACGGTACCCCCCGATTTACGGTATTTTGAGGTTTATAGCTACATTTTCAGCTATAATTTGACATTTAGGACTCTTAAGCGTCACTAAGCTTATATAACAAAACTTGTGGACATAGGTCCACGTTTTGGTATAGCCCCTATATAACGGTACCCCCGATTTACGGTATTTTGACGTTTTTAGCTACATTTTCAGACCGATTTAGCTATAAATTGACATTTAGGGTTCTTAAGTGTCAATAAACTTATATAACAAAACTAGTGAACGTAGATCAATGTTTTGGAATAGCCCCCATATAACGTTGCCGCCCGATTTCAGGTATTTTGACGATTTAAGTCGCATTTCTAGACCGAATTAGCTATAATTTGATATTTAGGGTTCTTAGTGACCAAAAAACTTATATTCGAAATAATTATGAACGTAGGTCCATGTTTTGGTATAGCCCCATATAACGGTACCTCGGTATAACGGATTTCGGTATCCCCATATAACGGATTTTCGGTATTTTGAGATTTTTACCTACAAGTTTTAACCGAATTATCTGTAATTTGAACATTTGATATTTGAAATTCTAAGTGGTCACCACACCTCTCCACCAAAAATTGTCAAGAAAGGTCGATGTATTGATAAAGCTCCCATATAAAAGTACCTCCCGATTTTCAGTAATTTGATGATTTTAGCTACAATATTAAACCGAACTAGCAGTAATTTGACATTTGAAGTTCTTAGTGGTCACAACACCTCTCCATAAAAAATTGTCAACATACATAGGTCCATGTTCGGATATAGCTCCCATATAACGGTACCTCCCAATTTTCAGTAATTGGCAATTTTTATCTACAATTTTTAACCGTACTAACTGTAATTTGAAATTTGAAGGTTGTAGTGGTCACCACACATCTGCATCAACAATTTTCAACATAGCCCCAATACTTCCCGATTTTCGGTATTTTGAGGATTTTACTTAAAATGTTTAACCACGTAGGACCATGTTTTGGTATAGCCCCAGAACAAACCTCCCGATTTTCCGTACCTTTGCTTTATTTTTTGGACGAACTTTCTGTAACTTGAAATTTAAAAGCCAACAAAAATTCTGCAACAAAATTTGTTCATTTAAGTTCATATTTTCGTATAGCCCACATACATCCGAACTAGCCGTTAATGACATTTGAAGTTCCCGCGTTATGTATTTTCGGTATTTTGAGGATTCTAGCTACAATTTTAACCGAATTAGGAGTTATTTGACATTAAAGGCTCCCATCAAAAACTGTCAACATAGGTCCATGTTTAATTATAACCCCTATATAACGGTACCTCCCAATTTCTCGCCCACCAAAAATTGATAACATATATAGTTAGATATAGGCACCATAAAAAAGGGCCTCCCGAATGAAGCATTTTATGTACATACATTATCTGACATTTTGACGTACCCACTTAAAGTTGGGGAATGAAAACTAATTATTCCATTTTAGTTCAGAATATTTTATGGTGGAGGGTATGAAAAGTTCGGCCCGGCCGAACTTAATGCTTTTTTACTTGTTTTTCTTAAAATTAATAAATTATATTATGCGTTAATATTTAAAATTTAAAAGTAACGGTCGCTGCAAAAAATGTTCCTAAGTTCTCTTGGGATGTAATAAACTTGGTTACACTTTTGTTTGCATGTAAATGTTAATCGTATGGTGTTTACATTTGCCCAAACATTCTGAAGCAAATTTTAAATTGAGTGGAGTGGGGAAAAATTGTATAAAAGTGTATATCGATATTTTTGATGTATGAGTAGTAAAAAGTGAGTACTTCAAATATATAAAGGTCCCAGCTGCAGAGGTTTGCAGACGAATGTCTCATTTCTCTTATTCAGCGACCACCTCACTGAGATTCCCCCTTTTTTAACAAATCGTTTTGCTGTGTTGGCTATAGCGCGAAAACGAATGAAGCGATCATCATATATTTTTGTGGGCTTATTAAGTACCTAATTATCTTGTTTTAAAACGAGAGAATTTTAAAAATATCAATTTAAAAAAAAAATTGTGAACAGCGACCCAGCAAATTATTACAAACCTCCTTTCCCACCCATTATTTTAACAAGGGCATGTCGCGCGAAATATCTGGTTATTTTGTAACCACTGAAATAAGTAGTCAGAATCTACTCAGTATCTACTTATTTCAGTGGTTACCATCTACCTATTTCAGTGGTTACAAAATAACCAGATATTTCGCGCGACATGCCCTTGTTAAAATAATGGGTGGGAAAGGAGGTTTGTAATGAGGATTTTTGCTGGGGAAAATCAAAATTCGATTTTTACAAAAAAATTGACCGTTTTTTGACCACTAATCGGTCAAAAAATTTTTTTAAAGGAAATTTCTCATATATAAAGACAAGAGTTTGATATATTCAATATGCTCACAAACAATATGAAGACAAAACACCAAATTTCAGTCATATCGGGTGGATATTGAGGCCACCACACTCAAAATACCGAACATGAGGAGGCACGGTTCTATGGGGGCTATATGAAGGCGTGGACCTATACCGACATATTTCTGGTGGAAGGTTATAAGTCCCCCAACGGAGACTTAATACCAATTTTCAGCCATTTCGGTGTGATAATCAGGCTAAAACCTCCAAAATACCGAAAATCGGGAGGTACTGTCCTATGGGGGCTATATGAAGGCGTGGACCTATGCAGACAAATTTTAAGGTGAAGGCATAATGTCCCCTACGAAGACAAATACCAAATTTCAGCAATTTCGGTGTAATAATGAGGCTAAAATCTCCAAATACCGATAATCGGGATGTACCGTTGTATGGGGGCTATATCAAAACGTGGTCCTAAGCCCACAATTCTCTGTTGGAATGTTTGATACCTCTGCCGATGACTAACCACAAAATGTGAATACTTTCGGTTGGTAATTGTGTCTAAAACATTCAAAATACCGAAAATCGGGAGGTACGGTTCTATGGGGGCTATATCAAAACGTGGACCGACCAACCCAATTTTTTGTCCTTAAGATTGTAAGTCAATAATAGGTACGTGTACCAAAATTGATGCACCTAAGACAACTCCTTCTATTTTTGGCCACAGTTAATATGAACTCGCGACATTGTGCGTCGTCATTACTTAGTGAGGAGTAAATTAAGTAGGTTTACCTTGTAAATTTTTTAGGAAGTAACTCATTACTTTTCAGATTACTTGTGATGCGAAAAGAATCTTGTTTACATTACTTTGTAAAGGGTTACGTAATGACTACCGGATCCAAATTTTTGCTGGGAAAGGACCATCCTATATTACTATGAAAAACTGGTTTAATGAATTCAATCGTGGCCGACGCTCGTCAAAAGCGAAGGTCTTGTGGGTCGCCCAAAATCGCACGTTGTGGCAGAAAAATAAAGCCGTGCATGAACGGATAATGCAAGATCGCCATGTTATATACCGTGTGATAGAGACACCCGTGGTCATTTCTTCAACGAACTAACATTTGATACTCGTATTGCATGAACACTTGTTTTTTCGCTAGATCCAGCGAAATTGGTCAATTGCTCCAAAAAGGCCTTTGTGGATTGGTGCAATTAAAATTATGAATAAACACAATCGCTGTGCTTCAAACTACATTTATAAGATCGTCACAGACGAATCTTGGATCTATGCTTAGGAGCCCGAAATAAAACCGTATGTGTCTTCGAAAGCGAGCCAAATCCAATGAAAGTTGTTCATGTAAGAAGACCTTCGAAGCAAATGGTTGCCTTTTTATTCGGCAAAACTGGCAATGTTGCGACTAGTATGGTTTGAGAAATGTAGGACGGTTAATTCTAAGTATTACACTGTAATTTGTTAGCTTGAAGTGTCCTGAGAAATTCAAAAAACTAACAAGAGAAGACGAATCGTTCTGCATCATGACAATGTTAGCTTTCACACATCGATTCAAACCAGCTCCTGTTTAACCGGACAAAACGTGGGATTGATGGGTTATGTGCCGTACAGCCCTGACTGGGGATCCAATGACTTAATCTGATTCCAGCACATCAAGAAAAAAAGACGTTATCAACGATTTTCGTAGCCAGAAGATGCTGTAAAGGCGTTCAAAAAATCTAAAATCATAAGGAGGCGATGCAGTCAGTGCATTGTCTCAATCTGAACTTCTATATCTCAAAAACGGTAAAACCTAAGAAAATATCATAGCGGTCAATCTTGTGGAGAATTTTCACAGCTACAACATTTTGTTTAGGCCCATTTACATAGGACTCGCGGTTTCCAAGCAAAATCGTGAAAACCTAAAGAACCCCTAAAAATGTGAACTTAAATCGCGATTTATTTGAAAATCCCTCCGGCGATTTTTTTGTTTCTTGATATTTCTCATCTATGAGCATTACAGTTTCAGAATCTGCAAAAACTTCCCAGGTGTAAGCACCTTCCCTTTAAATTTGGTTAAGACACACCGTGTGTATTTTTGTACACGAACATTATTATATCCCCTACCATAAAATATTCTGACCTCAAACGGAATAATTTGTTTTCTTTCCTGTCCAGGATACCAGTCGGAGACGTTTTTTGATCACTAAGAACTCCAAATAGCAAATTAAAACCAATTTGAAGCGAAAATGTAGATAAAACCCTCAAAATAACTGAAATAGGGAGGTACCGTAACATGAGGGCTATACCGAAACCTGGAGCTAAGACCACATTTTTTGGCGCAGAATGTTTTTGATCATTAAGAACTCCAAATGGCAAAATACAATCAATTCGGGCCGAAAATGTTGATACAATCTTCAAAATACCTGAAATCGGGAGGTACCGTAATATGAGGGATATACCGAAACCTGGACCTAAGACCACAATTTTTGGTGCAGAGGGTTTTTGATCATTGAGAACTTCAAATGGCAAATTACAACCAATTCGGGCCGAAAATGTTGATAAAATCTTCAAAATACCTGAAATCGGGAGGTATCTTAATATGAGAGCAATACCGAAACCAAGCCTAAGACCACAATTTTTGGCGCAGAAGGTTTTTGACCTTTGGAAACCCCAAATACCAAAGTACAGCCAATAAGGGCCGAAAATGTAGATAAAAGCTTAAAAATACCTGAAATCGTTTGGCACCGCTACATGGGGGCTATAGGAAAAACTGGACCCATATTTATTATTTTTTTGCCTAAAGTATTTTTTACATATTTTTAACATATACTGAAAAAATTAGATTGATCCGACGTTTATAAATATTTCTGTCGCACCTTCCCATACAAGTGGGACCACAGTGCACTGTAAACAACCCAACACATTGTCGTATGTCAAAATGTCCTGAGTACGCTTAGGCTAACAACTGTTAAACTTTCCAAAAAATGTCTGCTTAGGCAAGCAAGTTTTCTAGTGCCCCTCGTATACCCTCTTTAGCCTAAAGGCTGAGGGTATAAAAATATTTTTGGTTACCAAGGATAACGAAATCTGGGTAAAAATCGTCTCCGAATTTGAAAATAACTCGCCAATTTGAGCTAGAAACTGTGAAAGACCAAGATACCAAGAACCAAGAAGATTCTATCCAAGCTTGATTTAAGAAGAAACGTAAAGTTTTTAGAAACAAATTTGAAGGTTAACGAATAAATACAATTACATGTAGAACGCCCTTAAATAAGTAATATTTTGACAAAATAAATCAGATTTCATAAAAGCAACTTTTATGGGTAGTAATTAGTACTGAGCCACATTGTAGTTCTATACAAATGGGCTAACATAATGTACATATGTATGTAAGTAGATAATACTCGTACTAACCAATATAAAAATAGTGTCGTAAAATGTAACCTTAGCTCAAGTTATAAACACTTTTAAATAGTTAATACTTGTTTATGATAAGCGTACATTAACAACGTTGTTTCCATCATAGTATCGCCTAATATTTTGTAGAACTCACTCAATTCCAAAGAGAGAATTTACTTTTCCGTTTTTATGTTATTTCCCATATCACTTTTTCTGCGCAGGCTCATTATTATCTATCATACTACAATATCGATTATATTAACTTTACCCTAAAACCAGCTTTGGAATCTGATGCTGCATCTTCGGCTTGTGAATGGATATCGATATCTGATGGCGATGAATTTGGGTTCGGCTCAGCTTGAACACCATAATTATAAGATTCTGCAGGTTCAATATCCAACGAAGATTGACGAGGAATGCGTTCTGAATTCTTGTGAACTTCAGTGCCAATATTTTTAGTCTCCGCTGCATTTACACTTTTTGTAATCAGAGGTACATTTATCGATTCCGCTACATCCATATCAATGTCATCGAAACTTTGATCTTCAACTACGATTTGACCCAATGGCAAGGCAACACAAAATGACACAAACAACACATTAGCGATCAAGAAGGTTGACCACACAACACTGGACGTTTTCATTGTAATCACAAATGGGCTTTAATTACTCCGCTATAAAAGTATTAAGACGAAAACAACGAACGAAGTTCCGTTTCACACTACCAATTCGGACAATTTGTAAATTCCAACTAATTCGGCGTTGTGCTTTAAATCACGATTTGTATTTGAGGCCAAAGGCTTGCTTAGCAGCGCAAACCGAAAAAAATTGTAACAAAAACCTGCGACATCATTGCACACATTTTTATGTGTGGTTGGGAATACACACGCACACCCGACCAAGTCTAAGCAGCCAAGCAAGCTTTTGGCCAGCATAGTCCAAGGTACATGCAAACATATGGATTTTTTGTGTGTGCCAAGTTTGTTGAGTTATTGTTTGCCCACTTTACATCAATGTCCATGACCATCTATTTAGAGCTGCTGCTGCTACAGATGAGAGCTGATCGCGAAGCTGTGCTAACAAGATCAACAAATCCGAGAGTGAGATGAACAAAAAAACTCTCTAACTCAAAGCGTGCTACTGTCAACAACATCTTTCGCAATCAATGAGGAAGGAAGTGAATCACCTCAAGTGTATGGATGGTTGCATAAATGGATCGTATAGCATCCATATGGGGCGACAACATTGGTTCAAACAACAAACGATTAACCGCTGAACCCAGTTTTTTTTATTAGTAACACAATATGAAATCCAGAAGTTTAGATGCAACAAACTTTCCAATAAAAATGGGCTTTCATAAAACAAGACTTGGCCAATTATTTTTTGCCAAATAAGTTAACGAGAAACTTTTCAGGCTTGTTATTAAAACAGGGACGTGTGGGTGCATGGAAGGTGTCTAATAATAATGCGGAACTAACCAAAACTGTATCTGTATCATTGCTCACATCCACACTTTAAACCAAAATTTAAATTTCTAAAGAAGAATTAATGTTCGTCAACCTTTCCTCTCTCTGATCTCACACATCTACGTCCCTGCGGTGGCGTGGTATTTGCCCAGTTATATTTTTAGCAAATATGAATGAAAAATTGTGTAATAATCTTGTTTTCGTCCATTGCTGGTAATGTCGCTGTTGTTTGTCTTATTGTTGTTGTTGCTGAGACACTACTGGCCCAAAGAAAATCCAGTCTTCTGCACCGCACCAAAACAAACCCGACTGACTACACACGCCATATTTAAGATGTTAATGTGCGGCGCATGCCCATTACGCTTGTCCCACTGACTGACTGACAGATAAATACATTTTTGGAGTTAACAGTTATTTTACATTAAAAAAGCTTATGCAGAGCTAAATATGTAAAAAATATTTTCTTTGTTTTTTTTTCAAAAGCTTTCACTTGTAAGCTTATTAACAGTGCCCGCTAGTTTTACATTGTAATGACAGGTTTACACAATGTAAATTTTGTAAGCCACACTGCTGAGTTTATGTTGACTTCTTGGAGTTGTATTGTCCATATTTATATAAGGCAAGTTTCCTTGCGTCAATTGCCAGTTTGATGGAGAGAGAGGTGGGGCATATGGTAACCCTTTGTCTCTCAGCACCCTCTCTCACCAACAAACTGACAATTGCAGCAAGGAAAATTGCCAAATGTAAATATGGAATATTTATATTAGGCAATTTTCATGACACAATTACCCAGGTAGTGGTATCGTAAAATTTCGGAAAGAAATTCTGGAAAAATTCGAAGAAAAGCTTAGGTTTGCTGAAAAAATCGTTATAATTTTGTGATTAATAGTAGAACAATGTGCACGAGTATGTTGAAGCTATAAACACTAGCTTGAATTATTATATGTTGCATTTATGTTTAAACAAATTAAAAATTGTATATGCGAATTTTATAACCAGTTATTTTTTTCGACAAAAACCGAACAAAAAAATTCCTTAGAAAATCGATTAGAAATTCGAATTGATCATATAGAAAATCGTTTCAATTTAGAGAAATTGGCAAATTACTAAAAAAATATTCTGAAAATCTCAGAAAAATCGGAAATCGGAAATCTCGGAAAAAATTGTTAGCTGGGTGGTCATGACCTTTATTGTGATACACCGTCGTTCAATAGATTCTTTGCCTGCTGGAGAGCTGATAATTTACAAAATGTGTTTTTAAAAAGTGGATTTCCAGAGGCCAAATTTCACCCAAAAGTATGTACCACATTTGTTTATACACTTTGAAAACATTGAATAGGGCGATTTTGTTCCTTGATGCGGTGTTTTAAAACGGAGATACAAGTGTCTTCTAAAATATTTTCTTTGTAAAAAATATTTTCTTTGTTTTTTTTTTCAAAAGCTTTCACTTGTAAGCTTATTAACATTGCCCGCTAGTTTTACATTGTAATGACAGGTTTACACAATGTAAATTTTGTAAGCCGCACTGCTGATTTAATGTTAACTTCTTGGTGTTGTATTATCCATAAGTCCATATTTACATTAGACAATTTTCCTTGCGGCAATTGTCAGTTTGATGGAGAGAGAGGTGCGGCATATGATAATCCTTTGCCTCTCAACACCCTCTCTCCTGCCAACTGACAATTGCCGCAGGGTAAATTACCTAATGTAAATATGGACATACTCGATAAAGTAAGCGATTAAAGTAGAAACAGAATCAGCTCGTTGCTTGCTTGGCTTGCTTTCCAAATGTCAAATTATATGGGGAACGCCGGAGGAATTGCAAAGCGGCTCTAGCATTCCTTTATAATTTAACATTTGGAAAGCAAGCAACGAACTGATTCTGTTTCTATCTTTATAGTTGCGATATGTTCCGAATCGGCTTCAGTTTTTTTTTTGGAAAAAAAAATACTTGAAGAGGATATAGAGAACAGTGCACGGCGCTCTTGAAACAATTTTAAATGGAAGGTGCTTACACCTCGGAAGTTTTTGCGGATTCTGAAACTACAATGTTTATAGATGAGAAAAATCAAAAAACAAAAAAAATCGCCGGAGCGCTTTTTAAATAAATCGCGATTTAAGTTGACATTTTTAGTGGTTGTTTAGGTTTTCACGATTTTGCTTAGAAACCGCAAGTCATATCAAAAAGGGACTAAAGAAAGTGTTGTAGCTATGAAAATTCTCTACAAGACTGACCTTTATGGTATTCTCGGCGGTTTCACCGTTTTTGAGATATAGAAGTTCAAATTGGGACAATTCAAATTCAATTCAATTCTGTATCGCCCCCTTATAAAACAATGTCATGACGGCAAATTCCCAACTTAAACTTATATATCTAAAAAAATGTTACAACTTAGGATAAGTTGCTTAAGCCAGTCTTGTAGAGAATTTTCACAGCTTTAAGATTTTCTCAGGTCCCATATCGATAAGACTTACCGTATTCAAGCAAAATCGCGAAACCCTAACAAAAAACACATAAAAATATAAACTGAGCTTCATTATCTCAAAAATGGTACAGGCTGGGAACAAATGATAAACGTCAATCCTATAGAGAATTTTTACAGCTACAACATTTTCTTTAGCTTCATTTCGATTGGACTTGCGTTTTCCAAGCAAAATCGTGAAAACCAAAAAAACACCTAAAAATGTGAATTTTGACCGCCATTTATTTGGAAATCCCTACAGTGATTTTTTCTTTTTCTCATCTATGAACACTGCTGTTTCAGAATTCACAAAAACTTTCCCTGTGTAAGCGGTTTTCATCAAAAGTTAGTTAAGGCGCACCCTTCATGTCATTGTTTTGTAAGGGGGCGATACAGTCAGTGCATTGTCCCAATTTGAACTTCTATAACTCAAAAATGGTAAAAACTACGAAAATACCATAAAGGTGGGTCTTGTAGAGAATTTTCATAGCTACAACATTTTCTTTAGCCCAATTTTGATAAGACTTGCGGTTTCGAAACAAAATCGTGAAAACCTAAACAACCCTTAAAAATGTTAACTTAAATCGCGATTTATTTAAAAAGCGCTCCGACGATTTTTTTTTGTTTTTTGATTTTTCTTATCTATGAACATTGTAGTTTCAGAATCCCCAAAAACTTCCAAGGTGTAAGCACCTTCCATTTAAAATTATTTCAAGATCACCGTGAGTGTTGTTGTTGCAATAAAGAATATATTTTCAGTAATTTACTTATGCAACCTACACTGGTTGATTCCAGAAAGATTCAGGATACAGGTAAGGGGGTAATCTGAACAGATATGTAAATGCAGCATTTCATTCTGCACCACTCCACATGCCGGTCATGTGGAGGATATCGTGCTCAATACGAAGTGAGGCGGCTGTATCGACAGGATCTTAATAATAACAAATACAAGTAAACAATTTTTATGTTCGGCCGGGCCGAAATTTGTATCAGGGTTTCGGAGTCGAGGTATTTTTGGGTCGACTCCGATTCCAGACCAATTTTTTTCACGACTCAGGCTCCGACTCCAGGTCGACTTCGAGTGTAATTTAATAATGTAATAATTTAAACTTTTTCCTATATTTGGGTCCATATACAGGCTAATCTGTTGGTTTTTCCTAACATATTCTTAGAAATAGCATTCGTTCGGATATAACACTCAACTACAGAACATAAATATAAAGTAAAATTAATACCTATAGTGTTTCGTCTAATTTTTTTTTAATACTTTCAAGGCTGTGGCCTAAAATGGATGAAATTTGATATTTAGTCTTCCATGGGTGTATTAAATATTCTAGAAGAGTATTATATTATAATGGTTGCCGCCGTGGTGCAATGGTATGCACGCCCGCCTTGCGCGCTAAAGGTCGTGGGTTCGATTCCCCGGCCAGGCAACATCAAAACATTTTTCAGCGGTGGCAAAATGCCCCTCAGTAATGTTGGCGACATTTACTGAGTATTCAGCCATGTAAAACTTCTCTTCAAAGTGGTGTCTTAAGACACGCCGTCCGGACTCGGCGATAAACAGTAGGTCCTATATCATTGAGCTAATATGAATCGGGGTTTAATCATTGATATGACAGAAGTCTCCCTTGTCCCTTCAGGGATGTTTGTGGAACAATTATACAATTATAAATATATTTTCATGTCGTCATACATATAGCCCCCATAAAAGCGTACTTCTCAATTTTTGGTATTTTTATGATTGCGCTCTCAATAATCGAAACTGCTGAAATTTGGTATTTAGTCTTCTTTTAGGGTTTTACAACTTTCCACCTGAAATTTGTCGGTATTGCTCCACGATTTTCGGTATTTTGAACGTAGTTTTTCTTGAAATTTTAAGTCACGAGTGTCTATCGAATTGGTTGTTAATTTGAATGTTGCGTTCCCAGAAGATAGAAAACCTACTCACAAAAAAACTATCCATATATGTATATCTAGGCTTAGGCCAAGCCTCTACGAACCGGTATTACCCAATCTTATGTTTTTCAAGGGTTTTTTATTAAAGTTTCGAACCGAATTCCGTTAACGGCTGTTCTTACTTATTATTAAAGCGTCTTGCGGCGCAAACTCAAGATCGAACACTAATAAACATCAAAACCTAGTCCTTTATCGATCGATTTTGTAAAAATATATGATTTTACGTAAATAGTAGTCAGAATAAGGGAAAAATCGATTAAAATCAATCGATTAATTATTATATTTGATGTCGTTATTAATTATACCCTACACCACTATGTGGGGAGGGTATTATAAGTTGGTTTTGGCCAAAAAGTTTGTAACGCATCGAAATAATGGTCGTAGACCCATACTTGTATATACCAAAATGAATGTCTCGACGAGCTGAGTCGATCTGGCTATGTGTGTCCGTCCGTCTGTCCGTCTGTCCATCTAAACCTTGTAATCACGCTACAGGTCGCAATTTTGATCGGATCGTCACGAAATTTTGAATGTTGATGGGGGTCCCGGAGGGGAAGAAGCCTATTGATTTTGGTGATGGTCGGATAATATCTAGGGGTCGGAAAGGGCAAAAAACTTAGGTGGATAAAAAGACAACGTTTTTTCCAAAGCGAATATCTCAGCTTCTATATGGGGTATACCAAAAGCAAAAAAAACAATGAAAGCAGAAAATATCACCTTTCGAATGATGTAAAGTAGGTTCTCGTAGGTGATCAAACAACGAAGATATCACAATAGTAGCAAATAAAACCCCAATTTTAATTTTTGCGATTTTAATTATATTGACGAATATCACAGCTTTGGTTGAAAATTTTCCAAAAGCAAAGTCTGACTATGAAAGTAGAAGATCCCGTCTTTACAATGATGCAAACTAGGTCGGCGTAGGTAACCAAATAACGGAGATATCGCAATAGTCGGTAATACATCCCATTTTTCTATTTTTTTGGAAATCACGCTATAGGTCGCAATTTTGATCGGATCGTCACGAAAATTTGAGGGTTAATTGGGGTCTCACAGATAAAGAAGCCTATTGATTTTGGTGATGGTCGGATAATATTTAGGGGTCGGAATGGGCAAACACTTATTTGGAGAAAAGTCAACACTTTATTTCAAAGCCAATATCTCTGTTTCTTTAAGAGGTATATCAAAACCAAAACCTGGCCAGGAAAGTAGAAAATATTACCTTTACAACGATGTAAAGTAGGTTGTCCTAGGTGGACAAATAGCAGAGATATGCAATAGTCGATTATGCATCCCATTTTCCGATTTTTTTGTAATCACGCTACAGGTCGCAATTTTGATCGGATCGTCACGAAATTTTGGGGGTTAATGGGGGTCCCACAGAGGAAGAAGTCTACTGATTTTAATGATGGTCGGATAATATTTAGGG
Source organism: Musca autumnalis (assembly GCF_047663935.1). Lineage (NCBI taxonomy): Eukaryota > Metazoa > Arthropoda > Insecta > Diptera > Muscidae > Musca > Musca autumnalis. The sequence continues at coordinate 247,545,909 of NW_027411866.1, forward strand.
ATCGGAATGGGCAAAAACTCATTTGGAGACAAATTCAAAGTTTTATTCTTTGTGAATATATTGGCTTTTAGTAGAGGTATTCCAACGGCAAAACCTGTCAATGGAAGAAGAAAATATTACCTTTACATTGGCGTAAAGCAGGTTGGCGAAGGTGGTCAAACAAGGAAGATACCACAATAGTCGGTAATGCATCCAATTCTTCCATTTTTTGCAATCAAGCTACAGGTCGTAATTTTGATCGGATGGTCACGAAAGTTTGGTTGCTTATGGGGGTCCCAGAGAGAAAGAGGCATATTATTTTTGGTGGTAGTCGGATTATATTCCCTAAAAGAAATGTTTACCAGTGAAAACCTTATGCACAGGGGTAGTGGTGTAGGGTATCGGCCCCATCCCGACTATAGCCTTTGCTCACTTGTTTTTTTCATAACTAGGATTTTATACAATCTTTTGTAAAAGCTCATCACAATATCATGTAAGGATATGATGTTGTAAAAAATTCATAATCCTAGCAAGCATCTGAAATTCATACATAGTTGAGGCGCTCAGTGCGCACATTGATTAAAAAATTAAAGGATCAATTGGACCAAAAACATTCTCGACTCGCATTTTGTGATCAAAATAGAGATGGAAAGACTAGACTTCAAAGGATAGTAAATATGCTGCAAATCTTCCTCTAACTTAGTATTGTTACGAATGTAACTGATAGGTTTAAGTTAGTTTAGTTTAATTTCCGTTAATTTAAAAATTTGAATTGTAACGTAAAGTTTTTATTACGCAGTTACAATAGACTAAATACTCTTATAGACAGAGAAGTCTTAATGTGTGCTGTTTTTGTAGATGGCGCCCTTCCATTCAATATGCTCTCGATATCCTGAAGTTGTCACTCAAATATGTCGTGTAGTAGCCCCATAGACAAAATAATCTATAGATAGATAATTTTAATGTGTTTATTTTTTATAGATGTTGCCCTTCCACTCAATATGCTCTCGATATGCTGTGGTTTTCACTCAAATATGTCGTGTAGTAGCTCAATTTTAAAAAAATTACCACTAACGCCATCTAACTATTACAGAGCATACTAAGTAACATGCTGAGAACAATTCTTCGTCTACACCTTCATTAGTCTATGGCAGTTACTTTATTTAAGCAACAACAACTACCATGTAGAACTCTCTTCATTATTCTAGATGTTACTTTACCTCTCATTAATGTGCTTTTATTTTGTTTTGCCATAGTCATGTAATTATTGTTTAGTTTGTCACTTCTTTATTTCTTGCATCTGTTTGTTGTTGTAGTTACGTCATTACTGTGCTTGTCGTCCAATTGTATTCCCCCCATGTATGTATGTGAGTATGGTTGTTCGCTTATGGGTGCTTTACACGATATGTATTTTACATATGAGTTGTCACTTTGCATATACATTTTGTATTGGAGAAGTGACAACTCATATGTAGAAAACATACCGTGTAAAGTACCCATTAGTGCGAATGTGCGTCTGTGTGTTCGCTGCACAGATTCGAGGTGTTGCCATATGTGTTCTAGAGGACTCTAGAACAGGGAGACTTTGGGGTATAAATACAGGGGAACTGGCAATGACGGAGTAGTTGTGTTTTAAGCGTTGAACTGAACAGATCGGTAAAAGAGTAGCTGCGTGCTAACTAGAGACTTGCTGTGTGCTTAGTAATTAAAGTCGGTTACGAATAAGTGTAATAAAGTAAATAAAGCATTGTAGAAACGTAATCTAAAACGAACCCTGTTTTATTTGGTACAAATCGTACTGGGGAATAAAACAACGTCTACACGGAGATTAGTTAAACCTAATTCCGTAACAGTATAATACAGCGTTTGCTTGTAAGTTTTTTATAGCTTAAAAAAAAATAAATAATGATTTTTGAAAAAAATGTTGGTGTACCGAATTTAATGTTATATTTCTATAATGCAAAAGAAAATTTGCCCGGAGTCGGCGTCGAGTTATTTTTTTCGACTCAGACTCCGACTCCAGCAAAATTGCTCGACTCCAACTCGTAGACTCCGACTCCGACTCTGAAACCCTGAGTTTGTATACCTAACTAAACATAAACTAATCTGAACTTAAGACCTCGACACATAAGAAGCATGGAATTCTTGCTTAAGTCATATCTGGTAAATGACTACACACTAAACTTCTCTACGATAAATTGTCATCATAGTCGATGGTCAAACTAGCAAGGTTTCTTGAAACCAATCTCAGCAAAGTTTCTTGAAACCAATCACGTTTGCTTGAAAATGAAAGAAAATGGAAGGAAAAAACTTGCAACGAACAACAAGAAGAGGCAACACAACAAACACAGAAAACCATGTACATGGGTTTCACTACTTCATACCCCTCGCCTATAAACTTGACGTCACCATGTTGAAATCGTGCTAGTCTGACCATCAACATAGGTACATGTTTTGGTATATCTCTCATATAAATATACGAATTTGTTGACCGAATTGTCTTTAATTTGACATTTGAGGTTCCCAGTGGTCACCCGAATATAAAATATATTGATTTTGTATCACGAGTTTGCTTTAAAATCTGTAGGTACAGCACCGCCTACCAAACATTTTTGGTAACCAAACTTCTTCATAAAAGACTCCAAATATTAAATAACGTTAAACTAAGTTCGAAAGAAATGTTTGGAAAAGTTTTAGAGCTATCTTGCACGATAGCTATTTGGGTATCTACCGGCAGGGTTTTGGAGCTTGGACCATTATCTCAGGAAGTATTGACTTATTTCGAAAAAAGATTGTACCGTTTTAAATGAGGCCGCTAGAACAACCTTCTGAAAAAAGTTTCTAAACGATGCGGGAGGAGCTCTTAAACTTCACTTTATCCGAATTTTGTGTGGGAGGTACCCTAAGGAGTGGACCGGTATAGTCCATATTCCAACCTGATACATGACTGGATGAAATAGTATGATGTGCAAAGTCTGCACCAATCAGAAACTCCCTGCAAGAATTATCTTGCGGATTTGCCATTTTGGGTGATGCCGTCAAGGTTTTCTGGAACAGTTTTCAAAATATCTCAGGATGTATGGACATGCACAAGAAACAAATTGTACCGTCGCAAAGGGAGCCGCATGGACAACTTACTGAAACAAATTTCAAAACGATCCGAGAGTAGCTGTTAAACTTCACTTTATCCGAATTTTGTGTGGGAGGTACACGAAGGAATAGACCAATATAGTCCATATTCGAACCCAATCTATATTTGGAAGGAATAATACGATGTGCACAGTTTGGACCAAATCGATTGCTCCCTTCGAGAGTTATCGTTCACACAATTTTACAGACAAATTTTATACTTTTGTGGGGGAGTTACGCGAGCGAGTGGACCGATAAGACCCATCTTCGAATTTAAACCAAGTTTGGACAAAATATTGCGATACCCAAAATTGGGTTCGAATCGGTTGATCCGTTCGAGAGTTATCGTGCGCACCAAAGTGTATATGAGGAAAAGTCAAAATTTTTTAGTTTCCATGAAGCCAAGGTTTGCACTATTATAATACGCGAACTATTATAGTTTACCCGTAACTATGACTATTGCTGGATTATTTTAGATGTTTTTGTACAAAGCTCAAAAATTTAGCAAAAAAAATTTAATTTACGTGGTAGTTACGACCGCGTAAAGGAAAAAACATAGGTAAAAACACGTTGAAGCTAAACAGGTTTTTTACATTGCTATTCGATTTCTGATTAAACCATTCAAATGACGGACATCTGTCCAAAGTAAAAGTAGGAGAATACAAAATGAAGATTACACTTCTAATGTATCACTTTTCAAAATTTCCACTGCATCCACCTTTTATGGATGCTGACATTTTGAAGCCGGATTTCAGATGTTTTTTGTATTTTTTATGTAACTGGGACGCGCATTCGGATATTTCGAAAAACAAATTATAGGATTAAAGAACTCGCGATTTCGCATAATCTGATATGTATATTGAGTATGTAGCCAAAACAGCAGCAGAGTAATCTACTGCCAAAGGCTAAAATTTAGTGTGATATTTTTTCTAAAAAACCTATTTTTTGGGTACAGTATTTACAATATCGTTTTGAGTGTGCTGGTACCCCGCGATATTTTAGTTTTTCGACGATCCGGATCATATGAATCACAGATCATAAAAATCCATCTACTAGAACGGCGGAAATGGCTACTGCAAAAATTGAAAAATTTGCGAAAAATGTTTTTCAAAATATCGCTGACTAATTCGCGTTTTATGTGGATCGTTTCCATTTCAATGAAGAAAGTGAATCATCACTCGCGTTTGTGCGAAAACAGCGGTTTGAAAAATTTAGCGGCGTGGGAGCTATATCCGATTTATCCAAAAAATACTGTGTGATGCTACATCCACGGTTCTTGATGGATTTTATTGAAATATGTTTAGATCGATGTATTTTTTCACGGTTGATAGTGAAATCGGATGCGCATAAAAAGTGTATGCACTTTGTGCAAAATATAAGCGTTATACAGTTTGTTGCACACTAAACTGCAGACGATGCTACATCATAGCGGCCAAAGTAAATCCTGGCAAATGTGTACAAATTAAAAGAGAGGAATTCGCTGTATTGGTAAACCGCATGCGCATCAAGTGATTTTGAGGATTTCGCGATTTACACGCATTTCAAAATGAACATTACCCGATACAATTTTATTTCAAGATTATAGCCCATTTAAAGGAACCCAACATTTATTTGAAACATATCCATATCTTCTGCTAGATGTTAGCGTGTTTTCGAGAAGTGATTAGAATAAAAAATGTGATTTATTGCGTGAAATTTAACTAAAATAGAAGAAAAACTCCGACCTATTTTTCTTACATTTTGTTCAACTAACTCACAAAATAAATTTTGATAAATATTTTCTCTTACAAAAATTTTATAAATTTCCTCAATATATTTTTTTGTTTTCGCTATAATATGAAAACCACTAAACGGATTTGTATAGTTTTGGTTTCATTTGAATCTTCGCGATGTATAGATTACGTACATATTTTTTATATATTTTTCAGAGGCATAATCAGGTTGAATTTTATTAAAACAAGTTGCAAACTACCAATTGTTTGGAATTCTTTCCTAATTTCCGCGAAAATGCACAACTTTTTCACTAAAGTTATGGGACCTCAGTAAACATATAGTATGTAGGGAGCCCCTAATTAAGAGACTTTCTCAATATAATGATTAGAGTCTTTTAAAGATTTTTTTCTTTTTATCAGAATTGAAACCGCCATAACTTTTGCGCGCAACAACCAAAATTAGTATCACGAACAGATTTAAGAATGGCATTTTTTCCCCAATCTATGTACCAAAAATCTTTCATGTAGCTTAAAAAAAAATTTTTAATTTTTTTTTTATGGAAAACTAAAAAATTTTGTCTTTTCTTCATATACCCTTTTAGCCTAAAGTGGCCTACAACGATATTTGTATATGTATATCGAGTTCGTCACAATCAATATACATACATATGTTATTTTCAAAAACTGTTTTTTTATTTCATGGAAAATCAAAACTATTTTGATTCCAATCATGGCACAATTACCCAGGTAGTGGCATCGTAAAATGTTGAATATGTTATGTCAAAACTTTCTTTATGTTGTTGGGGAAATTACAACAAAAATAATTTTTTATAAAGGGATTTGACATTTCATATTCGATCAGCTGGTGTGATACCACTACCTGGTAGTTCTGCCATGATTTCAATCCTGCTAAAAATACTGACACATACATTGACAAAATCTTCAAAATTTACTAATACGATTACAAATGCTGTCCTGCATGCCCACAGTGTATGGGCCGCATATGGATTGAGGAAAATCAAACTAGTTTTGATTTTCAAAATGAAACCGATGAATATGGTTCATTGTCAAAGTTGTCAAAAAGGAAATTTTGAAAAAAAAAATAAAACATTGTGTTTGTGAAGAAATAAAAAAAATTAAGTTCATTCATTTTTAGAGGAAAATTTGAAGATTTCTGTTGCCGATTGAAGACTGATTGAATGATTTACTACACACTTAGGGGTAGTTTACACTAAATGTAAATGTCATATGGCATGAAATTTTCCATCATTATATAGTCGCTAATATGTGCAATATCGGGAATTTTCCTTACGCCATTTACTTTGTGCGTCCACACCAGCAAAAATGTAATAAAATTACGTCTCCACATTGCCTGCGTGGGTAGATATGGAATGTTTTTATTTCGTGTCATATGACATTTACATATAGTGTAAACTACCCCTTATCCAGCAAACACGTACAGTAGGGGTTCATCGGCTGGACAAGCCAATTTGATAGTATATGGGCCGCTTTACCTTTTAGTTTGTTTATGTTACTCGACATTTTTTATTCGACTACTTTTTATGTTGGAGTTTCCAAAGAATGCTCTGTTCCAGAACCTGCAAGAAGCTACTATTTTTTACTACGATAACATTTTTCCTTTATGTTGTCGGAAAAAATAGTAAATATTAGTAGATTCTTGCAGTTCTGGAACAGACCAAATACTAAATACTATTGGCGCATAAACTCATTGAACAATCTCCAAGTGAATACATAGAATGCGTATGAATCACGGCATGACATATTTCCTCTTCAGCATGGACATCAGTACTTGAAAAAGGCGACGAGGCGTTGATATGCAACAAGTTGGGATGTAACAAACGTATGGTGGCAATACTTTCGCGCCATGTGTTCCAAAACAGCTGTAAGCAACAGTAAATTTAATAAACAATCTAATCCATATTATTTCACATTTCATCCAACAAACCCTTTTATATAAATGACCACCAAATTCAAAAAACATTGGCTTATCTTCGTCGTCGTCGTCTTCACCACACACGACTATTCGCATTATGTCTCGCTTTTGTTTGCGAAAGAAATTCAATTTGACAAATTGCAAAGGCAGCATGCTGACCAGCTCGAATGTTTCAATTTCGGGATCTTTATTCTGATGGCCATGGACGTCTTCTAAATCGGTTTTATCGAAATCATCACAGCCAAAGAGGAGTTTGGAACGTGTCAAACCTTGGAAGTTGTGAGAAAATTTTGTTAGATTGCTGCACCCATGTCTAATTGTATCTCATTGGCTTACCAATGTGAAATTGCCTCAAACCAATGCCATTCTCTGTCACCTGAGTAAATGGATTCTCCACAATAATTGGTTCATAAATCTCTTCATATTCCTCAATCATCAGCTTTTGTATGCGAAACATATTGGAAATGAAATTTAAGTTTCACAGAGAAAAAATGGCAAAGAACAAACACAATTTGTAAATAAATCAAAAATAAAAGGAAGAAGTATCGATAGCGTGCAAACGGTCTTGAAGAGCGTTAATAGATCTCGGGTCAATTGAAGTGTTATTTGGGGAGATACCTCAAAAATATGTTAAAGGTAGTGAGCAAACATGTGCAATGGAACCCATTAGGATTTTAACCAACGACCATAAAACCAAAGACTAACGAATTACCAAGAGAGATTTCTGTCATATAAATGAGTATCCTCATAAGGGAGGACTGATAGAGTCCATATTGGAATATTTCACCATGTGCAAAGATGGACCAAATCGGTTACTCGCTTCAAGAGTTATCGTGCGCACAATTTTTACGAACATTTTCGAACTTTTATGGGGGAGCTATCAGAAGAAGTGGACCGATATGGCTCATCTTCGAACTTAAACTAAGTTTGGATAAAATATTACGAAAGAAAAGAGCAGCCAGCCAGACGGACTGACACTGCTAAATCGACTCCAAATTGTTTGAAACGGATTTTGTCCTAACATACTTGGGATCTAAAATCATTATTTCGACAAGCCACATTTGGCTGAAATTGTTGTCATAGGTAGTCCTTAGCATCGTGATCACAACGGTATATACCTTTCCCGAGATATGGGTCTTGAAATTTCGGAAATGTCTTACTTTAACACCGCTGTCTTGTTTATGGACACCTCTCGGATCGTTCTGAAAGTTTTACCATAGGTAGTCCTAGGGACCCTGATCACAACTTTATATAGCTTTCCCGGGGGAAGTCCATACTCCCCGAGATTTAAGTCTTGACATTTCGGAAATGTCTTACTTTAACACCGTTGACTTGTTTATGGACACCTCTCGGATCAGACTGAAAATTGTACCATTGGTAGTCCTTGGTACCCTAATCACAACGATTATAGCTTTCCCGGGGGAAGTCCATACTTCCCGAGAATGGGTCTTGAAATTTCGGAAATGTCCTACTTTAACACCGTTGACTTGTTTATAGACACATCTCGTATCAGACTGAAAATTGTACCATAGATAGCCCTTGGGACCCTGATAACAACTATATATAGCTTTCCCGGGGGAAGTCCATACTTCCCGAGGTATGGGTCTTGACAGTGCATGAACACAGCCCATGAAATCGTCTTTGTCATCAGAATACGAGACTCCTCCGCAGTCCCATCAACAGCAACATTCCCACAAGATCCCCGACGGGGAAAGGGAGACTTCTTAATGATATGGAACCTACTTTTTATCGCCGAATCCGAACGGCGCACAGTGTTACCGCTTCCATACAAAAGTAGAAGAATTTTTTTGCACAAATACTTATGAGGGCCCAGGAATGAAAAATATCAACTTTGGTCCATATCGGTTCAGATTAGGATATGGCCCCCATATATACCTTTTCCCGATTTTGCTACAACTCGTTCAATTTTCATCAAATAGCCTTCAAATTGAATACGTGATTTTGCTATAAATCGGTATATTTTTGAAAAATATCCAACAAATTCAACATGGAATGTTTCCTCGGGCCCTTTTTCAGTTTCACCGATTTTGACAAAAATCGGTTTAGATTTGGATATAGCTCTCATATATATTTTCGCCCGATTTTATGTATTCGATGCACTTACCACGCAATGTATGTGAGATATTCATTAAATTAGGAAAATGTGACGTAATTATTCGTAATTGAGTGACATCGGGCGAAATTATATATGTAAGTCATATTCAAACATGAACCAATATGGACCAAAATTGATATTTTTCATATCTGTGCAAACATTCATCAAACCTGGGGCCTGAGGAAACATCCCATGTTAAGTTTGAAGGCTATTCATCAAAAATTTAGCGAATTATAGCAATGTTGTTGTAGCTACTCAGGCGCCTAAGAAAATAACACATACCAAATTCGAAAGCTATTCGATCAAAATTTAACAAGAAAAGATATATATGGTGGCTATATAAAATCTGAACCGATATAATAAGAATTTATATTTTTTTATCAAATTTAAATTTTTAATTTTTGATAACGGTACTTTGCCCATATCTAGTTGATGTCAACTTGTTGTACTAAAATCAAATCCCCTTTCGAAAGTCGCAATGATATAGATAATATAGATAATTATTGCATTGTCCACGGGCTTTAGCCGTTCACACAATATCTCAGATACTATGTTATAGGCAATAGGGAGCAGATTTATGCCCCTGTAATTGGAGCACTCAGTCTTATCTCCCTTCTTATGGACGGGATATAGGATGCTCACGTTTCGATCGTCGGATACGCATTCTTCCTGACAGCTTATGCTGCTTCGACCGGCTGAAGATCAAGGTGGTTGCCTATAATGATGTGGTTGTGCTGATAAGTGGCAAATTCCTGCCAACCCTGTTTGAGCTCATGCAAAGAGCCTTATTTCAACTTGCAAACTGGCCCCGGAACAACAGTCTGGTAGTAAACCCGGAAAAAACAGAGCTTGTAATATTCACTAAGAAACGCAAAATTTCCAATTTCGAGCCTCCGCCCTGGAACTTTCTACGGAAGCTAAATACCTCGGCACTATTCTGGATCATCGCTTGTCATGGAAAATAAATGTGGAGGAGCGAACGAAGCAGGGACTCATGTCACTCTACTCCTGTAAGAACTCCATTGGGAAAAGCTGGGGACTGAGACCAAAGATCATACACTGGCTGTATGTAACCTTACCTATGGTGGACTGGTCTGGTGGCAAGCTCTTGGCAAAAAAGCGTTACTCTCCAAACTATCAAGTGTATAAAGAACCGCGTCACTGCTGATTACCGGATCGATTAAAAACACTCCTCAAGCTACTTTAAACGTCATCCTGGATCTGATATGTGTTGATCATGTGTGCTGCAAAATATGAGTATGCGTGTCCGATACTATTTTATTATAGCGACAATATCAAATAGCATCAGCATCGCTAGCAATATTTTTGCGAAATTTGTTGCTACATGTTGACATTGTTCATTGTTAGCTCTGTTCCAGAACTAAAAAGTTTTTACAATTTTTACCACTTTTACACATTTTGCGTTCCCGTACACAAAATTTATATGAAAATCGTTTACGACTTTTACAACTTTTACGACTTTTACCACTTTATAAAGTACGGGAACAGGCCAGTTGCTAAACATATTTCGAACAAAATTTAGCAGGCAAAGCTGCAAATATTCGGTGATTTTGTTAATATGGAGTCAGCATTTTCAACCCTGATATGCCTGATATGCCTACCTCATTCAAGTTTGACTCCCTAACCGTTATCTACCCAAGCAGAAACGCATGGGCTGAGTACATAACTCCTCTGGACGGTCTGGCAATTTACACAGACGGGTTCAAGATGGAAGAAGGTACTGGCACTAGAGCCTACTGCTAATTAAAAACTCATACAAGCTCGACGATAAGTGTAGTGTTTTTCAGGCGGAGATTCTTCTGCTACCAGGAAAGCAGCTGAATTGGTGAAAGGCTTGAAGGCAGCCTTACATGACCGGTGACTAAATATGTCGATAGTCAAGCGGCCCTCAAGGCTCTCAAGTCATGGACCATAAATTCAAGAGCTACTCTTGATTGTAGGAGAGCTCTGCAAGATATACACCATATCGTAAAGCTATGTTGGGTTCCGTGTCACAACAACATTATGGGAAACGAGGTAGCAGATAAACTAGCTCGAGGTGGCTCTAGGTCAGGCCTGCTCAAGGTGCGCACCTGAGCTGTCGGTGTGTGTCAATTTTCTCACACACACAATTTAAAAAGAGAGCTTTTGTTTTTGTTTTGAATATTTTCAAAATTAAAAATCAGTCTCTATTGAACATTCAATGAGGAAGGTTCTGTTTTCGAATTTGTCTATGAATTTATATGCGTACACTGAAAAAATGAATGAAGATACTAAATACGAATTTTTATTTGCCTAAAATTTTTACGGCAAATTAGAGTATTTGGTTTGTCAACGCACTTTGGTTTGTCACGAACTTGATTTGCAACAAATTATAACATCAACAGTCACATTTGGTCAAAATAAAATAATTATTCTACTCTATATTTTGAAATATAAAATAAAAAAAAAAACTGTTACGATATTTCTCACAGTATACAGAGAGACAACCCCCCATACCATTGCTATCGCAAACGATTCGTTTTCGAATGTTTTTCGATAGTTTTGCGGATATTTTGTTCGAAAACGACACACGAAAACGAATTAAAAACGATTCATTCGTCGCTCAGTTTGTGGCAGGAAAGCCTTCGAATTCGAATATCGTTAATAATATTATTAGCGAATGAAAGATGATAGTTTTTACGATAGTGGCGAAAAACATTTTTTGTGGAGTTTCTTGATGTTTCTGTTATGTACCTTTTCCGTTTTTATTTCTTTATGTTTGCGACTCGATATGTAACTGCTGATAAACATTGTTGTCTTGTGTTTGGCAACCTACCCATATGTTGTCTTTATCAACACTTATTGTCTATATTATACGTAGCATTTATATCGAAATTATTTGAAAAAAGCAAATGGGATTTTTTTACAAACAATATAATTTTTTTTTTTTGAAACAAAAAAATTTTCAAAGTAAAAAATGTTTCTCGAAACAATTTTTCTTGAGAAGAAAAAACATTCGCCAAATGTTCGAAAACGATATCGTTTATAAACTTTTGACGAACAAAAGCACAACGTGCTTGTGTACACCCGAAAAACATTTGCCAATTCTTCGAATGTGATATCGTTTTCGAAAGTTTTGCCGAACATTCGAATAATATCCGCAATTGGTATGGGGGGAAAGGAAAATTGAAATTTGTGTATTTCAAAACCAACACAATTACAAAATGTGTTTGTATGTGTCTGAGCAGGCCTGCTCTAGGTCTATCCACTTATCAGTTGATGAAACCGTTCGGCCACCGATGTGCCACAACATCAGCAAACTTCGGGAGAGCACATCAAAGATGGCTATTGGAACCTGGTTGTAGGGTATCCAAGGCAATCTGGCCTATGGTCTCTCGTCGAAGAACGGATTCCCTTCTCTCACTTGATAAGTTAGGGATGAAAATCGCGGTGGGACTTATAACAGGTCACTGCAGAGTGAGATCTCTAACTTCAAAATGGGACGACAGTGGCATTGATTACTGCCGACTAAGTGAAGATGCGGAGGAGATAGGACTGTTGAACATGTGCTTTGTATGTGCCCCTTGTTGCAAACAAGGAGGTACCGACACTCTGACCTTCCTGTCTAACATAAATCCAATCGTCCTACTCAACTTTGCCAAACATCTATCATGGCTTGGCAAAGGTCCTTAAAATCCAATGATAATCAGACTCTTTTCACTCTTTCAGAACATTCTCATCTATACCTTGGCATAGATTTCTACATATCCATCCTATCTGTGCTGCACCATCAACTCAACATCTCCTACAATCAGCATCATCTCATCACCTCTACCCTATCATCCTCATCTCATAAAACTACATCAACACTTTCTCATCTCTATCATATTTAAATTATCAATAACACATGTCCATGATCTTTAACCCTTAAGCAATAGCCTACACAGGATGAACACAATGGACCAACGGTCTCCGAGTGGTGCAGTCACCTATTCATTCTACTAGATGGCTGTGCATCCTTAAACCTAACCTAACTAGCTGATGCATACATCCTATTTGCGTATCGCCCCCGAACAGCTCGGATGGTAAGCAATCATCTCCTGCTGCCTGGGATTGAATTTGTGGTATTATCGTCGTCTTCCCTAGTATCGTATAACAGTTTGGAAAAATGCTATTTCTATATCCTGAGCACATTATCTGTATCAGTCACCAAATTACCTAGCTGGTCTCTAAAGAGGATGTGCCTGTTACAAAGCCATCAGTTTTTATGTTTCGCTCATTGGTAGAATTTTCGGACTTCATTCTGGCTCCTGCTTCCTGTACATTAATTCAAAGGACTTCAAATTAACGGCCCCCATTAAACTCTACTGGCAATGTCGATGACTACCACAGTGACGAGACCCTCTAGCGGGAAATGTAGTAGCAAGAACAATGTTCACGGTGCGCCTTAAATAATTTTAAATGAAAGGTGCTTACACCTGGGAATTTTTTGCTGATTCTGAAACTACAATGTTCATAGATGAGAAAAATCAAAAAACGAAAAAAGTCGCCGGAGAGATTTTCAAATAAATCGCGGTAAAATTTCACATTTTTAGGACTTTCTTAGGTTTTCGCGATTTTGCTTGAAAACCGCTAGAACTATCGAAATGGGGTTAGAGAAATTTATGTAGCAGTGAAAATGTTCTATAATATTGACCTTTATGACTTTTTATTAGGTCTTACCATTTTTGAGATATAGAAGTTCAAACTGGGACAATGCACTGACTGTATCGTCTCCTTATAGAACAATGTCATGAAGGGTGCACCTTAACCAACTTTACGTGAAAACCGCTTACACCTGGGAAGTTTTTGCGGGTTCTGAGACAGCAATGTTCATAGATGAGGAAAATACAAAAACAAGAATTGCGGTTTCCGAGCAAAGTCGTGAAAACATAATAAAGCCCTAAAAATTTGAACTTTGACCGCGATTTATTAGAAAATCCCTCTGGCGATTTTTTTTTGATTTTTTGATTTTTCTCATCTACGAACATTGTAGTTTCAGAATCCGCAAAAACTTCGCAGGTGTAAGCACCTTTCATTTAAAATTAGTTAAGGCGCACCGTGTGTTTTAACCTGAAGTTGGTCGCAGTTTGTTGGCGCAGCCACCACCGCCACGCTATGAGAGGGCATGTCCAGCCATCACTCGGGACAGTTGGCGGTTGACCGCTGGTGAATTTACATGGGGTATGATAAGCTCATACCAATCTTTTAACTCTGTGGTGTGGTAGTGAGTTAACTGGGGTATAAGTTCGTACCAATGAGTTAACTGGAGTGCGGAGATTTGTCGATGTACCGTTCTTTTAACTCTGTAGTATTGTTGTATTTTAGCTAACTGAGATGCGGAGATTCTTCGACGTACCGATCTTTTAACTCTCTAGTGTTGTTGTACGTGAGTTAACTGGGGTGCGAGAAATGCGTACCGATCTTTTAACTCTCTTGTGTTGTTGTCGGTTGAGTTAACTGGGGCGCGTGTAAAGCGAACCGATCTTTTAACTATAACTGACGAATTGTTGTGTTAATGTAAGCACCTTAACGCATGTGCATCATAGCCGTACCAGATTGTCGCCGAGGTACATATCGGTAACCGAGCTGCTACAGACTCCGTGTCGTCAATGTGCACAGAATCGCTGCCGTTGTAAAGAACGTGTCTAACAAGCTGCTGTCTAAGGAAATGAAGGCAACGTCTGCCCCGTGAGTATCCGACGCCTTTCCAAATCCATAGTATATCCCGTATGGCAGTAATATCGGTATTGTACTTTCCAGGTACATACGCAGATTCGCCGATCATGGTCCTTAAAAAGTTTTGCGGGTGTCGTGTACTTTAGGGGGTTTGTTTATGTGGCTAACGCCACGCCCAAACCCAAGTTTTTATCGTTCTTATGACACATGTTAGCTTGCTACATTTAACGGATGTTAAAAGCAGCTCCCCAGGTCAGTGTCCACTTGAAATGAGAGAGGGACCAAGATAAGTCCAGGGCTTTGCCATGTTAAAGGGCCATTGCTTGACATCTTTCATTCCTTACTTCACTCCCATGCACATAACACATTGTACAATTGTCCCACGAAAGTTAGACGAATACTAAAGTAGGGCAATCATTTTTTTTCCGCACAGAAAATAATTTCAAATAGTGGAATTCTTTAAAAAGTCAATATTTTGAAACGTGGATAACTACTAGAATCGCCCAATTATGCAATATTCTCGCCTAATCGACAAAAACATTTCCTTTTTGGACATAAATACGGAAATAAAAAACTGAACAAATTCCGCACGGAATTTTTATTCATGAGTGTCCTGAAGGTCTCCATTATATTAAATACATTCCGTAGGTATAGATCAGGCCTGCTCAAGGTGCGCACCTGAGCTGTCGGTGTGTGTAAATTTTCTCACACACACAATTTAAAAAGAGAGCTTTTGTTTTTGTTTTGAATATTTTCAAAATTAAAAATCAGTCTCTATTGAACATTCAATGAGGAAGGTTCTGTTTTCGAATTTGTCTATGAATTTATATGCGTAAACTGAAAAAATGAATGAAGATACTGAATACGAATTTTTATTTGCCTAAAATTTTTACGGCAAATTAGAGTGTTTGGTTTGTCAACGCACTTTGGTTTGTCACGAACTTGATTTGCAACAAATTATAACATCAACAGTCACATTTGGTCAAAATAAAATAATTATTCTACTCTATATTTTGAAATATAAAATAAAAAAAAAACTGTTAAGGCCTGCGTACATAAGCTGCTTTGCCTGATTGCCTTGCTTACCTGCTTCATTTCTGACGTAATAAAAATAATAGAATAAAGACGAAATTTCGAACTGGGTTGCCATCAGTTGGAAATTGGGTCGGTCTTCTTTGTTCTTTTATTTTTTTATTGAAGCAGCAAAGCAAGGCAATCAGGCAAAGCAGCTTATGTACGCAGGCCTTTACGATATTTCTCACAGTATACAGAGAGACAAAGGAAAATTGAAATTTGTGTATTTCAAAACCAACACAATTACAAAATGTGTTTGTATGTGTCTGAGCAGGCCTGGTATAGATCCAATGCGAGTTTTTTTCTACAAAAACTTTATTATAATAAACAAATCAAGCTACACTACAAGTTACATAAAACATAAATATACATAGGGGGGCATTATAAAATCACTATAATTTGCATAAACAATAGAATTTGTTGATTCACCAATAACATCCCTAGAACAAACAATTTTTGAATCCTCAAGGTACTTATTCCGAAACATACATTCTGAGAATTCTCAAAATAATTTAATCAATATTTAGTAATTGCCATAAAATTGCCACGATCAAAGCGTTTGTGGGCCATCATGGCACTTAAGTTTGCCGTAGCCAAGGCCAAAGGACCATCGAAACGTTGTGGAAGTGTTGATGATTCCGATGATGAGGGAGTAACAATTAAATCATGGGAAGAGGGGGGAGGTTTTATGGTCGCTGAAGAAAATATGTTGCCATGTTTTGAAGTGGCCACCTTGCAATTGGGTTCCCCTGCATTTTTCATGGCGCTTTTATTGTTTTCTCTAAAATGGCGCCCAACATCGGAAGGTACACATTTGTCCATTTCATTTATCTTTGACTTTGTTAGTGTAGTTTGGTTATCGCAACATTTAATTTTGGCCTTTTCCATATCTGTTGGATTGCAAATCATGGTCGGTTTGGGTGAATCTTTAGCGAGGCCCAGTTTCTTCATGCGATTGCGCCTATGCCACTCTTTTAGTTCAGAATTTTTAAAATCGACATCTATTGATGAAGACTGGTTTAAGGGACTCATTCCCATTCGGTTATGATTTGGTTTCTCAGGATGCGATTTCAATTGTTTCTGGTTGGTTTTAACTAATAAATCATTTAAATTGTTAATTGGAAACTTGTCTAAAGGTGGCGGATGATTCCAAGCCTTGAGGCGATCATTCAGTAGGGGATGTTTCATTTCCGGCACTTCAATTTGTTCCTTTTTTCCTCCATTCACCGAAATGCGTTTACGTAAAACGGCATCAATTGCCATTAAATCATTTTGTATGGAGGAGCTGACCCTCATTGCCTCTGGCAATGAACCCAAATTAGCTTTTACATGTTGATTTCGTAGAGGCATCAAACATTTGGCAATGGAGTCATGCAACAAATAGCCACCACCACTACTGTGCATGGAACGCGAAATAATATTCAATTGTGGTTGATGCGAAGCCTGACGTTGCCGTTGACGTTTATCATCATGTCTACGAAATAGGCTGGAACGTGAACTGCTGGCACTTGAACCATAACGTCGGGAACCATAGATTTTTAGATTTGGTGATTTTATGGCTTTCTTTTGGGCAAGCACAGAGCTAATAGTGGATGTACTCTTCTTTCGTATTTGTTGATTATTTTGATTGCAGGTCCCCAATATTTGTATTAAACGTTCATGGTTAAGCTTGGGGGGCTTGGAACGGGCAGATTTCTTTGCTAGACCAGTCGTTGTTTGTGGTACTATTCTACTGGCCTGTTGCTCCGCCAATTGTTGTGATTTAAAAGTCCGTATGGGAGCTTTGTTTTCTGGTCGCTCGGCCGCTATCTTGGGAGGTTTGAGATCTATAAAAACGGAATTTTAAAATAAGATTAAAACCACGTCCGACATCCCTTACCTTTCCTATAAGAGAACGGCATTTGTTTATAGATCTTTTGTATGTAGGTATTGACAATCTCATTGGTGTTCTTCGATAGTACCCAAGGCTAAAATCATAAATTATATTTTTATTTAATGTTGATTAGATTTGAAACCTTTCTGGAAGATCCCTACTCACATTCAAATGGAAATTGTTTTGCACAATTTTCTGTATATTATTACTCGCCATTTGCAAATATATTTTTTATTTATTTTTTTCACGAAGAGATCTCTAATAAAGTAACGATTCTTAAAAAATCTTAAAATTTGTAATTTAAAAATTTCGAACAGGAAATAAATAAATGAAACTTCAAAAATAAAATAAGTACAAATTCAAAGTGTACTCCTTGCATTTATCACAAAACAAAGCCCAGGAAGGTACAGTAAATTTTTTGAAGCAGAGTTTCTGCAAGATTATACCATCAGGTTTTTTATTCTTGCTTCCTGGCATTTAGCCCTCTAATACATCAGCAAGCTCTCAACAGAAGAGATAGTGTAAAAAATCAGGGAATTATTGGGCGATTCAGCAAGACAGACAGTAGGACGAACAAAGCTAGTTTGTCTCCAAATTGCCCGAAACGGATTTGGTCTAAAGGTGACATAGGGGATGAAAGATACCAAGCAATTGTCCTGTCCGGCTGTAAAATGACATAGCCCAGGACTTTTCTTTGACTCTTTTTCATCTGATGTAAAGCATGACTGACACTGTCACCCGGGGAGCTGCCTTTAAAACCACTTAAAGGTAGTGAACTAACATGTACCGCTCGTTCACCCATAGGAACTTTAAAAAGTTGGGTTGGGCGTTGGCCAGTAATCTACCCTGCAAAAAACATCGTTCTATAAAAAAAGAAAGAAAAAGAAAATCAAACACCTCTAAAGTTGTCTACCCCGCAAATGTGCACCTAAATGTCTGGACTCTTTGTAGAGAAGGTGCAGTTTACGGACTGGAGGATGTACTTGCAAAGTACAAGGCCGATGTAACTGCCATACAAGAAATACGATAGATTGGAAAAGGCTTTTGGACACTTGAACTTGCCGGGAAGCATAGACTTGTCCAAGGAAAACATAATATCGCTAAGAACAGGACCACAATGAACGGCATCGGTATACATTTTCAAAGGATCTTCGAACAGACCCTAAACTGCACTTAAACAAAAATATTGCACTTTTGTATGTGTGCTTAAGCAGAGGGCCGATATGGGCCATTTTAGAAGCTAAACTAAATTTGGACAAAATATTAGAAGATCCAATGTTTGGACCAAATTGGTTGCCCCGTTCAAGAGATATTGTGCATACCATTTTAGTGACCCGGTCAGGCAACATCAAAATTGTAAACGGTGGCAAAATACCCCTCAGTAATGTTGGCGACATAGTGTTGTCTTAAGACACTCCGTTCGGTCCAATATCATTGAGCTAATATGAATCGGGGTGCACTTATTGATATGAGAGAAGTCTCCCTAGTCCCGCCTGGGATGTTTGTGGAACAATTATACAATATTTTAGTGAAATTTTTTAAATATTGGGGGGGAGTACCTGTAGTTGTGGACCGGTATTGCCCATCGTCGAACTGAAACTAAGTTTGGACAATATATGACGAAGGCCAAATTTTGGACCAAATCATTTTATCACTTAGAGAATTATCGTGCTCTACAGCTATTACATATGGTGCCATACGGATTTTTTTACACCTTGTGGGCTTTATTCTCAAGAAGTATGGACTTGCCCCTGAAAAACTTGTTACAGTTGAATTTGAGGTAGCGAATGTAAGTTACATAAACAAAAATCGAAGTGATTCGAGAGCTGGTCTTAAAGTGAATTTTGTGTTAGAGGTACCGGAAGGAGTTGACAAATATAGTCCATATTCCAGCTTCATCTATATCTGGTAGATATATTAGGATGTGTAAGGTATGGAACAAATCGGTCACTCCCTCCAAGAGTTATCGTGAGCACAATTTTTCCGAATATTTTTGAACTTTTGTGGAGGAGGTACCTGAAGGTGTGGATCGATATGGCTTATCTTCGAACTTAACCTAATTTGGACAAAATATTACGAAAGCCAAATTTTGGACCTAATCGGGAGTTATCTTGCGCTCCAACCACAACACATGGTGTCAAATGGTTTTTTGCAACTTTCAGGCTATTTTCTCAGGAAGTATGGACTTGCGCGTAATACCGTCGTATGGGGGGGGGGGGGGGGCAGTGACTACAAGTTGTTACAACAAAAATCAAAGCGATTCGAGAGTAGGCCTTCTGAACTGAACTTTTCCGAAATTTTGTATGGGAGGTACCCGAGTAAAGCGATTGAATCCATATTAGAACCTCATCTAAGTCTTGTAGGAATTTGACGATGTACAAAGTATGGACCAAATCGTTTAAATGGGCGCCATTGTGATTGATGGAAGATATTCACCGAGCGTGTTGGATGTACGACCGTTCCGAGGAAATGAAGTACGAGCATACACAACACGAAAATTGGACATCGGTAAGCTACAATCACAACAAATAGCCACAGCATATTTTACTCAACTGGCCCAATTGCTTAACCCAAGCATTCCTTGTTCCAATAATATATCTGCACAATAGCCAAAATATTGCCCAATTAATGCAAACAGCCGCAACATATATACTTGGATACCAGAGACCTCCCCCAGGAAACCATGGTATGATCAGGAGTACCGTGCTGCTACGGAAGAGAAAAATGCGGCATATTGGGCTACTCCACAATCTGCTGCAACGCGTAGCGCACGTGAGAGGTATCGTGAGAAAAGGAGAGAGAGGAGAAAGGTAATGGAAAAGCGGGAGTGTGACAAAATCGAGATGTACAGGAGCCAGATGAAGTTTGAAAATTCTACCAATCTAATGGCTTTGGTACAGGAACATCCTCCTGTAGAGACCAGGAACGTGATTTGGTGACTGATACAGATAGTGCGTGTGCTAGTGTACTAGCGAAGACTATAAAGATACCACAGATCCAATCCCAGAAAATGGTATTGAATGTATACCGCCCGGCCAAAATCAGATAAAGACAGCAATAAACCGGCTAAAGAATAATAAGGCAGCAAGAGCAGATGGCTTACCAGCCGAATTGTTCAAAACCACATTTAACACGCTGATAAGGTGTATGCATGAGCTAGTTGGCACCATCTGGCACGAAGTACACAGAAAAAAATATTTCAAGAATTTTTACATATTTTCGTTCGTGATGTAGTTTTTTCATACTGTACAGGTACCTGACATAAGATACATGTGCAGTTTCTTATTTCCATCAAAAATATGTAAGATTTTCATGAGATGCAAAATCACTTTCCTATTTTTTCCCGATATTCCACTATTTGCTCTCATATTTCCTCTCTTACTTGGTAAATGCTCTCAACTTTGTTACGTCTCACCATCGTATTGACAATGTATACATATATCAACAAACCACACACATACATACCACAACAACATACCTAAACTACCAGTGTTGTTAGTTAACTGACAAACCAAACAACTACAGTGCGTTTGGTGTCGAAAAAACAAAGTTCGTATAGTCAAATACTTCGCAACTAAAAATTTGTAATTTCTTTAATATAAAGGCAACATCTAATATCTCAACCTAGTGCTGATAGACTTAACATGTATGTACATATGGTTCGTATAGTTCTGCTATGTTCACAAGACGATAACAACTACAGTGAAAATCATTAGAAGAAACGGTAAGTTACAATAATACAAAATAAAAGAATTAATAAAAATAGCAAAATGTGTCTTTGGTTTGGTTGGTGGTGTGTGGTGGTTAGTTAATAATAACAAAAACAACAACTCACCAACATTGTTTTGCTTTATGAAAGGCGTTCATGAAATGCAGAAATTTGAACCTTTATGAACACTATTCCTGAAATGCAGTAATTATTTTTTTCTGTGTAGGCGTACTCGACGATTGGAACCTGAGCATTCTTTGTCCCGTTCACAAAAAGGAGATAAGACTGTTTGCTCTAATTATAGGGGCATAAGATAGTCAGGGACATTGTGCGAACGACTAAAGCCTATAGTCAACAAAATAATTGGACCATACCAATGCGGCTTTAGACCTGACAAATTCACCATTGACCATATATTTAACCTGTGCCAAATCCTGGAAAAAACTCCACAGATGCAGATCGACACTTACCATCTTTTTGTCGATAAAAGAGCAGCCTTCGACAGTCCCTTACATTCAAAGGTATTCCAAGCCATGTCTAAATTTTGTATACCCGCAAAGCTCATTCGGTTAAAATAGGAAAGAACCTCTACGAACAGTTCAGTACCAAAAGAGGTTTCAGACAAAGAGACAGTCTTTCATGTCATCTCTTGAACATCCTGCCGGAAAAGGTTATACGAGATGCAAACGTCAAGGGAAATGTCACATACACCACAACACCTATAACCACAGATTAATTGCTTATGTGGACGATATTGACTTCATAGGTCGATTAATAAAAGAAGTAACTAATACCTTTAAGAAGGTCCATGGAGAATGTGCAAAAGTGGGTCTGGCAGTAAAGGGAGATAATAACAAATGTGGAAGTTGTATAATTTTGAGGTAAAGACTTCATCTACTTCGGTCATAAGATCTACGGGCCAATATGCGTCGACGTCGTATGAACCACGTGCTGTATCGGCTATACAACGCCATAAGTATAGTTAAACTTAGCGATGTACGACTATTGGCCTAACATGTCATAAGAATGAGCAATGATGAGCCCGCTAAAAATGCGTATAAATACGGGCCACATGGCGGTACACTCACAAATGGAAGGCCAAGGCTTGGATGGACTAAACCAATTAAAGATGATATCGAAAAGCGCGGTATTCCAAATTGGAGAAATAAAGCAAAAAATAGAGAGGGACAAATGTTCCGTAGAGGGCCACCTAAGTAAGTCTCCTTTGGGGCTACAAAACTTTCCTCCAGAAATTTGTCAGTATAGGTCCACGTTTTCATACACCACCCATAGAACAGTACCTCTCTATTTGCATTATTTTGAAGGCCTTAAGGTAAGGTCACATTAGGCAAATATTTGGTACAAATTCGTTTTCCCATATTTGCCCAAACAAATGTGAATTTCATACAAAATTTTATTTGTGTTCACATTACAGGCAAATATTTGACACATTTTGTTTGTTCAAACAGTGACAAATAACGAAATGGGCAAACATGTTTGCAGTGTGTTCACATTTGAAAAGATATTTTCACCTAGAAATTGTTTGAGCAAACTGCCAGCAATTATAAAATTATTTGGCCGAGAAAAATAGAGAGAGAAAAAGAGAGAAATAATGAAAATGGCGTTGTGTTTATTGTTTGTTGTGGAGAAAGCAAATCAAAGACCACCTGTTTGGCAATGTGTGCCTTGTCGGAATGAGTTCATTTGTGTATTGTTGCGAATGTATGTGAATTATGGCACATTGACATTGTGCCTTGGAAAATTATTTTTATAAACAGCTTTCAATTTTGTTTATTATGAATTCATAGATATTTGTATTTAAATATTGTCAACGTAGTATTTCAACCAAAAGGGTGAATACAGTTTACCATGAAAACGTTTTCTATTAATGAAAATAATACACAGGTTATCAAGATAATGTTTTTAAACATAGAAAACGAAGTTTTTTGTATTGACTTATAAAAATTAAATTTTTTATAAAAAAATCGCGCTTTTTGTAAAATTAGTTGGTGAAGTTTGTGAAGATAATATTGGGCATATAAATAAAAATCCATGTATAACAATAATAACCAAATGAAAAAGAGTGTCAAATTCAATTGCGGTACTTTGTTTGGCGTCTTCAAAATCTTTCTAAAAAATTGATTACCGCAGCTATTTACAGTTTGCCACGGTAATATTTTTAAAAGAAAGAAGGATTTTTTGTACTAATTTATTAAAGTTGGCAGATAATCGGGATTAAAACGTCGGTTTTTGTTTTCAAGATAGTATTGTATGTATATATAACAAAACTAAATCCGCGTAGCAGTGCAATTATAACCACTACCAATAATTACGTCACAATTACTATTGTAATGTATGCCCATACGTCTAATAATTTCTGAGATTTTGCGTTTTGCTAAAACCCACCATTTTTGATGCTCAACCGGTTTCAGTAGCACCCATTAAAAATATGTCTATATACACCTATTTCAAACAGATTCTTCACGAACCGCGGATGTGCTTCCACGTTATGTTTTAGGTAAAATCGCGTTTAAAGGATTCCATTTATGTACGAAATGTTAAAGAAAATCGCGGTTTAAATTTTAAACGCAAAAAATAGGTTTTTTGAAAAAAGATATGCATTAAACGACGTAAAATCACGAGTTCTATAATCCTATTATGAGTTTCGAATATTATCTTGTTGCGCGTCCGAATTATTAAAAAATTCAAAAAACCCCGAAATTCCGGCTTCGAAATGTCAGCATCAATTTTAGGTTGATGCAGTGGATATATCGAAAAATGATACACTAGTATCATATTGCCCATGAAGTATTCTTTGAGTCTTTCTTTGGGTATATGTCTATAAAATGTAAGGTTAAGCCAGAAATCAGAAGGGAGCATAAAAAAACGTGTTGGCTTCAACCCATTTTTAGCTATTTTTCTACATTGATGCCGACACAGTTTCCACGTAAATTAATTTTAATGGTCGACCTTATGGGATTCCTCCTAAAACACTTCATTTTATAGATTTTCAATCATACTATATAGAATATGTAAACAGTTCGCGAATTCTGAATGGGTGAAACTCGGATTCATCGATTGTAAAACATTTTTGGTTTTCGCCATATACATATACATATGTATACGTATACATATATAAATCCCTCACCTCCCATTAATTTATTTCTTTATTCACTAATTATTGACTTTGTATTATGTATTTACAAGAAATTTCGTCATTTTATGGTCATAATATCCCTTTTTAATATGTGACAACAATGTGTTTCAGCAGATGTTTGCTCTTGTTTGCTCTTACAAACAAATTGTAAGACCAAATAAATGTTTGTCAAAAAAGGAGGAAAATATTTTCTGAACGGTGTTCACATTAAAAGAAATTTAGTTAAATTTTTGTTTGCTTCCAAATAGTTTTGTTTTCCCAAAAGCAGCTGTTTTCTTGTTTGCCTTTGAAAAATATTTGCTGGTCAAATTGTGGCAAACAAATATTTGTCACTTTTGAGCAAATATTTGCCTAATGTGACCTTACCTTTAGCCACATTCTCTTACCGAAATGATTGAAATTTGGTATTTGGTCTTCATTGGCTCTATACAACTTTACCAAAGAAATTTGTCAGTATAGGCCCACGTTTTGATATACACGCCCCCCATAGAATGGTATCTCCCGATGTTCGTTACTTGATACAGCCTCCATAGAACGTTACCTCCCAATTTTTGATATTTCCAAGTTTTTAAAAGCATTTTTCAACAGGAATGGGTAGATGTACAGCATTCCTGCAAAGAATTGTTGGTATAGGACCACGTTTTAATGTAGCCCCATACAAGGTACCTCCCAACTTTCGGTATTTTGTAGGTTTTAACCACATTATGGAATTTCGGACTCTGAAGGAGTCGAAAACATATATTAAACCTTTTTATATCCTCAGCATTTATGCTAACGAGCCTCATCGAAATAATGGTTTTAGACACCAAGTATGTTCGCACGAAATGTGTTTCAGACAATTTGGAGTTGATTTAGCCATGTCCGTCCGTCTGTCTGTCTGGCTGGAGCGCACGATAACTTTCGAACGGATCAACCGATTCGGTCCAAAAACTGGCTTTCGTAATATTTTGTCCAATCTTAGTTTAAGTTCGAAGATGGGTTATATCGGTCTAATCCTTTCGGTACCTCCCCCATAAAAGTTCGGAAATGCTCGGAAAATTTGTGCGCACGATAACTCTTAAAGGAAGTAACCGATTTGGTCCATACTTTGCACATCGTGAAATTTCTACCAGACTTAGATGCGGTTTCAATATGGACTGAATCGGTCTACTTTTTCGGGTACCTCCCACACAAAATTTCGGAATAGTTCAGTTTAAGGCCATCTCTCGAATCGCTTTGATTTTTGTTTTAGCAACTTACATTTACTGCCCCCCATACGGCGGCACAAGTTTCATTAGGGGCAAGTCCATACTTTCTGAGAAAATTGGATGAAAGTTGCAAAAAACCCCTGTGACACCGTGTGAGGTGGTTGGAGCGCAAGATAACTATAGAATGGATCTGCCGATTCGGTCCAAAATTTGCCCTTAGCAATATTTTCTCCAGATATAGTTTAAGTTCGAAGATGGGCTATATCGGTCCACTCCTTTAGGAACCTCCCCCCAAAAGTTCAAAAATGTTCGGAAAAATTGTTCGTACGGTAACTCTTGAAGGGAGTGGCCGAATTGGTCCATACTGTACACATCCTAATATATCTACCAGATATAGATCAGGTTCAAATATAGACTATATTTGTCCACTGCATCCGGTACCTCCCACACAAAATTTCGGATAAGTTCACTTTAAGACCTGATATCGAATCACTTTGATTTTTGTTGAAGCAACTTGCATTCGCTGCCTCAATTACGATTACTACTTGAGCAAACAGCCCGAAGGGTGTAAAAAACCCCTATGGCACCATATGTAGTGGCTGGAGATCCACTTTCATAATGGTCAATGTCGATCCATTCCTTTTAGTATCTCCTCCGCAAAACTTTTGATCTTTAATCCTAATCAACATTTTTATCGGTTCAAACGCCAAACATTTTCAAAACCCCCTAAATACACACGTGTTTTTGGAAAAAAATAGTTTCAATATACACAGGTTGAGGGTATATACCTGTCGGCAAAGCCGACTGATACTTATTTACTTGTTTAACATAAATATAGCCACAGCTTCCACGCAAATTATCTTTTAAGTCCAATATGTTCTGCCACGTTCAAAAACATTTCATTTTATACAAAAATATTTAATTTGTATAATATACAATCACAAGTCGCGTGTTCTAAAAGGGTAAACCTAGGCTTCAGCTATGTTAAATTTTCAAAAATATTGGTGATATACACTTTCATACGGGCAAAATGTGCCTCATCCAAATAATGGTTTTAGACCCCAAGTATGTTTGGAAGAAATGTGCTTCAGAAAATTTGGAGTTGATTTAGCCATGTCCGTCCGTCTGTCTCTCTGGCTGGCTGGAGTGCACTATAACTCTCGAACGGATCAACCGATTCGGTCCAAAATTTGGCTTTCATAATATTATGTCAAAACTTAGTTTAAGTTCGAAGATGGGTTATATCGGCCTACTCCTTCCGGTACCTCCCCCATAAAAGTTCGGAAATGTTCGGAAAATTTGTGCGCACTATAACTCTTGAAGTAAGTAACTGATTCTACCAGATTTAGATGCGGTTTCAATATGGACTCAATCGGTCCACTCCTTCGTGTACCTCCCACAAAAAATTTCAGAAAACTTCAGTTTAGGACCTGTTCACTAATCGTTTTGATTTTTGTTGTAGCAACTTGTATTCCCTGTCCCCTATATAACGGTATAAGTTTCATAAGGGGCAAGTCCACACTTCCTGAGAAAATAGATTGAAAGTTACTAAAGAGCCCTGTGACACCGTGTGTAGTGGTTGGAGCGCAAGATAACTCTCGAAGGGATATGCCCGATTCGGTCCACAATGTGGTCTTCGTAATATTTTGTACAAACTTAGTTTATGTTCGAAGATAAGCCATATCGGTCCACTCCTTTAGATACCTCCCTCACAAAAATTCAAAAATGTTCGAAAAAAATTAGCGCACGATAACTCTTGATGGGAGTTACCGATTTGGTCCATCCTAAAATATCTACCAGATATAGATCAGGTTCGAATATGGACTATATTTGTCCACTCCTTCGGGTACTTCTCACACAAATTTTTGGATAAATTCACATTAAGACCTGCTCTCGAATCACTTTGATTTTTGTTGAAGCAACTTGCATTTGCTGCATCAATTACGGCAGTAAAAGTTTATTTCAGGGGCAAGTCTATACTTCTTGAGAAAACAGCCCGAAAGTTGTAAAAAAAAACCCCTATGACACCATATGTTGTGGCTGAAGAGCTCGTCCACACGTTGGATATCGTAATATTTCTTCGTATATTATATGAAATTCGAAGGTGGTGCTTATAGGTCCACTTCTTCCGGTACCTCCCCCACAAAAGTCGAGAACATGTTCGATGAAATGGTACGCGCCATTTCTGTAGTGCGATTCTCTAACACATTTTTGAGTTACCGACAAAAATCGGTAACATTAAAACGCAAAATTATGAATGAAAAGTTCAAGTAAAAGTTGGCAACATTGTTGCTATCGGTAGAACTTTACGACTACTTTTTATTGGTCGCTAACTTACCGAATAATATCGTTAACTACCGAAATTATAAGCATTTTAATTTTACCCATAGACTAATGAAGAGTATTTAGTCTATGATTTTACCGACATTTGTCTGTAACTCAAAAAATGAGTTAGAGAATCGCACTACTGATAGACGTAGCAACCGATTTGGTCTTAACTTTGTATCTCTAAATATTTTCGAAACTTAGTTTATGTTCAAAATGTTTATGTGGTTCGAGAATCCTTTGGACATTTTTACCGAAGGTTTTCCTAGTTCCTACAGCAATATTATGTTTTTTCGAGGCTAGTGTGATAAAGCCCTATCTGTCGATATCTCCTCAAATTTTTTAACTTTAATCCTATCCATACTTTTGTCGCATACACCCAAAATTTTGAAAACCTCCCTAAATACATTAGTTTTCTTTTTCTTTTCTTTTTTTATGGGAAAACTGTATTTCAATCCACACAGGCTGAAGGTATATCTATGCCGACTGATACTTTTTTACTTGTTTACAGTTGGAGTGGCGAAAGGGCCTAGTACTTTCATAAACGAAGGGAAACTAATTGTTCCATTTTACTTCAACACAACTTGTGGTGAAGGATATAAAGAGTTCGGCTCGTCCGTCCCTACTTGTTAATATTGTCTGTCCAAATGTCAAAGTCACATATTTGCGATAGAAGCTAGTAACCTATAAAATGTGTAGCAGCTATCCACTCGAACTTTTTTCTGTTTTTTTGTTTAATTTGTCTTATCAGGATTATGATTCATTCTGCTGAATAATCATGGATATCTCCATGGTCGAAATAAATCTCTAACTGTGAAAAAAGATTCAATTTCGATTTATAGATTTTATTGCACTTTAACATAGAATATTTATACACAAAATACAATTAAAGTTGCATATTGATATAGAAGCACTTTTTGTTTAACTTATATCTAAATTTAATACATGCAATTGTAACAATTACATTCACTTATTGGCGTGAAGGGCTAAAGAAGTGGTGGCATAGAAAAGAAACAATGTTGTCAAAATAAAACAGCTTCTAAAGAACTGTTACAAGTTCTTGGATTATATCAATCAACCTGATTATAATGTGTTGACCTAATCCACCGCTATGTGATCCATTCTTCCTTTTGCCCTTCACTACCACATATACATAAATAATTGCTTATAATTATATATTATATAATACACACAACAACATTAAAATCTAAAAGAAAAATTGCAAATAAATTCGCACAATTTGTGACAGTTTGCAAAAAATAGCCCCAACACTTGCACCTCATTTAACCGAATTTAATGGATTTTTCAGTAGATTTATTGCTGCTGCTACTGGACGAATTATTGCGATTGCCGTTCTTTAAAATACCGCCGATACTGGTGGTGCCGCTGCTAGAGGTGTGATTAGAACCGCCATTAAATGTTGATGAATTGCCACCGCCTCCACCACCATTTAGGGAGGATTTTTGCAATTTCTTTGTCATTTCGGATACGCTGAATGTAGAATTATTGAAATTGACATTTTGATATTCATACTGCTGCGGCTGATGGCTGCTGTTATGATGATGATGGTGATCGTGATTTTGCTGGGAAGCATACCGTTGCTGATGCTGCTCATGGCGATGATGATGCTGCTGCTGATGGTTGTGGTGCTGGTGATTATGTTGCTGCATTTGCTGTTGACTCTGATGTAAGGGGCAATTACGTTGATGTTCCATAGCGGAACCATTTGTCTTTTTCAATTTTGACCTTGACAACGTACTGTGTAATTCACTTTGTAGCGTATCATGTTGATCACCACCGGATTCATTGCGTTTCGCTGTTGCCGCTGCTGATGATGATGGTGGACTAATAAAATCAAACTTTTCCGGTTCTTTTCTAGCACCTGGTTGATGATATTCACCAATGGTTACTGTACCCAATCTCAGTGTTTGACGATTTTGACTACTGGGACTTGTGACCTGTGGCGGACTTGTATTCCTATTGGAGTTGGAATTACGGTAGAGAGTTGTATCACCATTTTGTCCCATCGTAATACCGTTTGAAGGCACCGAAGATCTCAGGGTAACATTGGACGTTTGGTCATTGCAATACAATGATGATGTTGGTTTTGCATTAAACGCCTGGGAATTTTGGGCAAACTGTTGGGTTTTCAGGTTGCTGTTGTTGCTTGTCAGAGGTGATGACATTTGCATGGGCTGTGTGAAAGAAGAAAAAAGATATGAATTAAAAACAGTCAAGTGGATGATTAATTGTTTAAACAATTTATTTACCGGCGGTTTTGGTATGTGACTGTTGTTTTTATTTGTGTTGTTGTTGTTGCCGTTTTCTTGTTGCGTCTTTTCTTTTGTATTTTCCGCTATTTCAACTTTACCCGGAGGTTTGGTGCCTTTTGCCCGATATGTTGTGGGGTCATCCATCATTGTCGTGCCTTTAAGAGCTTCTTGGCGGTCCTATGGAAAATTCAAAAAATAACAATTTTAATTAAAAATATCTGATAAAAATAAATAATCTAATTAAACAAAGGAAATAAAAAAATAATGATAAACTTAACTAAATTATCCATAGAAGACCCGTTTGGAAGGGCTTTTATATATAAAATGCCTCTTGAGAAAAGCTTCCATCCTTTGAAGCCACCTTTAGAGGGAGTTCTAACCATAGAATACCACTTTAGTGGGGTTTCAGTTACAAGAAGACCTCTATAGAGGGGCTTATATCCGTAGAAGACCCCCTTAGAGAAACTAACTAAATCCACGTTTAGTGGATGGATTATGGAAAAATATTCTTTAAAAATCGAAGTTTGGTGGTCTGATGACACATGGAAAAATATTTTTTAAAAAATCCACGTTTGGTGGTCTGATATCCCATAGAAAAATATTATTTAAAAAATCCAAGTTTGGTGGTCTGATGGCCTATGGACAAATATTCTTTAAAAAATCCACGTTTGGTGGTCTGATATCCCATAGAAAAATATTATTTAAAAAATCCAAGTTTGCTGGTCTGATGGTCTATGGAAAAATATTCTTTAAAAAATCCACGTTTGGTGGTCTGATGGCCTATGGAAAAATATTCTTTGAAAAATCCAAGTTTGCTGGTCTGATGGTCTATGGAAAAATATTCTTTAAAAAATCCACGTTTGGTGGTCTGATGGCCTATGGAAAAATATTCTTTGAAAAATCCACGTTTGGTGGTCTGATGGCCTATGGAAAAATATTCTTTAAAAAATCCACGTTTGGTGGTCTGATGGCCTATGGAAAAATATTCTTTAAAAAAATCCACGTTTGGTGGTCTGATGGCCTATGGAAAATATTCTTTAAAAAAATCCACGTTTGGTGGTCTGATGGCCTATGGAAAAATATTCTTTAAAAAATCCACGTTTGCTGGTCTGATGGCCTATGGAAAAATATTCTTTAAAAAATCCACGTTTGGTGGTCTGATGGCCTATGGAAAAATATTCTTTGAAAAATCCACGTTTGGTGGTCTGATGGCCCATGGAAAAATATTCTTTAAAAAATCCAGGTTTGGTGGTCTGATGGCCCATGGAAAAATATTCTTTAAAAATTCCAGGTTTGGTGGTCTGATGGCCTATGGAAAAATACTCTTTAAAAAATCCATGTTTGCTGGTCAGATGGCCTATGGAAAAATATTCTTTAAAAAATCCACGTTTGCTGGTCTGATGGCCTATGGAAAAATATTCTTTAAAAAATCCACGTTTGGTGGTCTGATGGCCTATGGAAAAATATTCTTTGAAAAATCCACGTTTGGTGGTCTGATGGCCCATGGAAAAATATTCTTTAAAAAATCCAGGTTTGGTGGTCTGATGGCCCATGGAAAAATATTCTTTAAAAATTCCAGGTTTGGTGGTCTGATGGCCTATGGAAAAATACTCTTTAAAAAATCCATGTTTGCTGGTCAGATGGCCTATGGAAAAATATTCTTTAAAAAATCCACGTTTGGTGGTCTGATGGCCTATGGAAAAATATTCTTTAAAAAATCCACGTTTGGTGGTCTGATGGCCTATGGAAAAATATTCTTTAAAAAATCCACGTTTGGTGGTCTGATGGCCTATGGAAAAATATTCTTTAAAAAATCCACGTGTGGTGGTTTGATGCTCTGTGGAAAAATATTCTTTAAAAAATCCACGTTTGGTGGTCTGATGGCCTATGGAAAAATATTCTTTAAAAAATCCACGTTTGGTGGTCTGATAGCCTATGGAAAAATATTCTTTAAAAAATCCACGTTTGCTGGTCTGATGGCCTATAGAAAAATATTCTTTAAAAAAACCACGTTTGGTGGTCTGATGGCCTATGGAAAAATATTCTTTAAAAAATCCACGTTTGGTGGTCTGATGGCCTATGGAAAAATATTCTTTAAAAAATCCACGTTTGGTGGTCTGATGGCCTATGGAAAAATATTCTTTAAAAAATCCACGTTTGCTGGTCTGATGGCCTATAGAAAAATATTCTTTAAAAAAACCACGTTTGGTGGTCTGATGGCCTATGGAAAAATAATTTTTAAAAAAATCCACGTTTGGTGGTCTGATGGTCTATGGAAAAATAATTTTTAAAAAAATCCACGTTTGGTGGTCTGATGGTCTATGGAAAAATATTCTTTAAAAAATCCACGTTTGGTGGTCTGATGGCCTATGGAAAAATATTCTTTAAAAAATCCACGTTTGGTGGTCTGATGGCCTATGGAAAAATATTCTTTAAAAAATCCACGTTTGCTGGTCTGATGGCCTATAGAAAAATATTCTTTAAAAAATCCACGTTTGCTGGTCTGATGGCCTATGGAAAAATAATTTTTAAAAAATCCACGTTTGGTGGTCTGATGGCCTATGGAAAAATAATTTTTAAAAAAATCCACGTTTGGTGGTCTGATGGTCTATGGAAAAATATTCTTTAAAAAATCCACGTTTGGTGGTCTGATGGCCTATGGAAAATATTCTTTAAAAAATCCACGTTTGGTGGACTGATGGCCTATGGAAAAATATTCTTTAAAAAATCCACGTTTGGTGGTCTGATGGCCTATGGAAAAATATTCTTTAAAAAATCCACGTTTGGTGGTCTGATGGCCTATGGAAAAATATTCTTTAAAAAATCCACGTTTGGTGGTCTGATGGCCTATGGAAAAATATTCTTTAAAAAATCCACGTTTGGTGGTCTGATGGTGTTTTGAAAAAATATTCTTTAAAAAATCCACGTCTGGTGGTCTGATGGTCTTTCGAAAAATATTCTTTAAAAAATCCACGTATGGTGGTCTGATGGTGCTTGGAAAAATATTCTTAGGAAAAAATATTCTTTAAAAAATCCACGTTTAGTGGTTGGATGTTGGTTCAAAAAATATTCTTTAAAAAATCCAAGGGAGTGATAGGATCTAATGGGGCCTACTGACATTTATAATATATCAATATTATAATTCTTTGTTTGTTCTTTTACTGACATTTATAATATATCAATATTATAATTCTTTGTTTGTTCTTTAATTTCTTGTCTAAACAATGCAATTGTTTTTTTTTTTTTTTTTTTTTTGATAAGATTAAAATTTAGTAAAAAAATATAAACAAATGTTGAATCATTCACCACCTCACTTTTGCAACCGTCTGTTTGGGTTGTTATATTTTTCGACTTGCCGGTAAACTAAGGCATTGCTAAATCCCAGACATACCTCATAGGTACTGAACGTAACCAAACATTTTCCACTGCGTGCGGGTTTCATTGTAGCGTGCACCAACGCTGTGGTGGCTGTCGATGTTGATGATGGCTCTGCTGACGTTGTGGATGTTGATGATGATGTTGTTGTGGTGGCTTCGTTATCAATAGAGTTTTGCATTATGTTTATGTTTCACTTAGCCTCCCTCCTCCAGCTTCGGTCGGTATCACTGATATCTTAATTTAAAGTTTGCTTATGGTCGTTACACTTGTGTTTTTGTTTCGTATTTTGTTTTGATATCTTTCGTCGTTTCTTTTTCTATGAAATTTGAATTTAATTGAATTGGTTTGGGTGAATGACAAACCAACGTCACTATCACCTGACGGTTTGGTTGGTAGGTAGTTAACTAGCGGTCACAACTCCTTACACTTCAACGTTTCGAATAGAAATAAATTATTGTTAATTATAGCTGTTGTTTTTGTTTTGTTCGAAGTTGTTAAGTTTTTCCGATTTGCTGTTTTCTCTACACCTCGTAACGTCGTTATCAGGAGAGCTACGAACTGGTTGGGTGCTTGGGGTGATGATGATGATGATGGCTGTGGTGCACTGATGGTTCTTCTGTTTATACCACGTATTCCAAAGTTGTTAACAATTGCTAGAGATAAGATAAAATTGCTGGGAGATGTTACAAGTCCCACAACAGCTATACCATCAATTCAATTTAATTCAAAAGCGATGAGTCAAACATCACCTCAGAATAGAATGTCAATTTGGCCAAAAGGGGACTAGAGGGAGTAGAATATCCTGTTATTTCAATATTATGTATGATATCACAAAATCGTTGTCTATCTATTCCACCAAGCGTAAAAAAACCGACGTGTGATAACGCAACTCAACGTCTGTTATTTAATAATAATTCAAATAATAAACGCGATCGGATCAGGCAGCAACAGCGCACCGCAACATAAAAACAAAAGCTTTCTTAATACCAACTGTCAATTAATTGTTGGTAATTGCCTGCGCTACAGCTTTTAGTGGCACTTGCTACATAGGCAGGCTAGTTGTCTATCAAGCAAGTAGGGATGTCGATGCCGGTAGGTTTTCATAAATTCATAAATCATGGCCATTAGACCACCAAACGTGGATTTTTAAAGAATATTTTCCATAGGCCATCAGACCACCAAACGTGGATTTTTTAAAGAATATTTTTCCATAGGCCATCAGACCACCAAACGTGGATTTTTTAAAGAATATTTTTCCATAGGCCATCAGACCACCAAACGTGGATTTTTTAAAGAATATTTTTCCATAGGCCATCAGACCACCAAACGTGGATTTTTTAAAGAATATTTTTCCATAGGCCATCAGACCACCAAACGTGGATTTTTTAAAGAATATTTTTCCATAGGCCATCAGACCACCAAACGTGAATTTTTTAAAGAATATTTTTCCATAGGCCATCAGACCACCAAACGTGGATTTTTTAAAGAATATTTTTCCATAGGCCATCAGACCACCAAACGTGGATTTTTTAAAGAATATTTTTCCATAGGCCATCAGACCACCAAACGTGGATTTTTTAAAGAATATTTTTCCATAGGCCATCAGGCCACCAAACGTGGATTTTTTAAAGAATATTTTTCCATAGGCCATCAGACCACCAAACGTGGATTTTTTAAAGAATATTTTTCCATAGGCCATCAAACCACCAAACGTGGATTTTTTAAAGAATATTTTTCCATAGGCCATCAGACCACCAAACGTGGATTTTTTAAAGAATATTTTTCCATAGGCCATCAAACCACCAAACGTGGATTTTTTAAAGAATATTTTTCCATAGGCCATCAAACCACCAAACGTGGATTTTTTAAAGAATATTTTTCCATAGGCCATCAGACCACCAAACGTGGATTTTTTAAAGAATATTTGTCCATAGGCCATCAGACCACCAAACGTGGATTTTTTAAAGAATATTTTTCCATAGGCCATCAGACCACCAAACGTGGATTTTTTAAAGAATATTTTTCCATAGGCCATCAGACCACCAAACGTGGATTTTTTAAAGAATATTTTTCCATAGGCCATCAGACCACCAAACGTGGATTTTTTAAAGAATATTTTTCCATAGGCCATCAGACCACCAAACGTGGATATTTTAAAGAATATTTTTCCATAGGCCATCAGGCCACCAAACGTGGATTTTTTAAAGAATATTTTTCCATAGGCCATCAGACCACCAAACGTGGATTTTTTAAAGAATATTTTTCCATAGGCCATCAGGCCACCAAACGTGGATTTTTTAAAGAATATTTTTCCATAGGCCATCAGACCACCAAACGTGGATTTTTTAAAGAATATTTTTCCATAGGCCATCAGACCACCAAACGTGGATTTTTTAATGAATATTTTTTCATAGGCCATCAAACCACCAAACGTGGATTTTTTAAAGAATATTTTTCAATAGGCCATCAGACCACCAAACGTGGATTTTTTAAAGAATATTTTTCCATAGGCCATCAAACCACCAAACGTGGATTTTTTAAAGAATATTTTTCCATAGGCCATCAGACCACCAAACGTGGATTTTTTAAAGAATATTTTTCCATAGGCCATCAAACCACCAAACGTGGATTTTTTAAAGAATATTTTTCCATAGGCCATCAAACCACCAAACGTGGATTTTTTAAAGAATATTTTTCCATAGGCCATCAGACCACCAAACGTGGATTTTTTAAAGAATATTTGTCCATAGGCCATCAGACCACCAAACGTGGATTTTTTAAAGAATATTTTTCCATAGGCCATCAGACCACCAAACGTGGATTTTTTAAAGAATATTTTTCCATAGGCCATCAGACCACCAAACGTGGATTTTTTAAAGAATATTTTTCCATAGGCCATCAGACCACCAAACGTGGATTTTTTAAAGAATATTTTTCCATAGGCCATCAGACCACCAAACGTGGATTTTTTAAAGAATATTTTTCCATAGGCCATCAGACCACCAAACGTGGATATTTTAAAGAATATTTTTCCATAGGCCATCAGGCCACCAAACGTGGATTTTTTAAAGAATATTTTTCCATAGGCCATCAGACCACCAAACGTGGATTTTTTAAAGAATATTTTTCCATAGGCCATCAGGCCACCAAACGTGGATTTTTTAAAGAATATTTTTCCATAGGCCATCAGACCACCAAACGTGGATTTTTTAAAGAATATTTTTCCATAGGCCATCAGACCACCAAACGTGGATTTTTTAAAGAATATTTTTACATAGGCCATCAAACCACCAAACGTGGATTTTTTAAAGAATATTTTTCAATAGGCCATCAGACCACCAAACGTGGATTTTTTAAAGAATATTTTTCAATAGGCCATCAGACCACCAAACGTGGATTTTTTAAAGAATATTTTTCCATAGGCCATCAGACCACCAAACGTGGATTTTTTAAAGAATATTTTTCCATAGGCCATCAGACCACCAAACGTGGATTTTTTAAAGAATATTTTTCCATAGGCCATCAGACCACCAAACGTGGATATTTTAAAGAATATTTTTCCATAGGCCATCAGGCCACCAAACGTGGATTTTTTAAAGAATATTTTTCCATAGGCCATCAGACCACCAAACGTGGATTTTTTAAAGAATATTTTTCCATAGGCCATCAGACCACCAAACGTGGATTTTTTAAAGAATATTTTTCCATAGGCCATCAGACCACCAAACGTGGATTTTTTAAAGAATATTTTTCAATAGGCCGTCAGACCACCAAACGTGGATTTTTTAAAGACTATTTTTCCATAGGCCATCAGACCACCAAACGTGGATTTTTTAAAGAATATTTTTCCATAGGCCATCAGACCACCAAACGTGGATTTTTTAAAGAATATTTGTCCATAGGCCATCAGACCACCAAACGTGGATTTTTTAAAGAATATTTTTCCATAGGCCATCAAACCACCAAACGTGGATTTTTTAAAGAATATTTTTCCATAGGCCATCAAACCACCAAACGTGGATTTTTTAAAGAATATTTTTCCATAGGCCATCAGACCACCAAACGTGGATTTTTTAAAGAATATTTTTCAATAGGCCGTCAGACCACCAAACGTGGATTTTTTAAAGACTATTTTTCCATAGGCCATCAGACCACCAAACGTGGATTTTTTAAAGAATATTTTTCCATAGGCCATCAGACCACCAAACGTGGATTTTTTAAAGAATATTTGTCCATAGGCCATCAGACCACCAAACGTGGATTTTTTAAAGAATATTTTTCCATAGGCCATCAAACCACCAAACGTGGATTTTTTAAAGAATATTTTTCCATAGGCCATCAAACCACCAAACGTGGATTTTTTAAAGAATATTTTTCCATAGGCCATCAGACCACCAAACGTGGATTTTTTAAAGAATATTTTTCCATAGGCCATCAGACCACCAAACGTGGATTTTTTAAAGAATATTTTTCCATAGGCCATCAGACCACCAAACGTGGATATTTTAAAGAATATTTTTCCATAGGCCATCAGACCACCAAACGTGGATATTTTAAAGAATATTTTTCCATAGGCCATCAGACCACCAAACGTGGATTTTTTAAAGAATATTTTTCCATAGGCCATCAGACCACCAAACGTGGATATTTTAAAGAATATTTTTCCATAGGCCATCAAACCACCAAACGTGGATTTTTTAAAGACTATTTTTCCATAGGCCATCAGACCACCAAACGTGGATTTTTTAAAGAATATTTTTCCATAGGCCATCAGACCACCAAACGTGGATTTTTTAAAGAATATTTTTCCATAGGCCATCAAACCACCAAACGTGGATTTTTTAAAGAATATTTTTCCATAGGCCATCAAACCACCAAACGTGGATTTTTTAAAGAATATTTTTCCATAGGCCATCAAACCACCAAACGTGGATTTTTTAAAGACTATTTTTCCATAGGCCATCAGACCACCAAACGTGGATTTTTTAAAGAATATTTTTCCATAGGCCATCAGACCACCAAACGTGGATTTTTTAAAGAATATTTTTCCATAGGCCATCAAACCACCAAACGTGGATTTTTTAAAGAATATTTTTCCATAGGCCATCAAACCACCAAACGTGGATTTTTTAAAGAATATTTTTCCATAGGCCATCAAACCACCAAACGTGGATTTTTTAAAGACTATTTTTCCATAGGCCATCAGACCACCAAACGTGGATTTTTTAAAGAATATTTTTCCATAGGCCATCAGACCACCAAACGTGGATTTTTTAAAGAATATTTTTCCATAGGCCATCAAACCACCAAACGTGGATTTTTTAAAGAATATTTTTCCATAGGCCATCAAACCACCAAACGTGGATTTTTTAAAGAATATTTTTCCATAGGCCATCAGACCACCAAACGTGGATTTTTTAAAGAATATTTTTCCATAGGCCATCAGACCACCAAACGTGGATATTTTAAAGAATATTTTTCCATAGGCCATCAGACCACCAAACGTGGATTTTTTAAAGAATATTTTTCCATAGGCCATCAGACCACCAAACGTGGATATTTTAAAGAATATTTTTCCATAGGCCATCAAACCACCAAACGTGGATTTTTTAAAGACTATTTTTCCATAGGCCATCAGACCACCAAACGTGGATTTTTTAAAGAATATTTTTCCATAGGCCATCAGACCACCAAACGTGGATTTTTTAAAGAATATTTTTCCATAGGCCATCAAACCACCAAACGTGGATTTTTTAAAGAATATTTTTCCATAGGCCATCAAACCACCAAACGTGGATTTTTTAAAGAATATTTTTCCATAGGCCATCAGACCACCAAACGTGGATTTTTTAAAGAATATTTTTCCATAGGCCATCAGACCACCAAACGTGGATATTTTAAAGAATATTTTTCCATAGGCCATCAGACCACCAAACGTGGATTTTTTAAAGAATATTTTTCCATAGGCCATCAGACCACCAAACGTGGATTTTTTAAAGAATATTTTTCCATAGGCCATCAGACCACCAAACGTGGATTTTTTAAAGAATATTTTTCCATAGGCCATCAGACCACCAAACGTGGATTTTTTAAAGAATATTTTTCCATAGGCCATCAGACCACCAAACGTGGATTTTTTAAAGAATATTTTTCCATAGGCCATCAGACCACCAAACGTGGATTTTTTAAAGAATATTTTTCCATAGGCCATCAGACCACCAAACGTGGATTTTTTAAAGAATATTTTTCCATAGGCCATCAGACCACCAAACGTGGATTTTTTAAAGAATATTTTTCCATAGGCCATCAGACCACCAAACGTGGATTTTTTAAAGAATATTTTTCCATAGGCCATCAGACCACCAAACGTGGATTTTTTAAAGAATATTTTTCCATAGGCCATCAGACCACCAAACGTGGATTTTTTAAAGAATATTTTTCCATAGGCCATCAGACCACCAAACGTGGATTTTTTTAAGAATATTTTTCCATAGGCCATCAGACCACCAAACGTGGATTTTTTAAAGAATATTTTTCCATAGGCCATCAGACCACCAAACGTGGATTTTTTAAAGAATATTTTTCCATAGGCCATCAGACCACCAAACGTGGATTTTTTAAAGAATATTTTTCCATAGGCCATCAAACCACCAAACGTGGATTTTTTAAAGAATATTTTTCCATAGGCCATCAAACCACCAAACGTGGATTTTTTAAAGAATATTTTTCCATAGGCCATCAAACCACCAAACGTGGATTTTTTAAAGAATATTTTTCCATAGGCCATCAGACCACCAAACGTGGATTTTTTAAAGAATATTTTTCCATAGGCCATCAGACCACCAAACGTGGATTTTTTAAAGAATATTTTTCCATAGGCCATCAGACCACCAAACGTGGATTTTTTAAAGAATAT
The DNA here is from genome assembly GCF_047663935.1 of Musca autumnalis. Lineage (NCBI taxonomy): Eukaryota > Metazoa > Arthropoda > Insecta > Diptera > Muscidae > Musca > Musca autumnalis. The sequence goes on from NW_027411866.1 coordinate 247,586,391, forward strand.
TTTTCCATAGGCCATCAGGCCACCAAACGTGGATTTTTTAAAGAATATTTTTCCATAGGCCATCAGACCACCAAACGTGGATTTTTTAAAGAATATTTTTCCATAGGCCATCAGACCACCAAACGTGGATTTTTTAAAGAATATTTTTACATAGGCCATCAAACCACCAAACGTGGATTTTTTAAAGAATATTTTTCCATAGGCCATCAGACCACCAAACGTGGATTTTTTAAAGAATATTTTTCCATAGGCCATCAGACCACCAAACGTGGATTTTTTAAAGAATATTTTTCCATAGGCCATCAGACCACCAAACGTGGATTTTTTAAAGAATATTTTTCCATAGGCCATCAGACCACCAAACGTGGATTTTTTAAAGAATATTTTTCCATAGGCCATCAGACCACCAAACGTGGATTTTTTAAAGAATATTTTTCCATAGGCCATCAGACCACCAAACGTGGATTTTTTAAAGAATATTTTTCCATAGGCCATCAGACCACCAAACGTGGATTTTTTAAAGAATATTTTTCCATAGGCCATCAGACCACCAAACGTGGATTTTTTAAAGAATATTTTTCCATAGGCCATCAGACCACCAAACGTGGATTTTTATACCCTCAGCCTTTAGGCTAAAGAGGGTATTTACACTTTGATACGACCAAAAATGTGCCTCATCGAAATAATGGTTTTAGACCCCAAGTATGTTTGTACGATATCCGTTTCAGACAATTTTGAGTAGATCTAGCAATGTCCGTCCGTCTGTATGTCTGTCTGTCTGTCCGTCTGTCTGTCTGGCTGGCTGGTGCGCACGATAACTCTCGAACGGATAAATCGATTCGGTTTAAATTTTGGGTATCGAAATATTTTGTCCATATTCGATTTAAGTTCGAAGATGGGCCATATAGGTCCACTCCTTCAGGTACCTCCCCCACAAATGTTCAAAAATTGTCGCAAAACTTGTGCGCACGATAACTCTTGTAGGGAATAACCGATTTGGTCCATACTTTGCACATCGTGTAATTTCTACCAAACTTAGATGAGGTTCCAATATGGACTCAATCGGTCAACTCCTTCGGTTACCTCCCACACAAAATTTCGGAAATGTTCAGTTTAGGACCTGGTCTCAAATCGCTTTCATTTTTGTTTACGCAAGTTGTATTCGCTGTCCTCTATACGACGCTGTAAGTTTCATTAGGGGCAAGTCCATACTTCCTGAGAAAATAGCCTGAAAGTTACAAAAAAAACCCTATGACACCGTGTGTAGGGGATGGAGCGCAAGATAACTCTCGAACGGATCTGCCGATTCGGTCCAAAATTTGGCCTTCGTAATATTTTGTCCAAACATAGTTTAAATTCGAAGATAAGCCATATCGGTCCACTCCTTCAGGTACCTCCCCCACAAAAGTTCAAAAATGTTCGGAAAAATTGTGCGCACGATAACTCTCGAAGGGAGTGACCGATATAATCCATACTTTGCACATCCTAATATATCTACCAGATATAGATCAGGTTCGAATATGGACTATATTTGTCTACTCCTTCTGGTACCTCTCACACACAATTTCGGATAAGTTCACTTTAAGACCTGCTCTCGAATCACTTTAATTTTGTTGAAGCGATTTGCATTCGCTACCTCCATTACGACGGTAAAGTTTTTTCAGGGGCAAGTCCATATTTCCTTGGAAAACAGCCCGAAAGGTGTAAAAAATCCCTATGTCACCATATGTGGCTGTCGTAGAGCACGATAAGTCTCGAACTGTTCAACCGATTTGGTCCAACATTTGGTCTTCGTCATATTATATCCAAACATAGTTTCAGCGGGCAATACCGGTCCACAACATCCGGTACTTCTGCCCAATATTTAAAAAATGTCACTAAAATGCTAGGACGATATCACTTGAGTGGGGCAACCAATTTGTTCCAAACTTTGGATCTCCTAATGTTTTGTAAAAATTTAGTTTAACTTCTAAAATGGCCCATATAGGTCCTCCCTAAGGGTACCTCCCCCTCAAAGGTTCAACATTTGTGTCTTAGTGCAGTTAATTCCTAATCCACATTTTTGTCGGCAAGTTGAAATGTCCAAAAAGGACCACAAAATTCTGAAGAGACCTTAAACACATTCGATTTGTCCGTAGGTGAAAGTTTCACTTCACATTGGCTGAGGGTATATATCTGTCGGCAAAGCCGACTGACACTTTTTTACTTGTTTAAAGAATATTTTTCCATAGGCCATCAGACCACCAAACGTGGATTTTTTAAAGAATATTTTTCCATAGGCCATCAGACCACCAAACGTGGATTTTTTAAAGAATATTTTTCCATAGGCCATCAGACCACCAAACGTGGATTTTTTAAAGAATATTTTTCCATAGGCCATCAGACCACCAAACGTGGATTTTTTAAAGAATATTTTTCCATAGGCCATCAGACCACCAAACGTGGATTTTTTAAAGAATATTTTTCCATAGGCCATCAGACCACCAAACGTGGATTTTTTAAAGAATATTTTTCCATAGGCCATCAGACCACCAAACGTGGATTTTTTAAAGAATATTTTTCCATAGGCCATCAGACCACCAAACGTGGATTTTTTAAAGAATATTTTTCCATAGGCCATCAGACCACCAAACGTGGATTTTTTAAAGAATATTTTTCCATAGGCCATCAGACCACCAAACGTGGATTTTGTAAAGAATATTTTTCCATAGGCCATCAGACCACCAAACGTGGATTTTTTAAAGAATATTTTTCCATAGGCCATCAGACCACCAAACGTGGATTTTTTAAAGAATATTTTTCCATAGGCCATCAGACCACCAAACGTGGATTTTTTAAAGAATATTTTTCCATAGGCCATCAGACCACCAAACGTGGATTTTTTAAAGAATATTTTTCCATAGGCCATCAGACCACCAAACGTGGATTTTTTAAAGAATATTTTTCCATAGGCCATCAGACCACCAAACGTGGATTTTTTAAAGAATATTTTTCCATAGGCCATCAGACCACCAAACGTGGATTTTTTAAAGAATATTTTTCCATAGGCCATCAGACCACCAAACGTGGATTTTTTAAAGAATATTTTTCCATAGGCCATCAGACCACCAAACGTGGATTTTTTAAAGAATATTTTTCCATAGGCCATCAGACCACCAAACGTGGATTTTTTAAAGAATATTTTTCCATAGGCCATCAGACCACCAAACGTGGATTTTTTAAAGAATATTTTTCCATAGGCCATCAGACCACCAAACGTGAATTTTTTTAAGAATATTTTTCCATAGGCCATCAGACCACCAAACGTGGATTTTTTAAAGAATATTTTTCCATAGGCCATCAGACCACCAAACGTGGATTTTTTAAAGAATATTTTTCCATAGGCCATCAGACCACCAAACGTGGATTTTTTAAAGAATATTTTTCCATAGGCCATCAGACCACCAAACGTGGATTTTTTAAAGAATATTTTTACCACAAAATCACAGAGCCTCAAATATGGATTTTTACTGAAAATTTTCTCAACAACAATCACCACAAAATCACATTTCCATATCGCCACCCCTACCACCTACCCAAATAACGAGAAAAAGATAGGCTCACCGCCTGCAGTGCGTTTTTGTTTTCATGCCACAATAAAATCCAACTGAGCCAACAGAGCTGTACACGCGTCATATTTTCTAACTTAGGTAAGGTTAGGTTTGTCTGTTTATGAGTTATTAGGTCGCTCACTGGCACTAATGTGTCTTTAGTAATGGTAATTTACTTAAACATTGTCTAAACCGTAGATAGGGTTTCAAAATATTTCATAAATTTCGGAAGTGTTTTGATTTTTGTTTGTTTTATTAATTGAGTTAATTGCATAGGCAAAGTGAATGTCTATGTAATAGGTGAAGTGAAATACAATTATATTTTGAACTTGAAAACCGTAGGAGAATGCAATTAGTTACTAAATGAAGGTATATGGTTTTGTATTACTTTGTATGGTGGACTTCAAATAGCCAAATGTAAAGGGTGCAATTTTAAATTGATTTAAATTTTAAATGAAATACATATGATTTTCAAATTTATTGTCGATGCAAACGCAGAAATTAAATTAATTGCTGGTTAAAGTATGTTCGTGGGACCTATGTAGAAATTTTGACAACTTATAGTCGATTTGGTGGAATCATGTTGCTAGAACCTTCAGAACTGTTATATAGAATCTGCAATTTAATGCAGGTGGAAATTACAAGGTCAATATTACTGCTCCAGATGATCAGATCAAAATATATTTCAGAGCGTCTAGAAAGAGCCAACGACGGATATCTTTAAAACAGAATCTCGATACACACAAGCCATCTAGACTCCCTCCAGATCAATTAACAACATAAATGGATTACTAACGATGTAAGGGGCAAATATAGACTCGGATTGCAGCAAAGATTCGCATATGGTTAAAAGTTGCGAATAAAGTTCGGACTGTCACGAAAGCCGGAATCAGTCGGCTTTGCCGATAGCTAAATACCCTTAGCCAATGACTGTAGGAAAAACAATAACAGGAGTGGTGAACCTACCCGCCATACCATAGCTATCGAACACGATATCGTTTTCGCTCAGTTTGTGGTAGGAAAACCTTCGATTTCGAATATCGTTATTATATTATTAGCGAATCAATTGAAAATAGTTTTTACAATAGTGGCGAAAAAGATTTTTGATGGAGTTTATATGTTATGTTTGCGATACTGTTGACAAACATCGTTTTCTTGTATTTGCCCACCATACCATTGTTAACGAAAACGACATCGTTTTAGAATATTTCTCGATAGTTTTGCGGATATTTTGTTCGAGAACGACACACGAGAATGAATTGAAAACGATTCAATCATCGCTCAGTTTGTGGCAGGAAAACCTATTGCCGAATATCGGCAATAATATAATTAGCGAATGAACGGCGATAGTTTCTACGATAGTGGCGAAAAAGATTTTTTGCGGAGTTTCTTGATGTTTTTGTTATGTACCTTTTCCATTTTTATTTCTTTGTTATTTTTTCGACATGATATGTAACAGTTGATAAACATCTTTGTCTTGTTTAGATTATACGTAGCCTTTTGGTCTGTTCCAGTACTGCAAGAATCTACTAATTTTTGCTATATTTTTCGATAACATAAAGGAAAAATGTTATCGTAGTAAAAAATAGTAGATTCTTTCATATTTTGGAACAGAGCATTTATATTGACATTTATTGAAAAAAAAACAAATGGGAGTTATAGGGCGAAACCTATAGCTCTGCGTGTTGCGTGTGCGTTCAAAAATACAAAAACAAAATACATGTATTTGTTGTTGTTTTCAATTTGAAATACATGTATTTTGTTTTTGTATTTTTGAACGCACACGCAAAGCGCAGAGCTATAGGTTTCGCCCTTATACAAACAACCATGGTAGAACAAAGAAGGTAGAGTAAATACTACAACAAATACAATTCAACAACAACCACAGAGGAATTTGTTTTTGTTTGTAACGTTACTGTCACCGGTACATGTACATAAACAAAACAAGGAAATGTCTATAAATTATTGGAATTTATAAAACTAATATTTTTTCATATTTGATTGAATACCTATTTTGAAAAACATGAATGAAAATTCGTTACATTTTCAATTTAAAGTATCCATATCATTCTACTAAATGGATAATCTCACGTAAAAACTAGAATTCTTGAAAAAAGTTTTGGGGTCGCTAAAAATTTATTGAAAAAGGAAAAGCTGTTTCAAACATTTGTTTTTGAAATCAAGGAAGCACATTTTTATTAGGGCTTTCATTTTTTTCAAATTTAACAAAATATCAAAATATTAAAAAATATTGTACCGCTTCTATAAGAGGTGTTATTGTGTGTGTCACGTTGTTAGGACTTGGAAGAGGTTACATATCATTGATATGAAGCAGTCTTAATGGGAAATAGTTTTTTTCTGAATGATATTTTTTTCCTCAAAAAATATATATTCCTAATATACATCGAAAATAGAAATAAATGATCTGTTCCAGTACTTCAAGAATCTATAAATTTTTACTATTTATTTCGATAACATAAAGGAAAAAATTTTATCGTAGTAAAAATAGTAGCTTCTTGCAGGTTCTGGAACAGAGCAAAAAATGTAAAATGTGCTATGGAATTTGACACTAACATTACAGCCCAGTTCAGTCAGCTGGGTATTGCTGTTACCTTATTTTGTTCTACCATGACAAACAATATAAAATTATTTTTTGAAACAAATAAATTTCCAAAGTTTCTCGAAACAATTATTCTTGTGAAGAAAAAACTTGCACTAATTGTTCGAAAATTATATCGTTTTCGAACTTTTGGCGAACAAAAGAAAAACACAAGAAAAAAATTTGCCAAACGTTCAAAAATGATATCGTTTTCGAAACTTGTGGCAAACATTCGAAAAATATCAGCAACTGGTCACGGTGCTCTTGAAACAACTTTAAGGTGCTTACACCTGGGAAGTTTTTGCGGATTCTGAAACTACAATATTCATAGATGAGACAAATCAAAAAAACAAAAAAATCGCCGGAGCGCTTTTTAAATAAATCGCGATTCAAGTTGACATTTTTAGGGGTTTTTTAGGTGTTCAAGATTTTGCTTGGAAACCGCAAGTTCTATCGAAATGGGACTAAAGAAAATATTGTAACTATGAACATTCTCTACAAGATTGACCTTTATATATAGCATTTCCAAATTAAATGAAACCTTTTCCAAATTGAATGAAACTTTTTCCAAATTGAATGAAACCTTTTCCAAATTAAATGAAACCTTTTCCAAATTAAATGAAACCTTTTCCAAATCAAATGAAACCTTTTCCAAATCAAATGAAACCTTTTCCAAATTGAATGAAACCTTTATTTTTATTGAAAGAAAAAAGCCAGAATATTTTGAAAAGATAAAGAAATAAAAAATTATATGGATTTTCAACGAAATTCTAAATTAAACTCTAATCTTAAGTAATGACATAAAAGTGTAACTCGCTGCATGTTTTGCTTCCTTGAACATAAACATTTCATAATTTTTGGGCATCAATTAAGGCTATAGCGAAATAATCCTAAAGAGAGAATTTAGGTTTAAAAAATTCCTAATAACACTGTGACACAAAATGGAGGTGAAAATCTGGGGCAGAGATAATTCCCTTTGGGGATGAAAGCCCTTGGTGAGTATATTATGAATCCCGAAGGCCAGATCCGCCGTGAGTCGAAGTTCCGAGTTATGGCGTGATTAAGTTTCTGCTGAAGACCATATAAGGGATCTGAAATTAACGTTATATCTTTGTTAACAGTTGTTTTAGCTTATTTATGAAATGACTTGTCTTCAGTCAAATTGAATGAGGACTGTTTTCGTAGAGCATTTCGGCTTTCTAACTCGCTTCCTTCAATGTCATTTTCGTCCCTTATTTTAAGAACCGCTATAAAAGTACCACATGATGACGTTTTTCAGCTTCGAAATGTTCTTCAAAAATGTCGCTCAGAAAATGTTAGGTACGACCCTGATTGACAACTAATCGATTTTGTTGCGTTTTCACGGTCTGTTGTTTGAGCTGTTCGATACAATACTCAATCACGTCAACGGTATTACGATCTATTGTCCGATCTCGTAGTACGACTCTGGCACCAGTGTTGCCGTTTTGGGCATTTCGGCCCAAATTTGGGCCGAATAAAAATTTTTTTTTAATTTTGGGCCGATGGGCGGCCCAAAACCATTTTGGACAGTTTTCATGCTAATAATTTTAAACAATATTTTATAAAATATCAAATACTAGTCTTTGGGCTATTATTATATGCCTACTTTTACTATTGGATGGATTTGAAAACGCAAAATAAAGCAATTTGGTGGCATTAAAAATATAATTTTCACATTAAAACTTAATGCCAAGAAGGTCCACCTAAGAGTTTAATTGTCACTTTTAAATTTTAGTTACCCGGGTTTTGAAATATATTTTTCATGATACTTAAGTACTTGGTAAAGATTCATGCATTGTGTTCATAAATAAAAAAGTTCATAATAATTTGATGGCAACGGAATCATGGCAAACTAGAGGTGTTTTTTTTCTATTTTTGGCATATATTGTACCTATAATTAACAACCTTAAGAATGAATTTCAAGCAGATAGTTCAGGTTTATCCTATTTATATCCGAGTGTCAACTCAAATTTTCTTTTTTTATAAAAAAAAAAAAAATTAACTACAAAAAAAACATTAACAACAAAAATAAATCGTACCAGCTCGAAACTTCATAAATATTTGTAGCCACAAAAGCAAACAATTACATTTATGCACGCTCTTACTTAACAGAAAATGAAAAGTTTAATAGCCCATTTAGATATGACTTCATTAGCCGGATTTAGCACATTGTCAGGTTTTATTTGCTAAATCCAGCCAAAATCTACCAGATTTCCCATACAAAAAAAATCCTCGTATTGAGTGGATTTGTTTTAAATCTGTCATAAATACTCGTATACAACTCTGTTTTTTGCAACATGTTGCTAGAAAATACAAAAAGTTGCAAGTTGGCACAAGAAACAAGGTAGATGCATCGGTGAATTGCTACACTAAAAATAATTTAAAATGTAAAAATTTGTAAACAAGGCGGAAAAATTAAATTTGTTTTGATGTACAAAGTTGATTTTAATCAACCAAGACTAATATTTACGATGTGTAAACGATAAAATAATTCGTTTGATTTTTTAGATGGGCAAACTGCGATAAAATAATTATTTATTTGCTCTTTGGTTAGCATTAGTAGCATAATGTGCTAACATTTTCAGTACTAAACAATAAATTTGTAATTTGACGAATTCAATTTACAAAATTTTTTTTTTGACGTTTCAAATTCGATCAGATGGGCTGATGCATCTACCTTGGTAATTGTGCTATGAACAAAAATCAGCTGACTGTCTAATGCTTGGTTTACATTTACGAAATCCACTCGATTTCAACTGTCAAATCCAAAGATTAAACGTCAAATGAAATCCAGATGAGATTTCATTTGACGTTTGAGCTATGGAATTGACAGTTGAAATCGAGTGGATTTCGTAAATGTAAACTTATGGGCCACCGTAGTGCAATGGTTAGCACGTCCGCCTTGCACTCAGAAGGTCTGCGGTTCGAATCCCAGGCCAAGCAACATCAAATTTTCAACGGTGGCAAAATTCCCCCTCAGTAATGCTGGCGACATTTCCTGAGTATTTAAGCCATGAAAAACTTCTCTACAAGTGGTGTCGTAAGACACGCCGTTCGGACTCGGCAATAAAAAGTAGGTCCCATATCATTGAGCCAATATGAATCGGCGTGCACTCATTGATATGAGAGAAGTCTCCCTTGTCCCATCTGGGATGTTTGTGGAACAATTATTATTATAAATTATTAAACTTATGCTAAGTGGCAAAATGTATATCTAAATGCAATGAGATTTGTACTGGATTTATTAAATCCAGTCGAGGATTTATGGCTAGTATAAATGAGATATAAAATAAAATTTGCTGTTTTGGAGTTTTATATTAAATTACTAGATCAAAATAATAAGAGAATAGACTATAAAGTGACCCAAATACCCCCCTTTATTACAACTCTTCTTTTGTTATAGTTTGGATTTTGCGTACAGATTTATAGCGTTTCGGCCAACTTAAAGTTAAATTGAAGGAGGACCTTCTTTGTATTAACGTTTAGTGTGAAAATTACACTTTTAATGGATCCAAATTGTTTTTTTTTTTTGCGTTTTCAAATCCATCCAATAGTAAAAGAAAGGATGTAATAATGGCCCTTAAACTACTAAATACCATAACTCCATATAAGGTAACCTCAAACGAAGTTTTGCCTATTAAGAACCAGGTATTACATTTTCCCAGACTTGTCGAATGTGACACCGATTTAATAGTAAGAGATTGGAATTTGCTAAGACTCGGTGAAACTATACTTTCTTCATCTCAAAGAGCACATCTTATAATACCTTAGGAATTTTTGTTGTTGAAAAATAGTGCATATTCTTGAGGTAAATGGCTATCTGCGAAACCATCTTTTTGTAAAAGCGTTTTGCGGTGAAAACGGATGTGCCGATCATAGAATATTTTGGTAAGCGTTTTAGGAACCTAATAAAACAGAATTAAAAAAGAAATATTTAAAACAAATTTTGAGCTGTCAAAGTCAAAATTTCTATTTTTTGTCAAAAAATTGGGCAAAATATTTTTTTTAATCTGTCTCGCTTAAAGGCAAGCATTTCATGTATTTTATAAGCTCACATGAATAATATAACAAGGTCATATGAAGATCGTCAATTCGTTTTAGAGCTATCGTTGGCACCGACTTCAAAAACGCCGTTTCGAAAAACACGCACTTAAAGTGCTACATTCAAATCACAATAAATTGTTGCCTTCCAATCATTATATCTCAGACAATTTTTTGAGACATACTACCTTTACGTAAAAATAGACAATATTTTTTTCGATTTTACTAAAAGTATATGAGAGGTATGAGGTATCTATGAGAAATATATATTTTTGTTTTAATTTTTAATGTTGGGCCGTTTTAGGTCGTTTTGGGCCGTTTTTAGGAAAATTTTGGGCCGAAAAAATTTTTTCGAACGGCAACACTGTCTGGCACACAATTTTATTGTTGAAAGTTTTTTTTCAGGATTATTTTTATGCAATAACTTAATAAGTAAACGAATACAAATAATGATTGAATTAAACCGGAGTAATTTTAAATTTGTAATGCTATGTATATACAGCAATGCTGAACACAGTAGTAAAGGCATTTTCAAAAATAAAATTGTGTACCAGAGTGGTACTACGCGATCAGACAATAGATCGTAATATCGTTGACGTGATTGAGCATAGCATGAAAATTCCACAAGCAGCAAATCGTGAACCACTTCATTAGGTAATACAATTAGCCCTGTTGTTATTAGCAATTTTTTAGACCTTAATTCTCTCTTTAGCATTATTTCGCTATAACCTTAATTGATGCCCAAAAATTATAAAATGTTTAAGTTCAAGGAAGCAAAACATGCAGCGAGTTGCACTTTTATGTCATTACTTATGATTGGAATTTAAGTAAAAAATTCTTGAAACACCATATATTTTTATTTCTTTCGCTTTTCAAAATATTCTGGCTTTTTTCTTTCAATAAAAATAAAGGTTTCATTCAATTTGGAAAAGGTTTCATTTGATTTGGAAAAGGTTTCATTCAATTTGGAAAAAGTTTCATTCAATTTGGAAAAGGTTTCATTTAATTTGGAAATGTTATATATAAAAGTTTAAATTGGGGCAATTCACTGACTGTATCGTCTCCTTATAAATGAATGTCATGACTGCAATTTCCCAACTTAAACTTATATATCTCTAAAATGGTACAACCTAGGAAAAAATAACGAAAGCCAATCTTGTTTAGAATTTTCACAGCTATAAGATTTTCTCTAGACCTAATCGTGAAAACCTGAGAAAAAAAAAACTTAAAAGTGTGCCCTGAACTTCTATGTATCAAAAATTGTAAAGCCTAGGAACAAATCATAACGTCAGTCAGTCCTCTAGAGAATTTTCACAGCTACAACATTTTCTTTAGCCTCATTCGAAAAGACTTGCTGTTTCCAAGCAAAATCGCGAAAACCTAAAATAAACATAAAAATGTGATTCTAACTCCTTCATAAGACTTTTTTCCAGGAGTTTTTAGGTCTTCCTTTTTTCCTGCTACATTGAGGATTCCAATCTAGGGCTTGGCGGCACAGTTCATTGTTATTTTTTTCTCAACGGGTGCCCTTTCCATTTTCTTCTTTTTTTGATTGTTATTATTGGATCGGTATTGCTCCTTTGGTAGAGATCGGAATTGCTTATAACATTTGACCGAAGAAGTTTGAGTCGGCTTTGCCGACAGAGATATACCCTCAGCCTCAGTGAATTGAAACTTCCATCTACGGACAGATCGAATGTATTTAGGGTCCTTTCAGAGTTGTGTGGCCCTTTTTGGACATTTGAACTTGCCGACAAAAACGTGGATTAGGCTTAAATATCAACAGTGTTGCAGAGGAGGTACTTAAAGTAATTGACCGAAATATACCATTATAGAAGTGGATCTTATTTTAGAGTCATATCTTTTTGATAGATATCGCGCCCACTAGTCATTTCAGTGGGTCATCGTATAACTTTTGGACCGGTATGCCAAAAAGCATGGACTTTTCCACGGAAAACATAATGTGGCTGTAAACAGGACACAACGAACTGCATTGGTATACATTTCCAAAGGATCTTCGAACAGACCTTTTTGCTACTGCACCTTTTTTTGGGGGAGGTACCATAAGGAGTTATAGTGCTCTTCAGCGACACCATATGATAGGGGTTTTTGCACCTTTCGGGCTGTTTTTTCAAGAAGTCGTAATTGAAATCAAAGTTATTCGAGACCAGGTCTTATAGTGAACTTATCCGAAATTTTGTGTCGGAGGTACCCGAATGAGTGGACAAATATAGTCCATATTTTAACTGGATATACATCTGGTAGATATATTAGGATGTGTAAAATATGGATCAAATCGATCACTCCCTTCAAGAGTTATCGTGCGCACAATTTTTCCGAAAATTTTTGAACTTTTGTGGGAAGGTACCTGAAGGAGTGGACCATATCGGCTTATCTTCGAACTTAAACTAAGTTTGGACAAACTATTACGAAGGCCAAATTTAGGACCGAATCGGCAAATCCGTTCGAGAGTTATCTTGCGCTCAAACCACAACACAGGGTGTCATAGAGTTTTTTTGCAACTTTCAGGTTTTATCAGGAAGTATGGACTTGCCCCAGATGAAACTTGTACCGTCGTATGGTGGGCAGAAAATACAAGTTGTTATAACAAAAATCAAAGCGATTCGTACCCGATGGTGTGGACCAATAGAGTCCATATTGGAACCTCATCTATGTCTGGTAGAAATTGTTAAGTATGGACCACATTAGTTACTCCCTTTTGTGGGGGAGGTCGCGGAAGGAGTGGACCGTTAATGCCCATCTTCGAACTTAAACTAAGTATGGACAAAGTATTATGAAAGCCAAATGTTGGACCAAATCGGTTAATCCCTTCGAGAGTTATCGTGCGCTCCAGCCAGACAGACAGACGGACATGGCTAAATCAACTAAATCTGAAACGGATTTCGTCCAAACATCCTTGGGGTCTAAAACCATTATTTCGATGAGGCACATTTTGCCCGTATGAAAGTGTATATACTCTCGTTAGCATAAATGCTGAGGATATACAAAAAATTCCGAGAGTAGCTCAAGGTGTGATATATAGCATTTCCAGATTAAATGAAACCTTTTCCAAATTAAATGAAACCTTTTCCAAATTAAACGAAACCTTTTCCAAATTAAATGAAACCTTTTCCAACGGAAATGAAACCTTTTCCAGATGAAATGAAACCTTTTCCAGCTGAAATGAAACCTTTTCCAATTGAAATGAAACCTTTTCCATTTGAAATGAAACGTTTTCCAAATCAAATGAAACCTTTATTTTTTATTATAAGGAACTTGAAACTAATATTGATTTTTTATTGTTTAAATTAAAATGCTAACACAAATTGATGTAATTAAATCAAATATAGTTGTATATGTATGTTTTTCGTGGATAAACCTTACAGTAGTGGGATTTTGTAACTCATTTTTACCTTTACCGACAAAAATCCGTAAAATTAAATCGGAAAATTATTATTGAAAATTTTCAATAAAAGTTGGCATCACTGTTGCTATCGGTAAAGGTTAGCGACTACTTTTTATTCATCGTTAACTTACCGAAAAAAAATCGTTAATTACCGAAATTATGGGCATTTTAATTTTAACTAGTTTTGTCGGTAAGGCCAACAATGTGTTACAGAATCTCACTACAGGTGTCATTGTTTTTTTTACTCTTTTTGAACTCTTATTTCATAATTTTAACTTTATTTTTATCCATAAACGAAAAACAAACACTGAAATTCTTTATGGTTTTGTTAATATCGATCTGGAAATGAAAAATATATAAATTGACTATGTTAACATAATACTTTTCTTAGGTAGTCAGTCCCTTCAGTTTTCTGCTCTCATTTTTCTGTTGAATGCTGTGCTCTATAGCCTCAATGACGGATCGCGAAGTTCAGTTGTAGCGCAGCATTTTATTTTTGAAAATGCATTCTAAATCCGTTGAACTTTTGGAATATGGCTGCAGGAATTTAAGTTGATATCTGTTTATATGTAATAAAGTTCTTATGTCATTCTTCTTACGAATTTACTGATTATCCATTATCAGAAACGGGTTTTCTATTTCTAAGTCTGGTGTAATCTTTCCCAAAATACCTTCTATAAATTGTTTGAATTTGTCTGCATTCACTCTTAAACTTGAAATTATATTATGGTACACAAAACCCCCGATTTTATTTACTGCAATTAGAGTTACATATCGATCTTATAAAGTAGGCAGCACAATCTGTAGATTAAATCCACTATTCTTCTATAAATATTAGGGTTATGACTTTTTTGCAACCTCATATCCCTGTATCATAGCGTGATGAGTTTTGCCATAAGATTACATAAAATCTTAAGTATAAGGTGATTCGGTGAAAAAACCTCACGCACAAATGATTTTAAAATTTGAATTTATCAAAAATATGGACAATTTTTTGAAGTCACTGAAAACAGATATATAATTGAAAATATACTTTAGAGCCACATGAGATAATTAAAATGACATAAAATTTATTCCTCAATATTTTTCTTCAATTCTGAGAATCGTAAAAATGTCGTAAACGCTTTTATGCAAAAATATAATTTTTTAGCAAAAAACAAAAAATTTAAAATTTTTTCAAAGTGACTTTTTCGCGACTTTTTTAATATTTGAATGAAATAAAAGTTATTATAGTTATTAGTAAGCTTATATTTATTCATTCGTGCAACAAAAAATAATTTTTGGAAAAAAAAATTTTTTTCATTTCATATATTTTTTCAAAAAATTATTTTTTTAAAATCGATTTGTGCGTGAACTTTTTTTATATTTCAATGGAATAAACGATAGCATAGTGATTAATAGGCAAAAGTTCATTCATCCCTGCTACAGGAAATCATTTTTGAGGAAAAATGTCAAAAAGTCATAACCCTAATAAATATTAAATGTTCCCTTTGTTGAAGTATCAATTTTGGAAAATACCGAGCCTGTTTTTTTTTAACTGCGACGTTTTAGGCTTGTTCTATTTCGACTGAGGCTGTTTTTTAAATAATTTTCAATTTCCGTATTTAATTTTTAAGGTTTGGAAAACACAGTTTTTTATTGTTAAGACTGAAGTAAAAACTACGAAAAAATAACTCAAAAAACAAAACAAAAATAAAAAACAATGATACTTGTAACGCTTATTCACAAATTCATTCCAATATAACTATATTTGTTATAATAACATCAATTGATGTTATTATTTTATTTTAAAACAATAAAAATCAATATCACTTTATTGTTCATTATAATAAAAAATAAAGGTTTCATTTAATTTGGAAAAAGTTTCATTTCAAATGGAAAAGGTTTCATTTCAATTGCAAAAGGTTTCATTTCAATTGGAAAGGGTTTCATTTCCGTTGGAAAAGGTGTCATTTAATTTGGAAAAGGTTTCGTTTAATTTGGAAAAGGTTTCATTTAATTTGGAAAAGGTTTCATTTAATCTGGAAATGCTATATATGACAAAATTCATTTCTCGTGCTCAATAAGTGGCCATAACCTTAATTTGTCTTTAAGTAATTATTTTCATTAAAATGCACTTACTTTATTTTCAGAAGACTCCTTGAAACCATTTCGGAACATGCGTTTATGAGCCTGCTTAAACTCGTTCATTAAAGCACTGTGTTGGTCATCGACTGCAATGTGAGAATTATGGCTCTTGGTGGAAGATTTTTGTTCAGCGTTGTTGTTCAAGCCATCACTGCTCTGTGATGGCTGACAATTGGGTTGACGTTTCTAATGAAGAAAAAACAAATTATAAAACGTCGCAACACAAACAAAACATAGAAGTTCTTACCGCTCTTCGTTTCTTTAATTCCTCTGTAATGGCATTTGAAAGACTGCAGCTATCATTTTGTGTAGCAGGTGCTGATGATGCTGCCACTGCTGATTCACGTGACTCACTATCCCCTCCACAGGGCGGCTTTGGAGGAGAGTTTGGTAAATCATTTATGGCCACATAATTTGCCAAGGTTGCATATCTTTGCATGGTCGATGCTAAACCTCCCAGTTTGATGTTGGAATCTTTGTAGATGGGCGGCGATTGAATCGTATTTTTATGGCTATTCGTTGTGTGATGCATAGTTTTAGGCGCATTATTTGTTTGTATGGCAATTGGTGGTGGAACAGGTGGTATGTTACTCTTTACATCTGCCGAGCATTGATTCTGCTTTGTCAAGGTGGCAACATTGTAATCGTTATCATTACTGGAAACACTTTCACTATAACCACTGGTCAAGGAACCATGGCGCATGGTGTCCATGTTACTGTTGTGCAGCGGCTGCGGCGGTGGTGGCTGTGTTTGCGTAGTGGCCACATAGGTGTTGTTAATGGACGTACCACTCTCGGAAAGTTTAATAATTGTTTTATTAATTTCTTTGTGGGATTTTGAAAGGTTCTTCATGGTATCATCCGCACGCATGGTACCATTGGATTCAATGACCATGGATTTCATACAACGTTCCGCATTAGATTTTGATCTTGTCCTCGGTTCATTTTCATACAGCCCCTGATTCCAAATATTTTGTTTTGTCACTGCGGCTGTATGAGGTGGCGAGGACGGTGCCACACTCGTCGTTTCCTCCCGCACCGATGTTAAACGTTTTGACTTAACATCACCCCAACAGGGACTTTGATCCCCAGTCACCGAACTTGCTGAACTGTTGTAGCCACTCGATTCACCGGGAAAGAGATCACAACCAGCACCTTTGTGAACGGTCATATCCAATTTGTTGGAACTTTTCATAACTGCCACTGCCTCACTGAACAGGACATCGGAGAAATCAATGCTATTCACAGTTAAAATTTGATCCCCTGGACGTAGACCTGCTTCGCGAGCTACACTTTTCTCTTTTGTGAATTGTACAAAAATTCCCGGTTTCCATTCGGGCCCTTTGCATATGCCCAAACCGAGTTTGGTGCGCGGTGCCACATTGAGAACTATGTTGACCACTCGCTCATTGCGGTTGCGTAGAGTTTGATGTTCTGTACTCGTGCTCGACTGAAAGGAGCATTCCGAAGGTGTGCTACTAATGCTGGGAATTTTCACAACGCTCCACGAAAGATTATCCGCATCGGAGCTGGAAGAAAGAGAAACGTTTTTAGGAGGACAAAGAGAGGAAAAGAAATGTAGCCTTGCTGAATAGAGATTTCCATAGGAAATCAGCAATTCAGCCTGGCTGAATAGAGATTTCTGAATTTCTGATTTCCTTAGGAAATCTGCAATTCAGCTTGGCTGAATAGAGGTTTCCATAGGAAATCTGCAATTCAGCCTGGCTGAATAGAGGTTTCCATAGGAAATCTGCAATTCAGCCTGGCTGAATAGAGGTTTCCATAGGAAATCTGCAATTCAGCCTGGCTGAATAGAGGTTTCCATAGGAAATCTGCAATTCAGCCTGGCTGAATAGAGGTTTCCATAGGAAATCTGCAATTCAGCCTGGCTGAATAGAGGTTTCCATAGGAAATCTGCAATTCAGCCTGGCTGAATAGAGGTTTCCATAGGAAATCTGCAATTCAGCCTGGCTGAATAAAGGTTTCCATAGGAAATCTGCAATTCAGCCTGGCTGAATAAAGGTTTCCATAGGAAATCTGCAATTCAGCCTGGCTGAATAAAGGTTTCCGTAGGAAATCTGCAATTCAGTCTGGCTGAATAGAGTTTTCCATAGGAAATCTGCAATTCAGTCTGGCTGAATAGAGGTTTCCATAGGAAATCTGCAATTCAGCCTGGCTGAATAGAGGTTTCCATAGGAAATCTGCAATTCAGCCTGGCTGAATCGAGGTTTCCATAGGAAATCTGCAATTCAGCCTGGCTGAATAGAGATTTCCATAGGAAATCTGCAATTCAGCCTGGCTGAATAGAAATTTCCATCGGAAATCTGCAATTCAGCCTGGCTGAATAGAAATTTCCATCGGAAATCTGCAATTCAGCTTGGCTGAATAGAAATTTCCATCGGAAATCTGCAATTCAGCTTGGCTGAATAGAGATTTCCATCGGAAATCTGCAATTCAGCTTGGCTGAGTAGAGTTTTCCATCGGAAATCTGCAATTCAGCCTGACTTAACAAATGTTTTCATCAAAAATACATACTCCTTTGATGGCAACATGCCCACACTGCGCACTTTAAGGACCAAGCGATCTTGACTAGTAACAAGTTGGCAAAATTCTTTGTGAATGGCATCATCGATTCGAAATCCATTGATACGCAATATTTGATCGCCAATCTGAAAGCAAACGAAAATATTGAAAGTAAATTATTTTCAAATGGAAGCCAAATCTAATCGAAGAAATGAAGGGAGTGACATACATTCCTCTAGAATAAAAGATCAATGAATTACTAATTTTCATAAAAGTGACCCACATTTGAATTCAAAGAATGAAAATTGAAAACAAACCAACATGCATGCGGAATAATATTCAACAGGTATCCGAAACTAAACAATGCTGTCTGCTAATTAAAATTCATGTGTGGTGGCGACCACAAGTATGCGGCAGCAAACTCTTAAGCGTCATAATAATATTCAACGTGTGTGTGTGTAGTACCGGCGGGCGGTGTAAACTCTCCAAACATGGTACGTGAAAGACTCTCCCATAAAAGGTGATAATGATGATTCTCTCGCTTCAAGTAGAAGAAGAAATCTATCATCTCATGGGTTATGCTTAAGTGAAAATTCAAAATTTAACTGCGGGTACGCTAAGTGACACACAGACAAAGCTTCAAAACATTCCACTTCATTACAAATTAAGTTTCTATGTGGGTTCAAGAGGGGACTAACTACATAATTTTGGAAGTAAAGCAAATTCAATCGACACGTAAATAGAACATTCAAGTACGTAAACACTTTCACTGTTCGATTTTGAGATATACAAATGTGGGAGGCCGACATCGATTTTAGTAAATAAATATTTGGAAATTTTTAAAAGTTAGATTTTAGCTTAAACTACGCCATAGAAAACTCAAATTTGCCAGGCTGAATTGAAGATTTTCAAAAGTAGCCCTAATTAAGGCAGGCTGAATTAGGTTGTCTATAGGAAAACTTCAATTCAGCCTGGCTGAATTAGGTTTTCTATAGGAAAACTTCAATTCAGCCTGGCTGAATTAGGTTTTCTATAGGAAAACTTCAATTCAGCCTGGCTGAATTAGGTTTTCTATAGGAAAACTTCAATTCAGCCTGGCTGAATTAGGTTTTCTATAGGAAAACTTCAATTCAGCCTGGCTGAATTAGGTTTTCTATAGGAAAACTTCAATTCAGCCTGGCTGAATTAGGTTTTCTATAGGAAAACTTCAATTCAGCCTGGCTGAATTAGGTTTTCTATAGGAAAACTTCAATTCAGCCTGGCTGAATTAGGTTTTCTATAGGAAAACTTCAATTCAGCCTGGCTGAATTAGGTTTTCTATAGGAAACCTTCAATTCAGCCTGGCTGAATTAGGTTTTCTATAGGAAACCTTCAATTCAGCCTGGCTGAATTAGGTTTTCTATAGGAAACCTTCAATTCAGCCTGGCTGAATTAGGTTTTCTATAGGAAACCTTCAATTCAGCCTGGCTGAATTAGGTTTTCTATAGGAAACCTTCAATTCAGCCTGGCTGAATTAGGTTTTCTATAGGAAACCTTCAATTCAGCCTGGCTGAATTAGGTTTTCTATAGGAAACCTTCAATTCAGCCTGGCTGAATTAGGTTTTCTATAGGAAAACTTCAATTCAGCCTGGCTGAATTAGGTTTTCTATAGGAAAACTTCAATTCAGCCTGGCTGAATTAGGTTTTCTATAGGAAAACTTCAATTCAGCCTGGCTGAATTAGGTTTTCTATAGGAAAACTTCAATTCAGCCTGGCTGAATTAGGTTTTCTATAGGAAAACTTCAATTCAGCCTGGCTGAATTAGGTTTTCTATAGGAAAACTTCAATTCAGCCTGGCTGAATTAGGTTTTCTATAGGAAAACTTCAATTCAGCCTGGCTGAATTAGGTTTTCTATAGGAAAACTTCAATTCAGCCTGGCTGAATTAGGTTTTCTATAGGAAAACTTCAATTCAGCCTGGCTGAATTAGGTTTTCTATAGGAAAACTTCAATTCAGCCTGGCTGAATTAGGTTTTCTATAGGAAAACTTCAATTCAGCCTGGCTGAATTAGGTTTTCTATAGGAAAACTTCAATTCAGCCTGGCTGAATTAGGTTTTCTATAGGAAAACTTCAATTCAGCCTGGCTGAATTAGGTTTTCTATAGGAAAACTTCAATTCAGCCTGGCTGAATTAGGTTTTCTATAGGAAAACTTCAATTCAGCCTGGCTGAATTAGGTTTTCTATAGGAAAACTTCAATTCAGCCTGGCTGAATTAGGTTTTCTATAGGAAAACTTCAATTCAGCCTGGCTGAATTAGGTTTTCTATAGGAAAACTTCAATTCAGCCTGGCAGAATTAGGTTTTCTATAGGAAAACTTCAATTCAGCCTGGCAGAATTAGGTTTTCTATAGGAAAACTTCAATTCAGCCTGGCTGAATTAGGTTTTCTATAGGAAAACTTCAATTCAGCCTGGCAGAATTAGGTTTTCTATAGGAAAACTTCAATTCAGCCTGGCTGAATTAGGTTTTCTATAGGAAAACTTCAATTCAGCCTGGCAGAATTAGGTTTTCTATAGGAAAACTTCAATTCAGCCTGGCTGAATTAGGTTTTCTATAGGAAAACTTCAATTCAGCCTGGCTGAATTAAGTTTTCTATAGGAAAACTTCAATTCAGCCTGGCTGAATTAGGTTTTCTATAGGAAAACTTCAATTCAGCCTGGCTGAATTAGGTTTTCTATAGGAAAACTTCAATTCAGCCTGGCTGAATTAGGTTTTCTATAGGAAAACTTCAATTCAGCCTGGCTGAATTAGGTTTTCTATAGGAAAACTTCAATTCAGCCTGGCTGAATTAGGTTTTCTATAGGAAAACTTCAATTCAGCCTGGCTGAATTAGGTTTTCTATAGGAAAACTTCAATTCAGCCTGGCTGAATTAGGTTTTCTATAGGAAAACTTCAATTCAGCCTGGCTGAATTAGGTTTTCTATAGGAAAACTTCAATTCAGCCTGGCTGAATTAGGTTTTCTATAGGAAAACTTCAATTCAGCCTGGCTGAATTAGGTTTTCTATAGGAAAACTTCAATTCAGCCTGGCTGAATTAGGTTTTCTATAGGAAAACTTCAATTCAGCCTGGCTGAATTAGGTTTTCTATAGGAAAACTTCAATTCAGCCTGGCTGAATTGGGTTTTCTATAAGAAAACTTCAATTCAGCCTGGCTGAATTTGGTTTTCTATAGGAAAACTTCAATTCAGCCAAGCTGAATGAAAGTTTTGAAATTTGGTTTTGGATTTATTTAAAAAAAAAACTGTTTGAATATTTTCCACTTACCCTCAAACCCTTTTGCTCCGCCTCACTATTGCGATCCACATTGGACACAAAAAATCCCGTATTATATTCCTTGCCACCCCTTACCGAAAACCCATAGGAAGGTGTGGCACTGGGCGTTACCAACATACGACGAGTATGTGGTCGAAATAGCCGTATAAGACGTATTCGTGTTGAGGTGGGTATTGCACACCAAGACGAGGCCGCTGTTGTGCCAGTCATCATATCACTGGACGAGCTGGTTGTGGAGCCCTGAAAGCTGCTACAATCGGTAAGTATAGATGTTGCCATATTTTTGGACACGCTGGTCGTTTTTGCACTGGTCACAAGAATGAAGGAAACTGAAAAGGAAAAGAAAAAAATTTTGTTAATAAAATTCCCGACTTCATTTCAGGAAGTAGAATGGTCTAATAGCTGCAAGAAGACAGATCCGCACCATATGAAAATGCCCTCGTATTGTTTGCTATACGAAGCCATGCCATTTTGTTGTAATTTCTATTTTTGCTTCCGTTAGCCATTATAACCTCTCCTTAATTAGCTACACATTCCTTCGAAATGTTTCTCACATTAAGCATAGCTTCATAATTGCCTTAAACAATGGCTCTCCTATACCTCATAGCTTACATCCCGAGCTAATGATGGCTACATCTGATATACCGACAAAAAATAGACCAAAAGGTGGGACAACAAAACAAACATTTACCGTCGAATGCCAGGAAGAAAACAAACGAAGTAAATCCGCAAAAAATCATGGCCAACCCATTACAGACGCTATCGATTTCATCATACCACCATCCAGCCAGGCAGCAACCCACATATAGCTGGCTTACCACCTTCCACCCAAACACCACATGAAGCGACGCGAAGTGTTATTCAATTACCCAGCTGTTGTAGGAGGAGCAGACCTCCAACGCCATAATAACGTCTGTGTCGTTGAGAAGATTATCCGATAATGGTACGTTAACCTAATCCTGCTTACTTTGCATTTGAACCAGGGCTTTCTTCCTGCATGAAATCCAGGTAGTCATCCTAACCACAGCGCTTGCAGTGCAATAAGGAAAAATAACCAAAACATTTGCCAGCTTGCCTCTTATTGCACAAGCTTCTCTATAAGCTTGATGACAAATCGTGACCTTTCCATTAAAACAACAACAGCGCCACATAATGGTATTACAATTGTGCCTGCCTCCAATGACTTTATCCAGCCGAACATTTTTGGTGTCATCCATGGAGGCCAAGTAAAAGTGAAAATAACAGCAACGGCTGCAGCTCGGCCGCACAATGAACATTCAACTTTCTCCTTTAAGCATTCATCCAGTCAGTCAGTTAGTGGCTACCATCATTTTCAGCAGCAGCAGGAACATCTTCAGATTCCTATTGGACAGAGTAGCAGAGGCAGCTGTAAATTCGATGAGTCTATGCTATGGCCACACATTAGCGGAATGAATGAACGAAATGAATGGCAAATATTATTGGCTAAAAGATTAGCTCAGGAAACGAGGGAGGAGTGCAAAGGGAGGTATAAGCTAAATAATGTTTTCCATAGGAAAACAGCAATTCATCCTGGCTGAATAGAGGTTTGCATGGGATATCCTCAAGTTGAAGTTTCCCCCCGGAAACCACTATTCAGTCAGGCTGAATTGAAGATTCCCACCGGAAACCTTTATTCAGCCAGGCTGAATTAAAGTTTCCCCCAGGAAAACTCTATTCAGCCAGGCTGAATTGAAGTTTCCCCCTGGAAACCTCTATTCAGCCAGGCTGAATTGAAGTTTCCCCCTGGAAACCTCTATTCAGCCAGGCTGAATTGAAGTTTCCCCCTGGAAACCTCTATTCAGCCAGGCTGAATTGAAGTTTCCCCCTGGAAACCTCTATTCAGCCAGGCTGAATTGAAGTTTCCCCCTGGAAACCTCTATTCAGCCAGGCTGAATTGAAGTTTCCCCCTGGAAACCTCTATTCAGCCAGGCTGAATTGAAGTTTCCCCCTGGAAACCTCTATTCAGCCAGGCTGAATTGAAGTTTCCCCCTGGAAACCTCTATTCAGCCAGGCTGAATTGAAGTTTCCCCCTGGAAACCTCTATTCAGCCAGGCTGAATTGAAGTTTCCCCCTGGAAACCTCTATTCAGCCAGGCTGAATTGAAGTTTCCCCCTGGAAACCTCTATTCAGCCAGGCTGAATTGAAGTTTCCCCCTGGAAACCTCTATTCAGCCAGGCTGAATTGAAGTTTCCCCCTGGAAACCTCTATTCAGCCAGGCTGAATTGAAGTTTCCCCCTGGAAACCTCTATTCAGCCAGGCTGAATTGAAGTTTCCCCCTGGAAACCTCTATTCAGCCAGGCTGAATTGAAGTTTCCCCCTGAAAACCTCTATTCAGCCAGGCTGAATTGAAGTTTCCCCCTGGAAACCTCCCCAGACTGGCTGAATAGAGGTTTCCAGTGGGGAACTTCAATTCATCCTGGCTGAATAGAGGTTTCCAGTGGGGAACTTCAATTCATCCTGGCTGAATAGAGGTTTCCAGGGGGAAACTTCAATTCAGCCTGGCTGAATAGAGGTTTCCATGGCAAACTTCAATTCAGCCTGGCTGAATAGAGGTTTCCAGTGGGAAACTTTAATTCAGCCTGGCTGAATAAAGGTTTCCGGTGGGAATCTTCAATTCAGCCTGACTGAATAGTGGTTTCCGGGGGGAAACTTCAATTCAGCCTGGCTGAATAGAGGCTTCCAGGGGGAAACTTCAATTCAGCCTGGCTGAATAGAGGTTTTCCTGTGGGAAACTTCAATTCAGCCCGGCTGAATAGAGGTTTCCATGGGGAAACTTTCATTCAGCCTGGCTGAATAGAGGTTTCCAGGGGGAAGCTTGAATTCAGCCTGGCTGAATAGAGGTTTCCAAGGGGGAAGCTTCAATTCAGCCTGGCTGAATAGAGGTTTCCAAGGGGGAAGCTTCAATTCAGCTTGGCTGAATAGAGGTTTCCACGGGAAAACTTCAATTCAGCCTGGCTGAATAGAGGTTTCCAGGGGGAAACTTCAATTCAGCCTGGCTGAATAGAGGTTTCCAGGAGGAAACTTCAATTCAGCCTGGCTGAATAGAGGTTTCCAGGAGGAAACTTCAATTCAGCCTGGCTGAATAGAGGTTTCCAGGGGGAAACTTCAATTCAGCCTGGCTGAATAGAGGTTTCCGGGGGGAAACTTCAATTCATCCTGGCTGAATAGAGGTTTCCAGGGTGAAACTTCAATTCATTCATTGTTTAGAAGCCAAAGTCTTCATTTCCCATTTTAACCACACTCAACATACGTCTTCATTTTCATTCGCACTTACCACATGTGCTAATGTCTCAAATGTCTGTCGCTTTTTTGTTTTTGGTTTATTTTGCCATAATTGCGGTTTACCACTGGCACCCGGTCTGATTGAGCTCAAAATCTTACCAAAATCGAACAAGTGTTGAAATTGGCATCTTCGAAAGACAGACAGACATAGAGACATGGGAGACAGACAGACATTTATGCAGACTTTGTGAATGAAGGAAAACATTTGTTATTTTATTAACAGAAAGTTAATAATAACAAAAACAACAAGAAAGAAAATTGCAAATAAGAAAATACTGCAGCGGCAGTCGTCGTGGCTCGAACAAAAGATGTGCACATTTCTGTCAAAACAAATTTATCAAATTGGAAATTGCAACAATAATAGCATAACATCAAAACTAACGACGAACTCAGTGACTCCCCATGGAAGTGAAGTGAAGAAAACAAAAAAAGAAGGCAAACAAAACAAAAAAAACGAAGCACAACACAACAATGATAGTCACGTAACCTATGTCAAATGACATTGAAATGGAAAATGATCATCTTTCATTTTCATTTTTTTTTCGTACATATTTACAATCAAAAGCTACAAACTACAACAAAGTTTGGCTTTGTTAGTGTTGTAATGGTGATACTTGTCACTGTAAACTCCTGTGGCGGAACGACACTTGCCGAGTGACATCTCTTATTTCAGCTGCAAAAGATCATTGTAAAGCAGAAGAAGAAGAAGAAGAAATATCTGTTCGGGAGAAATTTATTTATTGCAACCAACCGCACACACACACCTTGATACCCACACCTGATGAACCCTCTTTTAATGTGTGATTACAGTTATAGGAAATCATGTGCATCCAATGCAACGACGAGGAGGATCAGCAATGTTCCCATGATATTTGATTTCGCGTTTTTTCTTCTTTTCTTTCATTTGCGAAAAAAGGGAAATTTTATTTGCCAAAGAAAAAATGATAGGATTTTTTGGTAAAACACCTGGCAATGCAGAGGGGAAATCGAATAATGGCTAATTTATTTGAATTGATAATACCAGCAGGTCGGTCCTAGGTTAATTTTGTGGTTAGGCGTAATTGTGGGAATCATAAACTAAAATTAATAATTTAAGAAGGAGTATATTTATATATGGGTATCACAGGGGCGCAATGATAATCATACCCGTCTTTTACGTAGGCATTGGAAATTTAGATTCCATGGAAACACGTATTTTGAAAGTTTACCTCGGGTGGTACTCGAGAATAATTCCAGAATATTTATACCCTCAGCCTTTAAGCTAATGAGGGTAAATACGCTTTGGTACGACCAAAAAAATGTGCCTCGTCGAAATAATGGGTTTAGACCCAATGTATGTTTCGACGAACTCTGTTTCAGACAATTTGGAGCCAATTGAGCAATGTCCGTCTGTCTGTCTGGCTGATCCGTCCGTCTGTTTGACATTCGTAATATTCCTTCGAATACCTCCCATACAAAATTCGTGACGGTTAAGAGCTCCTCTAGGATCATTTTGAAATTTTTTCAGCAGGTTGTTCTTGTGGCCCCCTTTTCGGGGCCAAGTCCATACTTCCTGAGATAATGGTCTAAAAGCTCCGAGAAACCTTAAATGGCAAACCCGCATGATAACACTCGCAGGGAGTTTATGACTGGTCCGAACTTTGCTCTTCGTATTATTTCATCCAGTCATGTATCAGGTTGGAATATGGAATATTATATCGGTCCCGGCTTTCGGGTACTTCACACAAAAAAAAAAAAAAAAACAAGTGAGAACCCCCCATACCATTGCTATCGAAAACGATATCGTTTTCGAATGTTTCTCGAGAGTTTTGCGGATATTTTGTTCGAGAACGACACACGAGAATGAATTAAAAACGATTCACTCGTCGCTCAGTTTGTGGCAGGAAATCCTTCGATTTCGAATATCGTTAATAATATTATTAGCGAATGATTGACGATAGTTTTACGATAGTGGCGAAAAACATTTTTTGTGGAGTTTCTTGATGTTTCTGTTATGTACCTTTTCCGTTTTTATTTCTTTATGTTTGCGACGCGATATTTAACTGTTGATAAACATTGTTGTCTTGTGTTTGGCAACCTACCCATATGTTGTCTTTATCAACACTTATTGTCTATATTATACGTAGCATTTATATCGAAATTATTTGAAAAAAGCAAATGGGAATTTTTTACAAACAACGTAAATTTTTTTTTTGAAACAAAAAAATTTTCAAAGTAAAAAATGTTTCTCGAAACAATTTTTCTTGTGAAGAAAAAACATTCGCCAAATGTTCGAAAACGATATCGTTTTTAAACTTTTGACGAACAAAAGAACAACGTGCTTGTGTACACCCGAAAAACAATTGCCAATTCTTCGAATGTGATATCGTTTTCGAAAGTTGTGTCGAACATTCGAATAATATCCGCAATTGGTATGAGGGGAAAAGGCTATAGTCCGTACGGGGCCGACTATGTGATACCCTACACCACTACCTCTGTGCATAATCTTTTCACTCGAAAACATTTATTTTAGGGAGATACGAAAGTTTTCGCCTATCTGGCTTTTATACCAAATGACTTAAGGCGAACTGAACCAAAATAATTAATATTTATTGTTATATTTGACTACTATCGACATCACCAACATCAATAGGCTTCTATCTCTGTGAGAAGATTTCGTGATGATCCGATCAAAATTCCGACCTGTAGTGTGATTGCAGAAAAGTGAAAAAAATTGATACATTAACGACTATTGCTATATCTCTATTATTTGACTACCTACGCCAACCTACTTTGCATAATTTTAAAGATGGGGTTTTCTACTTTCTTAGTCAGGTGTTGTTTAGAAGGTCCCCTAATCAAAGGTGTGCTATCGGTCAATATTATTAAAATCGCAAAAATTAAAAGTTGGGTTCTATTATCGACTATTGCGATATCTTCGTTGTTTGACCACCTACGACAACCTACGTTACATCTTTGTAAAGGTGATATTTTCTACTTTCATTGCCATGTTTTGCCTTTTATAGACGCTGAGATATTTGCTTTGGAAAAAATGTTGACTTTTTCTCCAAATAATTTTTTGCTCATTCTGGCCCCTAAATATTATCCGACCATCACCAAAATCAATAAGCTTCTTCCTCTGTGAGACCTCCATTAACCCTCGTGACGATCCGATCAAAATTGCGACCTGTAGCGTGATTCCCAAAAAAATGGAAAAATGGGATGTATTACCGACTATTGCGATATCTCCGTTAGTTGGTCACCTACGCCGACCTAGTTTGCATCATTGTAAAGAAGTGGTCTTCTACTTTCATAGTCAGGATTTGCTTTTGGAAAGTCCCCAACCAAAGCTGTGATATTCGTCATTATAATTAAATTGCAAAAATTAAAAGTTGGGTTTTATTTGCGGTTATAGTGATATCTTCGTTGTTTGATCACCTACAAGAACCTGTTCTACATCATTAGAAAGGTGATATTTTCTACTTTCATTGGTATACCTCATATAGATGCTGAGATATTCGCTTTGGAAAAAAACGTTGTCTTTTTATCCACATAAGTTTTTTTGCCCATTCCGACTACTAAATATTATCCGACGATCTCCAAAATCAATAGGCTTCTTCCCCTCCGGGACCCCCATCAACGTCCAAAATTTCGTGATGATCCGATCAAAATTGCGACCTGTAGCGTGATTACAAGGTTTAGATGGACAGACGGACGGACACACATAGCCAGATCGACTCAGCTCGTCGAGACATTCATTTTGGTATATATAAGTATGGGTCTACGACCATTATTTCGATGCGTTACAAACTTTTTGGCCAAAAACCAACTTATAATACCCTCCCCACATAGTGGTGTAGGGTATAAACACACAGATTACCAGCTCATCTCGGATCGTTTTGCATTTTTTGCAACAAGTTCTTCTTGCACGACGGCGCATTTTGTTTCGGGGCAAGTCCATACTTACTGGGATAATGACCCAAAAGCTCCAAAAAAAGCTTGCCGGCGCCAACTAAACTGGGTAATACGTAAAATAACCCTCAAAAGGAGATGTTATAACGATTTGGTCCAAACGTTCTACATGGTATTATTATACCCTCAGCATTTATGCTAACGAGCAAAATGTGCCAAGTATGTTTGGACGAAATCCGTTTCAGAGTCGATTGAGCAATGTCCGCCGTCTGTCTGTCTGTCTGGCTGGCTGGAGCGCACGATAACTCTCGAACGGATCAACCGATTCGGTCCAAAATTTGGCTTTCTTTATATTTTGTCCAAACTTAGTTTGGAACTTCCGGTATCTCCTCCACAAAAGTGGGAAAATGTTCGGAAAATGTTTGCGCACGATAACTCTTGAACATCGTGAAATTTCTATCATACTTAGATGAGGTTCCAATACATATAGACTCAATCGGTCCACTCCTTCGGGTACCTCCCACACAAAATTTCGGAAAAGTTCAGCTCAGGATCTGCTCACGAATCACTTTGATTTTTGCTGAATCAACTTGCATTCGCTGCCCCAATTACGACGGTAAAAGCTTTTTCAGGGGCAAGGCAATACTTCTTGAGAAAACCGCCCGAAAGGTGTAACAAACCCCTATGGCACCATATCTGGTGGCTGGATAGTAGAGTTGTGCCAAAGGAACTATATGGAACTATCTCGTTCACTTCGCAGTTCCAATGGCCCACAGTTTTTCTTTGAACAAACTGCGTATACTTAACAGCACGATGTTACTCATACGTTTTGGAACTAGTACAAGGAACTAGGAACTAGATTACCCAACTCTACTGGATAGCATGACGTAGGGGATGAACGATATCAAGGAACGGTCCTGACCGGCTTTAACATGGCAAAGTCCAGGATTTATCTTGGCCCCTCTCAAATCTCAAGTGGTCACGGACCTCCCCGTGGTGTCACCTGGGGTAGCTGCCTTTAACACCCGTTAAAGGTAGTGAACTAAAATGTGCCGCTCGTTCACCCATAAGAACGTAAAAAACTTAAGTTTGGGCGAAAGAAAATAGAAACAAATCCCTCTAAAGTTGACGAATCCCGCAAACGTTTTAAGGACCATGATCTGCCAAACTGCACCTGGAATATTCGCACTCTTTATAGAGAAGTTGCAGTCTTCGCATTGGCAGACGTACTTGAAAAGTACAAGGCCGACATTACTGCCATACAGGAAATACGATGGATTGGGAAAATCGTCTCAACAACACCTAACACAACTATTTTATAGCTGCCATGACACAAAGCATGCATTTGGCTGCGGATTTGTAGTTGGTCGGACGTTAAAACATATGGTCTCCAGCTTCACCCCAGTGAATGAAAGACTCGCTGCAATTCGATTAAATTCAAAATTCTTCAACATCAGCTTTATTTGCGCTTAGAAGAAACATATGACCTGTTGCCCTGCCCATGACATTAAAATTATTCCAGGCGATTTTAATGCCAAAATTGGAAAGGAGAATATCTTTGGCCCAACGGTCGGGTAATTCAGTCTCCACAGTGAAACATCTGACAATGGTATAAGGCTGATAGACTTTGCAGCTGCAAAAAACATGGTAGTTAGCAGTACCCGATTTAATCATCTCGATATTAATAAGGACACCTGGCTGTCTCCAGATCAGAAAACAAGAAATCAAATTGATCACGTTGTGATAGATGGGAGACATGCATCGAGCGTGTTGGATGTACGATCGTTTCGAGGTGCAAACATAGACTCGGACCACTACCATGTTGCAACAAAGGTACATACCAGATTAAACGTAGCAAACAAAGTACGAACACACATAACACGGAAGTTGGACATCGGTAAACTGCAATCGCAACAGATAGCCACCGCATATTCCACTCAACTGGCCCAATTGCTTAATCAAAGCCCTCCTCGTCCCGATAACATATCAGGACAATGGCAAAACATTGCCCACTATATGCAAACAGCGACAAAATCGGTACTTGGATACCAGAGACCTCCACCAAGGAATCCATGGTATGACCAAAAGTGTCGTGCTGCTACCGAAGAGAAAAATGCGGCATATAGGGTTACTCTACAATCAGTAACACCGCGTAGCGCACGAGAGAGGTATCGGGAGAAAAGAGAAACGTATTTTCCGCAGGAAAAAGAGAGAGTTGGAAAAGCGGGAGTGTGAACAATCTAGATGTACAGGAGCCAGAATGAAGTCCGAAAGTTCTACCAAAAAGTGAAACATCAAACTGATGACTTTGGTTCAGGTACATCCTCCTGTAGAGACCTGCAAGGTAATTTGGTAACTGATACAGATAGTGTGCTCAGGATATGAAAAGAACATTTTTCCAAACTGTTGGTATCCAATAGTAGCGAAGACGATGAAGATACCACAGATCCAATCCCAGAAGATGGTGCTGAATGTATACCCCCAGCCAAGAAGGGGTAACGTCAGCAATGAACCGATTAAAGAATAATAAGGCAGCAGGTGCCGATGGTTTACCAGCCGAGCTGTTCAAAACCGGAGGCGTCAAGCTGATAAGGTGTATGCATCAGCTAGTTAGCACCATCTGGCAGGAAGAACGAGTACCAGACGATTGGAACCTGAGTATCCTGTGTTCCGTCCACAAGAAAAGAGACAAAACTGTATGCTCTAACTATAGAGAGAATACTTATCTGTCTATTGCCTACAAGATGGTGTCAGGGATATTATGCGAACGACTTAAGCCTATGGTCAATGAAATAATTGGACCATACCAATTCGGCTTTAGACCTGGCAAATGCACCATTGCCACATATTTACACTGCAGCAAATTCTAGAGATGACCCAAGAGATGAAGATCGACACCTACCACTTTTTGTCGATTATAAAGCAGCCTTCGACAGCCCCCTACTTGCAAAGGTAGATAAACGTATCGAGGTGCAACGATTACGTTGGCTAGGCCATATCATAAGAATGAGCGATTAAAGACGTACAAAAATGGGTCACATGGCGGTACACGCAGAACTGGCAGGCCAAGGCTTCGAGGGAGCAAACCTAGCGGAAAAAGAGATGGAAATACGCGGTATTCCAAAAGCGAACAGAGAAAAATGGAAAAAGTGTTCTGTAATGGGCCAGCTAAGTAAGTAAGTAATACACAATGGAGAATCCTGTAAACGTTCCAAAATAATATTCTCCGAATTGTTTCGGGCAGCATCAACATGGCAAATGTCATTCATGATGGGATCAGGATACTGTCAGTCAGGTAACATAACATATCAATGTAAGGTAGTTAAGATATGTTCCTCTTTAATCAAAAATGTTCTATATAGGTCCACGTAGTAGGCTTTAAACCTGCACAATATCGAAAATCTGTCAATGACTTTATATGGCAGCTATTCCTTCTTCTTCTTCTTTATTGCTTATTCGATTTTCGAATGTTAGCGATCATATTACAATTGTCAAAAAAATTACATATTTATGTTTTTTATAAATTATTAACAAAATAGGAAAATATATCTCTATTTCTCGCTATGCTTATTAGATTTTCGGCGTTCTGGAATTCTGTCCATTGTTGGATATTTTGAATCCATGACATCTCTTTTTTGACATCTCTATTCCTAAACGTAGGCAAATATAGGCAATCTTCCAACTTGACCAGTAGACAACAAAAGACGCACATGTGGGACATTTTAGGGTCATATCTTAGTTGGGTTGAGTGCTAGATTGATAAAAATGCTAACGCCATATTAGCAAAAGCACAGAATATTTGCAGCTTTGCCTGCTAAAATTTCTTCGAAATATGTTTAGCAACAATGAACAACGGCAACATGTAGCAACAAATTTTACAAAAATAATAGGTGTGTCTTTTTACTTACTAAATGTTGCTTTGTTCAGCAACTTTTCCTTTATACAACTGTCAAAATCTGCAACATTAGTAATAATTGTTACTAATAATCACGTAAAAAGACACAGCTATTGCTAGCGATGCTGAAGCTATTTGATATTGTTGCTATAATAAACACGTAAAAAAGTATCAGTCGGCTTTGCCGACAGAGATATACCCTCAGCCTGTGAATATTGAAACAATTTTTTCCCCCAAAAAACGTATTTATTTAGGAGGTTTTAAAAATTTTGGGCGTTTGAACCGACAAAGATGTTGATTAGGATTAAAGATCAAAAGTTTTGCGGAGGAGATACTAAAAGGAATATATCGACATTGACTATTATGGAAGTGGATCTCCAGCCACTACATATGGTGCCTATGGGGTTTTTACACCCTTCGGGCTGTTTTCTCAAGAATTATAGACTTGCCCATGAAAAAAACTGTTACCATCGTAATTGAGGCAGCTAATGCAAGTTGCTTCAACAAAAATAAAAGTGATTCAATATCAGGTCTTAAAGTGAACTTATCCGAAATTTTGTGTGGGAGGTACCGGATGGAGTAGACAAATATAGTCCATATTTGAACCTGATCTATATCTGGTAGATATATTATCGTCCAAACACACTTGGGGTCTACAACCATTATTTCGATGAGGCACATTTTCATCGTATCAAAGTATATATATCCTTTTTAGCCTAAAGGCTGAGGGTATAAAAAATTCTTTAAAAAATCCACGTTTGGTGGTCTGATGTTGGATGAAAAAATTCTTTAAAAAATCCACGTTTGGTGGTCTGATGTTGGATGAAAAAAATTCTTTAAAAAATCCACGTTTGGTGGTCTGATGTTGGATGAAAAAAATTCTTTAAAAAATCCACGTTTGGTGGTCTGATGTTGGATGAAAAAAATTCTTTAAAAAATCCACGTTTGGTGGTCTGATGTTGGATGAAAAAAATTCTTTAAAAAATCCACGTTTGGTGGTCTGATGTTGGATGAAAAAAATTCTATAAAAAATCCACGTTTGGTGGTCTGATGTTGGATGAACAAAATTCTTTAAAAAATCCACGTTTGGTGGTCTGATGTTGGATGAAAAAAATTCTTTAAAAAATCCACGTTTGGTGGTCTGATGTTGGATGAAACAAATTCTTTAAAAAATCCACGTTTGGTGGTCTGATGTTGGATGAAACAAATTCTTTAAAAAATCCACGTTTGGTGGTCTGATGTTGGATGAAAAAAATTCTTTAAAAAATCCACGTTTGGTGGTCTGATGTTGGATGAAAAAAATTCTTTAAAAAATCCACGTTTGGTGGTCTGATGTTGGATGAAAAAAATTCTTTAAAAAATCCACGTTTGGTGGTCTGATGTTGGATGAAAAAAATTCTTTAAAAAATCCACGTTTGGTGGTCTGATGTTGGATGAAAAAAATTCTTTAAAAAATCCACGTTTGGTGGTCTGATGTTGGATGAAAAAAATTCTTTAAAAAATCCACGTTTGGTGGTCTGATGTTGGATGAAAAAAATTCTTTAAAAAATCCACGTTTGGTGGTCTGATGTTGGATGAAAAAAATTCTTTAAAAAATCCACGTTTGGTGGTCTGATGTTGGATGAAACAAATTCTTTAAAAAATACACGTTTGGTGGTATGATGTTGGATGGAAAAAATTCTTTAAAAAATCCAGGTTTGGTGGTCTGATGTTGGATGAAAAAAATTCTTTAAAAAATCCACGTTTGGTGGTCTGATGTTGGATGAAAAAAATTCTTTAAAAAATCCACGTTTGGTGGTCTGATGTTGGATGAAAAAAATTCTTTAAAAAATCCACGTTTGGTGGTCTGATGTTGGATGAAAAAAATTCTTTAAAAAATCCACGTTTGGTGGTCTGATGTTGGATGAAAAAAATTCTTTAAAAAATCCACGTTTGGTGGTCTGATGTTGGATGAAAAAAATTATTTAAAAAATCCACGTTTGGTGGTCTGATGTTGGATGAAAAAAATTCTTTAAAAAATCCACGTTTGGTGGTCTGATGTTGGATGAAAAAAATTCTTTAAAAAATCCACGTTTGGTGGTCTGATGTTGGATGAAAAAAATTCTTTAAAAAATCCACGTTTGATGGTCTGATGTTGGATGAAAAAAAATCTTTAAAAAATCCACGTTTGGTGGTCTGATGTTGGATGGAAAAATTTTTTAAGAAACCCACGTTTGGTGGTCTGATGTTGGATGAAAAAATCTTTAAAAAATCCACGTTTGGTGGTCTGATGTTGGATGAAAAAATCTTTAAAAAATCCACGTTTGATGGTCTGATGTTGGATGGAAAATTTTTTTAAGAAATCCACGTTTGGTGGTCTGATGTTGGATAAAAAATTCTTTAAAAAATCCACGTCTGGTGGTCTGATGTTCGAAGAAAAAATTAAAAAAAATACACGTTTATTGGTCTGATGTTGGATAAAAATATCTTTAAAAAATCCACGTTTGGTGGTCTGATGTTGGATACAAAAATTCTTTAAAAATCCACGTATGGTGGTCTGATGTTGGATGAAAAAAATCTTTAAAAATCCACGTATGGTGGTCTGATGTTGGATGAAAAAAATCTTTAAAAAATCCACGTTTGGTGGTCTGATGTTGGATGAAAAAACTTCTTTAAAAAATCCACGTTTAGTGGTCTGATGTTGGATAAAATAATTCTTTAAAAAATCCACGTTTAGTGGTCTGATGTTGGATAAAATAATTCTTTAAAAACTCCACGTTTAGTGGCCTGATGTTGGATGAAAAAAATTCTTTTAAAAATCCACGTTTGGTGGTCTGATGTTGGATGAAAAAAATTCTTTAAAAAATCCACGTTTGGTGGTCTGATGTTGGATGAAAAAAATTCTTTAAAAAATCCACGTTTGGTGGTCTGATGTTGGATGAAAAAAATTCTTTAAAAAATCCACGTTTGGTGGTCTGATGTTGGATGAAAAAAATTCTTTAAAAAATCCACGTTTGGTGGTCTGATGTTGGATGAAAAAAATTCTTTAAAAAATCCACGTTTGGTGGTCTGATGTTGGATGAAAAAAATTCTTTTAAAAATCCACGTTTGGTGGTCTGATGTTGGATGAAAAAAATTCTTTAAAAAATCCACGTTTGGTGGTCTGATGTTGGATGAAAAAAATTCTTTTAAAAATCCACGTTTGGTGGTCTGATGTTGGATGAAAAAAATTCTTTAAAAAATCCACGTTTGGTGGTCTGTTGTGGATGAAAAAAATTCTTTTAAAAATCCACGTTTGGTGGTCTGATGTTGGATGAAAAAAATTCTTTTAAAAATCCATGTTTGGTGGTCTGATGTTGGATGAAAAAAATTCTTTAAAAAATCCACGTTTGGTGGTCTGATGTTGGATGAAAAAAATTCTTTTAAAAATCCACGTTTGGTGGTCTGATGTTGGATGAAAAAATTCTTTAAAAAATCCACGTTGATGGTCTGATGTTGGATGAAAAAAATTCTTTAAAAAATCCACGTTTGTGGTCTGATGTTGGATGAAAAAAATTCTTTTAAAAATCCACGTTTGTGGTCTGATGTTGGATGAAAAAAATTCTTTAAAAAATCCACGTTTGGTGGTCTGATGTCGGATGAAAAAAATTCTTTAAAAAATCCACGTTTGGTGGTCTGATGTTGGATGAAAAAAATTCTTTAAAAAACCCACGTTTGGTGGTCTGATGTTGGATGAAAAAAGTTCTTTAAAAATCCACGTTAGGTGGTCTGATGTTGGATGAAAAAATTCTTTAGAAAATCCATTTTTGGTGGTCTGATGAAAAAAATTCTTTAAAAAATCCACTTTTGGTGGTCTGGCGAAAAAATTCTTTAAAAGATCCAGGTTTGGTGGTCTGATGTTGGATGAAGTATTTTTTTTTTTTAAATTCACGTTTGTTGGTCTGATGTTCGATGAAACAATTCTTTAAAAAATTCACTTTTGGTGGTCTATTGTTGGATGAAAAAAATATTTAAAAAATCCACGTTTCGTGGTCTGAAACTTTTATGTATTAAAAACTACTTTATCAGCGTTCACAATCACCCAAATTTATGTTTTTCAACTGTTCAAAAACTTGAAAATTTTTCCCAATTTTAACACAGTGCAACAAGAAAAGTAAAGAACATAGAACATTGCTATTTTGGATACTGAGCTAGAATTGTGAGCACTTTAACCTTGTCAATACAGATTATTAAAAAAAATGGTTTTGATTTTCCAATTAAGCACCGTTTTTTCGGATTTTAACCCTACGTATTTTCTTCCACAGTATTTAATCCAAGGGTCATAGACGCACAGGCATTAACGCCGAGATAGGATAGCAAAGAAAAGCATATCAATACGGCATTGGTGTAGTCCAAAAACATTGTTGGTTAATTATACCCTCAGCCTTTAGGCTAAGGAGGGTATATACACTTTGATACGATGAAAATGTGCCTCATCGAAATAATGGTTTTAGACCCCAAGTATGTTTGGACGAAATGTGTTTCAGACAATTTGGAGTCGATCTAGCCATGTCCGTCCGTCTGTCTGCCTGTCTGTCCTGCTGGCTGGAGCGCACGATAACTCTCGAACCGATGAACCGATTCGGTTCAAATTTTGGCTTTCGTAATATTTTGCCCAAACTTAGTTTAAGTTCGAAGATGGGCTATATCGGTCCACTCCTTCCGGTACCTCCCCCACAAAAGTTCGAAAAAGCTCGGAAAATTTGTGCGCACGATAACTCTTTAAGGGGGTAATCGATTTGGTTCATACTTTGCTCATCGTCTAGTATGTACCAGACCTAGATGAGGTTCCAATATGGACTCAATAGGTCTGCTCCATCGGGTACCTCCCACAAAAAATTTCGGATAAGTTCAGTTTAAGACCTGCTCTCGAATCGCTTTGGTTTTTGTTTTAGCAACTTGTATTCACTGCCCCCCATACGACGGTAGAAGTTTCAGCAGGGGCAAGTTCAAACTTCCTGAGAAAGTAGCTTGAAAGTTTCACAAAACCCCTATGACACCGTGTGGGGTGGTTGGAGTGCAAGATAACTCTCCAACGGATCTGCTGATTGGGTCCAAATTTTGGCCTTAGTAATATTTTGTCCAAACATAGTTTAAGTTCGAAGATAAGCCATATCGGTCCACTCCTTCAGGTACCTCCCCCACAAAATTTCAAAAATGTTCGGAAAATTATTCGTACGGTAACTTTTGAAGGGAGTGGCCAAATTGGTCCATACTTAACACATCTTAATATATTTACGAGATATAGATCAGGTCCAAATATGGACTATATTTCTCCACTTCATCCAGTACCTCCCAAACAAAATTTCTGATAAGTTCACTTTTAGACCTGCTATCGAATCACTTTTATTTTTGTTGAAGCAACTTGCATTCGCTGCCTCAATTATGATGGTAAAAGTTTTTTCAGGGGCAAAACCACACTTCTTAAGCAGACAGCCCAAGGAGAGTAAAACCCCCCTATGGCAACGTATGTAGTGGCTGGAGATCGACTTCCATAATGGTCAATGTCGATCCATTCTTTTAAGTAATTCCCCCGCAAAACTTCTGCTCTTTAATCTAATCAACATATTTGTCGGTTCATGCGTTCAAAATTTTTAAAACCCTCTAAATACCTACGTTTTATGGGAAAAAATTGTTTCAATATTCACAGGCTGAGGGTATATCTCTGTCGGCCAAGCCGACTGATACTTTTTTTACTTGTTTATATAGAAAAGTTAAATTTAAAAGTTCGGTGAACCACCTAAGATTCTTTGAGGTAACTGTTCACGGTTCGATGAAATTTTAAACCATAAAAGGCGATATTCTTAAAAAAACACCACACATTTGGTGAACTACTTACATACATAAACAAAAATTTCGGAAGTTAGCTTGAATTTTGCAAATTTGCAATATAGCAAAAATTGCTTGTATCTTTTTAACAATATCCTACATATAACAATTGTTATAGTTTTTATTGCTGTTATTATATTCACTATTACTTTGGTCATTATTATTTTTTTTAACTTACTGCCGGTTTCATTTCCAGCGAATGAATGAACATTGTTAGTACTTTTGTTTATTTTTTCGTCAGGTATTGTTATGCTTAAATCAACAACATTAATTGTTTTAATGTTTTTTGTTTCTGTTTATTTTCCTCTTTTTCTGTTGGCAAATTTGTAATTTGTCTATTTAAAAGTACAACTCCACTGATGGTGATGCCGATGATGATGAAAATCGCCACTACTGCCAAATGTTTGCCAGTTATGTGTGTAATGTGTGTTGTAGGTTAAACCTCGGGCAGCTAGAGCCGCAGCACATGCCTTTTAAATTAAATGTAATGTTTGTTATTTTTTGTTTGTTTGTTCATAGGTAATTTTGTTCGTTCATAGGTAATTTAATAAATAAAATACTGTTCCGACATTAACTCAACTACTGATGTAACATTTCATCTGAATAGGTTGAGTTTTGTTGGTTAGATGTGTTTTGATATAAATAATTGCCATCACGTGTTATTTATTGCGAAGAAAATATTACGGTACTCAGCTATGAAATTAAAGAAAAGTACGTACAGCCAAGCTAAATTGATGTTTTACCTATGGAAACCTCTATTCAACCAAGCTGAATTGATGTTTTAACTATGGAAACCTCTACTCAGCAAGGCTGAATTGAAGTTTACCTATGGAAACCTCTATTGAGCCACTGAATTGAAGTTTACGTATGCAAACATCTATTCAGCCAGGCTGAATAGATGATTTCCTATGGAAACCTCTATGCAGCCAGACTGAATTGAAGTTTACCTATGGAAACCTCTATTCAGGCAGGCTGAATTGAAGTTTACCTATGGAAACCTCTATTCAGGCAGGCTGAATTGAAGTTTACCTATGGAAACCTCTATTCAGCCAGGCTGAATTGAAGTTTACCTATGGAAACCTCTATTCAGCCAGGCTGAATTGAAGTTTACCTATGGAAACCTCTATTCAGCCAGGCTGAATTGAAGTTTACCTATGGAAACCTCTATTCAGCCAGGCTGAATTGATGTTTTAACTATGGAAACCTCTACTCAGCCAGGCTGAATTGAAGTTTACCTATGGAAACCTCTATTCAGCCAAGCTGAATTGAAGTTTACCTATGGAAACCTCTATTCAGCCAAGCTGAATTGAAGTTTACGTATGCAAACCTCTATTCAGCCAGGCTGAATTGAAGTTTACCTATGGAAACCTCTATTCAGCTAGGCTGAATTGAAGTTTACCTATGGAAGCCTCTATTCACCCAGGCTGAATTAAAGTTTACCTATGGAAACCTCTATTCAGCCAGGCTGAATTGAAGTTTAAATATGGAAACCTCTATTCAGCCAGGCTGAATTGAAGTTTACCTATGGAAACCTCTATTCAGCCAGGCTGAATTGAAGTTTACCTATGGAAACCTCTATTCAGCCAGGCTGAATTGAAGTTTACCTATGGAAACCTCTATTCAGCCAGGCTGAATTGAAGTTTACCTATGGAAACCTCTATTCAGTCAGGCTGAATTGAAGTTTACCTGTGAAAACCTCTATTCAGCCAGGCTGAATTGAAGTTTACCTGTGGAAACCTCTATTCAGCCAGGCTGAATTGAAGTTTACCTATGTAAACCTCTATTCAGCCAGGCTGAATTGAAGTTTACCTATGTAAACCTCTATTCAGCCAGGCTGAATTGAAGTTTACCTATGTAAACCTCTATTCAGCCAGGCTGAATTGAAGTTTACCTATGTAAACCTCTATTCAGCCAGGCTGAATTGAAGTTTACCTATGTAAACCTCTATTCAGCCAGGCTGAATTGAAGTTTACCTATGTAAACCTCTATTCAGCCAGGCTGAATTGAAGTTGACCTATGTAAACCTCTATTCAGCCAGGCTGAATTGAAGTTGACCTATGTAAACCTCTATTCAGCCAGGCTGAATTGAAGTTTACCTATGTAAACCTCTATTCAGTCAGGCTGAATTGAAGTTTACCTATGGAAACCTCTATTCAGCCAGGCTGAATTGAAGTTTACCTATGGAAACCTCTATTCAGCCAGGCTGAATTGAAGTTTACCTATGTAAACCTCTATTCAGCCAGGCTGAATTGATGATTTCTTAAGGGGAACCTCTATTCAGCAGGCTGAATTGAAGTTTTCCTATCGGAAACCTCTATTCACCCAGGCTGAATTGAAGTTTACCTATGGAAACCTCTATTCAGCCAGGCTGAATTGAAGTTTACCTATGGAAACCTCTAGTCAACCAGGCTGAATTAAAGTTTATCTATGGAAACCTTTATTCAGCCAGGCTGAATTAAAGTTTACCAATGGAAACCTCTATTCAGCCAGGCTGAATTAAAGTTTTCCCGTAGGAAAAATTATTAAAATTTTAATTCTGAAATACCCTCCACAATGTTATTGCCCTGATACTGTAATATTATTTGCAAACCACACATCTAGTCTTGTAGTTGTTTTTATTTTTGCATTACACATTTCGGTACTGGGTCAATAAACTCAGAATAGAATTAGGTAAGAACGAGTCATTGGAATTTATCGCCATAGTCGTAATTTGAGGCGCTCACTTTTTTCACTTACTAAATAAGCAGCAGCAACAACAACAACAAATGCTAAAACAACATGCAACACTATTTCGATCTAAACTTAATGCCATGAGCAGCAGCAGGTCGGTCAAATCGTCCGTCGTCTGTGTGACTGTCTAGTACACGAGCTTTGTGCAGATGGTGTTGTTGTTGCTGTTACTCCTGTTAGCTGGTTTTTGGTAAGAAATACAAAAAACAGGCATTACATTAAAATTACTTGGTAACAGGCAGCCAGACTTTCATACTTAGCTTTATTTTTTACAGTTTTGTTCTTGTTGTTGTTGTTGGTCTGTAAAACAAAAAACAACAACCAAAACATGCATTGAATTGCCATGATCATGATGAGGATGATGAAAGCGCGGTAAACAGACAAATCATGAATGCATTAAAATGTTGCTGCCGCTTTTGTATCTTCAGCCACTGCACCCCTCCCTCCTCATCACGTTGCCTCTTTACCAACTTTGTGTGTGAGTATTCCCCACAACGTAGCTATTTAATTCTGTTTTTTATTGAAAAATATGTAAACAGGTTTCGTTGTCGAGGGAAATTATTTTTTGAATACCGCAAAAATTGTTTCTGGAGACACAAAACTGAAACGCCGTTGAACAAACCAAACGATAAATGTTAAGTGTGGCACAAAAAGTACATCATTTGGACTTTTTTCTAATTAATTCACAATATGCAGTTTTAATGTTCACCAGCACGATTAACACAGTGGGTTGGATGAGGTTAATAATCGTGGTAAGCCAATACAATTACCTAAGTCAATGTCGTGTTTAGTTTAGCTCGTGATTCTCAAACAAGGGTAGTATTGGCTATTTAAGCGGGTCCTTGCGAAATCAGTACTCACGCCTCAGATCCAAATACCAACCGGGCAGTATCAGTGTTTAGTGCAGTGCTTTTTTAGTCGGACAAGAACTGAGTTTTTTTGTTTGATATGTTTGCTAAATGCCATCATCCATACCAATATGTCCCCAGCCTTTTTGTCGTGTTGAAGAAAAGGCCCCTGCTGAAAAATTATCCTTGATTTCTTCAATTTCTATCAAGTTGGACTACGAACTTTCGATTTCTATCCAGTTGGACTATCGCCGAAAGTGAAATTGTCCATCAACATCACTGCATATCGCATCGGCAATAGAAAAAAAGTAGAATCATTGAATATTATATTTTTAATTCGATAAATATTGACAGAATTGTCCTTTTTATGGCGAACCTCTTCTCCAAATTTCTTAAATTGGATCCAAGTCAATTCGCCCTTTCAACGAAGCATAGATAAGTGCTAATAACGGACACATCCACACATTAGTGGAATGTCCAAAAATATATATATTGGATACCAACGAATCAAATAGTCAGCAATGGCAACAATCAGCAACTGCGCAAGTCCATACTTCCTGAGATATTGGCATAAAAGTTCCAAGAAACCCTGGCGACACCAACAAAAATGGCAACTCCGCAAGTAATTCTCGCAGGGAGTTTCTTTGCACATCATATTATTTCATCCAGTCATGTATCAGGTTGGAATATGGACTATATCGCTCCACTTCTTCAGGTAGCTCCCACACAAAATTCGGACAAAGTGAAGTTTAAGAGCTCCTCTCGGATCGTCTTGAAGTTTTCTCAACAGGATGTCCTTGTGATTCCCTTTATGACAGTACAATTTTCTTCTTGCGCAAGTCCATAATTCCTGAGATATTGGCCTTAATGTTCTAAGAAACCCTGACGGCACCAACGAAAATGGCAAATCTGCAAGATAATTCTCGCAGGAGTTTCTGATTGGTGCAGACTTTGCAAATCATATTATTTTATCCAGTCATGTATTAGGTTGAAATCGGTCCACTCTTTCGGGTACCTCCCACACAAAATTCGAAAAAAGTGAAGTTTAAGAACTCATCTCGCATCGTTTTGATTCTTTTTTCAGTAGGCTGTTCTAGCTGCCTCATTTTCAACGGTACAATCTTTTTCCGGAGTATGTCAATACTTCCTGACCAAAACTCTCCCGGCACATACTAAAATGGCTATTGTGCAAGATAACTGAAAAACTTTCAAAAATTTCTTTCAAACCTAGTTTAAGTAATCTAATATTTCGAGTCTTTTATGAAGAAATTTGGTTACTACAAATGTTTGGTATATGTCAATGATTTGTTATAGCCCCATATTACGGTACATACAGATTTTAAAGCAAACTCGTGAAAAAAATGTTTATATTTTATATACGGCGTAATCATTGTATTTGGTTTGGTGTTGTTTTTTTTCAGTGACTGAGGGTATATCTCCGCCAGAACAGCTGACTGATACTTTCTTACTTGTTTTTAATATGATTCAAATAGCGATTCAATGAGTGAGTAAAGTGACTGACATTTGCTAATATAACTGCAGTCTGGACTCTGATTGTTATTGCATCGAAAACTTAAATGTCAAGATATTTCCATTATTTCCGAAGTTTCTGACTCTTGCACCCATGTTCATGTTCCTCCTCTAGACCCGCCAAGCTGGCTGGTTGGAGCGCACGAGAACTCTCAAACATATCTGCCGATTCGGTCCAAAATTTGGCCTTCGTAATATTTTGCTCAAACTTAGTTTAAGTTCGAATATGGGTTATATCGGTCCACTCCTTCCGGTACCTCCCCCACAAAAGTTCGAAAATGCTCCGCAATTTTGTGCGCACGATAACTCTTGAAGGGAGCAACCGATCTGGTCCATACTTTGCATACCGCGAAATGTCTACAAGACTTAAATGAGGTTCCAATATGGACTCAATCACTCCAGTCCTTCGGGTACCTCCCACACAAAATTTCGGAACAGTTCAGTTTAGGACCTGCTCTCTAATCGCTTTAATTTTTGTTATAAGAACTTGTATTCACTGCCCCATACGACGGTACAAGTTTCATCAGGGGCCTACCAGGGGAGTCAATACATCCTGAGAAAATAGCCTGCAATGTGCAAAAAAGCCCTATGACACCGTGTGTAGTGGTTGGAGTGCAACATAACTCTCGAACGGATCAACCGATTTGGTCCAACATTTGGCATTCGTAATATTTTGTCAAAGTAACGTTTAAGTTCGATGATAAGCCATATCGGTCCACTCCTTCAGGTACCTTCCCCACAAAAGTTCAAAAATGTTCGGAAAAATTGTTCGCACGATAACTCTTGAAGGGAGTGACCGATTTGGTCCATACTTTACACATCCTAATGTATCTACCAGATATATGTAGATCAGGTTCGAATATGGACAATATTTGTCCACTCCTTCGGGTAGTTCCCACACAAAATTTCGCAGAGGTTCACTTTAAGACCATCTTTCGAATGATTTTGATTTTTGTTGAAGCAACTTGCATTCGCTGCCTCCATTACGACGGCAAAAATGTTTTCAGGGGCAAGTCCATAC
Source organism: Musca autumnalis (assembly GCF_047663935.1). NCBI lineage: Eukaryota > Metazoa > Arthropoda > Insecta > Diptera > Muscidae > Musca > Musca autumnalis. Next base: position 247,631,073 of record NW_027411866.1, read on the forward strand.
TTCCTGAGAAAAAGCCCGATAGTTGTAAAAACCCGCTAAGGTACCATGTGTAGTGGATGATGTAGCGCACGATAACTCTCGAACTGATCAACCGATTTGGTCCAAAATTAGGCCTTTGTCATATTTTGTCCAAACTAAATTTCAGTTCGAAGATGAGCAAAACCGGTCCACAACTTCCGGTACGTACCCCCAATATTTAAACAATATCACTAAAATGGTATGCACGATATATGTATCTCGAACGGGGCAACTAATTTGGTCCAAACTTTGGGTTTCCTAATAGTTTGTCCAAATTTAGTTTAACTTCTAAAATGGCCCATATGTTATGGTACCTCCCTAAGTGCAGTTTAGGAACTGTTCGAAGCTTCTTTGCAAATGTATACCGATGCTGTTGGTTGCAGTCATTTTTTAGCGATATTATGTTTTCCGTGGAAAAGTCCATGCTTCGCGGCATACTGGTCCAAAAGTTATGCGATGACCCCCTGAAATTACTAGTGGGCGTGATATCTATCGAAAAGATATGGCTCCCAAAATAAGATTCACTTCCATAATGGACTATGTCGGTCCATTCCTTTAATTACCTCCTCCGCAACACTTTTGCACTAAAAAGAGCCACAAAATTCTGAAAAGGCCCTAAATACATTCGATCTGTCCGTATATGAAAATTTCAATTCACATAGGCTAAGGGTGTTACTTGTTGTTTACTATTGCTGGCCATTTCATCGTGAAAAGACTATGCGGCATGCAAGACAGCATTTCGTCACCATAAATGTCCAAAGTCGTAACTAACAAAATAATTTTACAGGAGAAGCAAAAAACGTTATCGTCTTCAGGAACACGCCACGCCCACACCTTCCAATATTTTGACCTATTTTTATACCCTACACCACACTGTGGTAAGGGGTATTATGTCAAAAGGAAACGAAATGGACCCATAGTTCCTTTTGGGGATATACATATAATCACTTTCTCGATTTATGCATGTCTGTCCGTCCGTCTGTCCATGTATTTTTGTTCGCAACGTACAGGTCGCATTTTTTGTCCGATTCAGCTGAAAATTGGGGACTATAACTTGTTTAGCCATAGGAAGAACGCTATTGCTTTTGGTTAAAATCGGTTCAGATTTGGATATAGCTCCCATATATATTTTTGCCCGATTTCACGTATTTGCTGCACCAAACACGCTATATACGTCTGATTTTGATGAATTTTTGAGTGTGTAACTCAATTCGGTCTAAAAATAAGTGTGCCAAATTATATCGAAATCGGTTCAGATTTAGATATAGCTCCCATATACATTTTTGACCAATTTCACGTATTTTCTGTAGCAAACAAGCTATATATGTATGTCCGATTTCGATTAAATTTGGAATGTGTGACTGAATAGCAGGTCTTAAAGTGAACTTATCCAAAATTTTGTGTGAGAGGTACGGGATGGAGTGGACAAATATAGGCCATATTCGAACCTGATCTATATCTGGTAGATATTATGAGAATGTGTAAAGTATGGACCAAATCGGTCACTCCCATCAAGAGTTATCGTGCGCACAATTTTTTCGAATATTATTGATCTTTTGTGGGGTAGGTACCCGAAGGAGTGGACCGATATGGCTTATCTACGAACTTAAACTAAGTTTGGAAACAATATTACGAAGGCCAAATTTTGGCCGGAATCAGCATTTCCGTTCGAGAATTATCTTGCGCTTCCACCTATAAACATGGTGTCATAGGGTTTATTTTTCAACTATCAGGCTATTTTTTCAGGAAGTATGGACTTGCCCCTGAGGAAACTTGTACCTTCCTATAGGGGACAGTGAATACAAGATGTTACAACAAAAACCAAGGCTATTCGAGAGCAGGTCCTAAACTGAACTTTTCCGAAATTTTGTGTTGGAGGTACTCGAAGGAGTTTACCGATTGAGTCTATATTGGAACCTCATCTAAGTATGGTAGAAATTTCATAATGTGCAAAGTATGGACCAAATCGGTTACTCCCTTCAAGAGTTATCGTACGCACAAATTTTCCGAACATTTTCGAAATTTTGTGGAGAGGTACCGGAAGGAGTGGACCGATATAATCCATCTTTGAACTTGAACTACGTTTGGACAAAATATTACGAAAGCCAAATTTTGGACCGAATCGGCAGATCCGTTCGAGAGTTATCTTGCGCTCCAACCACTACACACGGTATCATAGGGTTTTTTGTAACTTTCAGGCTATTTTCTCAGGAAGTATGGACTTGCCCCTAATGAAACTTACAGCGTCGTATAGAGGACAGCGAATACAACTTGCGTAAACAAAAATCAAAGCCATTCGAGACCAGGTCCTAAACTGAACTTTTCCGAAATTTTGTGTGGGAGGTACCCGAAGGAGTGGACCGATTGAGTCCATATTGGAACCTCATCTAAGTTTGGTAGAAATTACACGATGTGCAAAGTATTGGCCAAATCGGTTATTCCCTACAAGAGTTATCGTTTGCACAAGTTTTGCGAAAATTTTTGAACATTTGTGGGGAGGTACCTGAAGGAGTGGACCTATAAACCCAAAATTTGAACCGAATCGATTGATCCGTTCGAGAGTTATCGTGCGCACCAGCCTGCCAGACAGACATACTTGGGGTCTAAAACCATTATTTCTATGAGGCACATTTTTGGTCGTATCAAAGTGTAAATACCCTCTTTAGCCTAAAGGCTGAGGGTATAATAATTTTAATTATATTTTACCAGGAAAATCGAGTTTTTTAATAAAGTGACAGCAAATATTATTTTCACAATTTAACTTAACGTAACCAATGCCCAATAGAGGCATATATAGTCGGCCTGGTTGGATTGTTCATATATCGTTTATTTCTTTATTTATATTTCAAATTATTTATTTATATTTCAAAATCTCCCTCCAACCCATTGTGCAGAAAATAACCGTACTTAGACCATATAATAATAAGCATAACTAAGCAAAATGACAACAACAACAACAACGAAAATCTCTTTCTTTCTTTACCATATAAAGTAATTATGTAAATGCGATTTTATGCCAAAGGAATGTCAAATCAAATCAGGTCTGAAAGTCGCGTTCAAAACCGTAGTGGCAATAAAAATATGTTTTAATTGCAACAAAAGAATTTTCACGGCTTATGGCATTTATTAAATGCGGATTCATATTTCATAGTGGCTGAGCGAGCAGCACAAAAGACAAAGAATTGGCAAGCACACACATGTGTTAGCGCATTTGGCATTTGACCAAAAAATATTTGCGGACAATAAAAAAATTTTCTAAGAGTTTTTGGGGCTTAACGCTTTTAATATGTGACAAATTCAAAAAGAAAACTTTCTTTGTTTCAACAGCAGAGTGTGGAGAAACAGTGGCTGTAAGGAATGTAAATAGTAAAATGTTCGTATACAAAGCATTCATGACAACTGTGAACCACTGTAACGTAATCCGTAAATTAAATTTTAAAATTGTTTCGCTACTGTTTTTTTCGATCGCATTTAATGTCACACTTCTCTCTTTCACAATTTGACAAATGGATTTTTGCACGACAATTGAATTGAATTCATGTTGAAGGCGTTAAAATGTAAACAATTGTCGTGATCGAATTAATTTTGTTGATTGTAAATCGCATTTTAGGAGCCATTCAGCTAAAGCTAATTCTTCAAAAGCGATTTTTTATTCTTTTACAAGCAAAATTACTTGAAATTTTACAAAGGTTTGTATATTACAGATTGACGTGAATGGGGAAAGTTAGGTTTTTACGCAGATTAAAAAGTGTTGATTCAGTATTGAGATGAAATTTTAATTTTAACTCAAATTTTGGGGATGTTAGAAGGAACCTACATTGGCACAGGTTAAAATAGAATACCGAATTTGGACATCAAAGCTTCATTTTCCCAGTCACAGGTGGTGGTTATGGAATGATATTGCCGAAAATATTCATTTATAAATTTATTTATTTTTAATTACAAGAACAAAAGACTCCCCCCTCCTTAAGCTTAACTCATCACTTTTGCTTTCAACAGTTTTATTATTACATCGCCATAGCACATTCCCACTCAATCATCATCGTCATTATTTTTAAACAATATCGTAAATCATCCTGGCCTCTGATTTATCATCATTCTTTTTCAAACAATAGAAAGAGTAACAATCGACGCTAGCCTCAGGTCAGTTCAGCTACGAAAATTAAATCTATTCTTTTTTTGTGTGTGTGAACAGCTACAGAAGCAAACAAAATATTTCTCATGGTCCGAAAGATGCTGTTGGTGCCACTCACTGCTGCTGATACATCAAAGATAATTTGATGATAAAGTCAACAAGTCATGGCATGTTGAAACATGTGTACATAAATGCAACAAAAACCACGAAATCACAAGACAAGTTGTACAAAAAGGTTTCAAGTTGTTTCTATGTTTTCCTATAGAAACCTTAATTCAGCCCGGCTGAATCGAAGTTTTTCTACGGAAACCTTCATTCAACCCGGCTAAATCAAAGTTTTCCTAAAGAAAACTCTATTTAGCCGGGCTGAATTAAAGTTTTCCTAAAGAAAACTCTATTCAGCCGGGCTGAATTAAAGTTTTCCTAAAGAAAACTCTATTCAGCCGGGCTGAATTAAAGTTTTCCTAAAGAAAACTCTATTCAGCCGGGCTGAATTAAAGTTTTCCTAAAGAAAACTCTATTCAGCCGGGCTGAATTAAAGTTTTCCTAAAGAAAACTCTATTCAGCCGGGCTGAATTAAAGTTTTCCTAAAGAAAACTCTATTCAGCCGGGCTGAATCAGAGTTTTCCTAAAGAAAACTCTATTCAGCCGGGATAAATCAGAGTTTTCCTAAAGAAAACTCTATTCAGCCGGGCTAAATCAGAGTTTTCCTAAAGAAAACTCTATTCAGCCGGGCTGAATCAGAGTTTTCCTAAAGAAAACTCTATTCAGCCAGGCTGAATTAAAGTTTTCCTAAAGAAAACTCTATTCAGCCAGGCTGAATTAAAGTTTTCCTAAAGAAAACTCTATTCAGCCAGGCTGAATTAAAGTTTTCCTAAAGAAAACTCTATTCAGCCAGGCTGAATTAAAGTTTTCCTAAAGAAAACTCTATTCAGCCGGGCTGAATCAGAGTTTTCCTAAAGAAAACTCTATTCAGCCAGGCTGAATTAAAGTTTTCCTAAAGAAAACTCTATTCAGCCAGGCTGAATTAAAGTTTTCCTAAAGAAAACTCTATTCAGCCAGGCTGAATTAAAGTTTTCCTAAAGAAAACTCTATTCAGCCTGGCTGAATTAAAGTTTTCCTAAAGAAAACTCTATTCAGCCTGGCTGAATTAAAGTTTTCCTAAAGAAAACTCTATTCAGCCAGGCTGAATTAAAGTTTTCCTAAAGAAAACTCAGCCAGGCTGAATTGAAGTTTTCCTATCGGAAACCTCTATTCAGCCAGGCTGAATTGAAGTTTTCCTATCGGAAACCTCTATTCAGCCAGGCTGAATTGAAGTTTTCCTATCGGAAACCTCTATTCAGCCAGGCTGAATTGAAGTTTTCCTATCGGAAACCTCTATTCAGCCAGGCTGAATTGAAGTTTTCCTATCGGAAACCTCTATTCAGCCAGGCTGAATTGAAGTTTTCCTATCGGAAACCTCTATTCAGCCAGGCTGAATTGAAGTTTTCCTATCGGAAACCTCTATTCAGCCAGGCTGAATTGAAGTTTTCCTATCGGAAACCTCTATTCAGCCAGGCTGAATTGAAGTTTTCCTATCGGAAACCTCTATTCAGCCAGGCTGAATTGAAGTTTTCCTATCGGAAACCTCTATTCAGCCAGGCTGAATTGAAGTTTTCCTATCGGAAACCTCTATTCAGCCAGGCTGAATTGAAGTTTTCCTATCGGAAACCTCTATTCAGCCAGGCTGAATTGAAGTTTTCCTATCGGAAACCTCTATTCAGCCAGGCTGAATTGAAGTTTTCCTATCGGAAACCTCTATTCAGCCAGGCTGAATTGAAGTTTTCCTATCGGAAACCTCTATTCAGCCAGGCTGAATTGAAGTTTTCCTATCGGAAACCTCTATTCAGCCAGGCTGAATTGAAGTTTTCCTATCGGAAACCTCTATTCAGCCAGGCTGAATTGAAGTTTTCCTATCGGAAACCTCTATTCAGCCAGGCTGAATTGAAGTTTTCCTATCGGAAACCTCTATTCAGCCAGGCTGAATTGAAGTTTTCCTATCGGAAACCTCTATTCAGCCAGGCTGAATTGAAGTTTTCCTATCGGAAACCTCTATTCAGCCAGGCTGAATTGAAGTTTTCCTATCGGAAACCTCTATTCAGCCAGGCTGAATTGAAGTTTTCCTATCGGAAACCTCTATTCAGCCAGGCTGAATTGAAGTTTTCCTATCGGAAACCTCTATTCAGCCAGGCTGAATTGAAGTTTTCCTATCGGAAACCTCTATTCAGCCAGGCTGAATTGAAGTTTTCCTATCGGAAACCTCTATTCAGCCAGGCTGAATTGAAGTTTTCCTATCGGAAACCTCTATTCAGCGAGGCTGAATTGAAGTTTTCCTATCGGAAACCTCTATTCAGCCAGGCTGAATTGAAGTTTTCCTATCGGAAACCTCTATTCAGCCAGGCTGAATTGAAGTTTTCCTATAGGAAACCTCTATTCCGCCAGGCTGAATTGAAGTTTTCCTATCGGAAACCTCTATTCAGCCAGGCTGAATTGAAGTTTTCCTATCGGAAACCTCTATTCAGCCAGGCTGAATTGAAGTTTTCCTATCGGAAACCTCTATTCAGCCAGGCTGAATTGAAGTTTTCCTATCGGAAACCTCTATTCAGCCAGGCTGAATTGAAGTTTTCCTATCGGAAACCTCTATTCAGCCAGGCTGAATTGAAGTTTTCCTATCGGAAACCTCTATTCAGCCAGGCTGAATTGAAGTTTTCCTATCGGAAACCTCTATTCAGCCAGGCTGAATTGAAGTTTTCCTATCGGAAACCTCTATTCAGCCAGGCTGAATTGAAGTTTTCCTATCGGAAACCTCTATTCAGCGAGGCTGAATTGAAGTTTTCCTATCGGAAACCTCTATTCAGCCAGGCTGAATTGAAGTTTTCCTATCGGAAACCTCTATTCAGCCAGGCTGAATTGAAGTTTTCCTATCGGAAACCTCTATTCAGCCAGGCTGAATTGAAGTTTTCCTATCGGAAACCTCTATTCAGCCAGGCTGAATTGAAGTTTTCCTATCGGAAACCTCTATTCAGCTAGTCAGCCAGGCTGAATTGAAGTTTTCCTATGAAAACTTCTATTCAGCCTGGCTGATGTACTCCATTTCCTGTGGAAGTTACTAAACTTTTTCTCGAGTGTATTTCCCATACATCTATTAAAAAACTGGCCCCACCACTACAACTTGTTTTTATCGCATAAATAAATCAGTATTGGGAAGCAGCTCTCGTTACATGATGGGCAGCTAGAAAAAAGGTTCTCATCGGCATGGGCAGATGGAAAAATCGACAAAGATGCGTCGCTTGGCGAAGAAAAAGAAATGGAAGATATCACAATCCAAAGAAAAAAGTGGCGTTCGTACCACCACTACCTATGCTGATCAAGTGTTATTTTCACTTGAAATTGCGATACTGGTTTCTGCTTACTTCGGAATCTGCCATGATGAAGATGTGTAGCATTGACTACTAGATGCTGGAAGGCGCATTGTCGCATCGCTGCATCTCGCTGGGCTAATAATGTTGTCGATGTTGGTCGGCAAATAATGTTATGCATCAATGGAACAATTTCTCATGAGTTTCATAATACAAAATTGAAGTGAAGATCGCTAAACAATTTTTATGAAAAAGAAAAAGAAGAAGAAGCAACGGCATAATTTCACTTTTACCATTTTGCAGAAACATGATTGTCGTTGTTGACCGGCTGGATGTTATTAACTTTCTTCTTCTCGTTTATGTGTGCCCTAAATTTAATAATTAATTTTATTGTAAAACAAAAAACAGCAACAACAACAACATCATCATCTTTAAAAGAAATTGAACAAGAATGTAATGTCATTTAATGAGACATTTTGTTGTTGTTGTTTTTTGTTTTCCTCCCAAATGATTTAAACAACTTCAAAAAACGGTTTAAACGCTGGTCAGGAAACCGGCAACGGAACTCTATTAAAGTAATCACAAAATCAGTGAAGAAGTCATAAAAATTTTCATAAATGCTACAAAAATGTTTATCTTAAGCGCTGTTACGTGACTAGTTACGAAGAGGGCTTGGCTGATCTTCAAATCGCTACTGTGAAAGTTTTAATAGCTGCGGAGTTATTTGCAATACAAATGTAGCGCAGAGTAAACATATAACAAATGTGCTTATTAAGAGGTCAATAAACTTACCACGATTACTTTAAGGGCACCTGAAATTAAAAAAAGGCAAATATTTTTTAATATTTGAATATATGTAATAAGGAATGATGTTTTTTGGGGAATAAAAAAAATAAATAAATACAAATTATCCCATGATTATGAACAGGCTTCCTTCCTCCTCAGTGCGACTCCCATCATGGCGATCCGATCAAAATTGCGACATATATTGTGATTGAAAGCTTTAGAATCTAAGTGTAATGATGAATATCCCAGCTGTAATGTGATCAATATCGAAGAAGACAGTATGCGTTTTAATTGATGTCAATTATGTTCCTAAAGATGGTCAAATATCAGGGATATAGAAAAAGATTCATTTCTTTTTCAATTTCCAATTTATGTCGTCGCCTTTTGCGAATAGAAGCTCACACTTGCCTAAAAATAAAGCGTGATTTTTTTAAACATTTTGCAGAAATTGTGGATTTTTTTTAAATTTATTTTACAAAATGTGATTTTTTTAAACATTTTCCAGAAAATTTGAATTTTTGTAATATTTTTTCACAAAACTTGGATTTTTGTAAATTATTTTAAAAAATTTAATTTTTAAAATATTTTTTACAAAGTTAAAAAAACATAAATTTTCACGTATTTTTTAAATAATAATCGACTCCAAATTGTCTGAAATACATTTCGTCCAAACATACTTGGGGTCTAAAACCATTATTTCGATGAGGCACATTTTGCACAGCTACAACATTTTCTTTAGCACCATTTCGATTGGACTTGCGGTTTCCAAGCAAAATCGTGAAAACCTAAAAAACACCTAAAAATGTGAATTTTGACCGCGATTTATTTAAAAATCTCTACAGCTATTTTTTCGTGTTTTTGGATTTTTCTCATCTATGAACATTGCTGTTTCAGAATTCACAAAAACTTCCCCTGTGTAAGCGGTTTTCATTAAAAGTTAGTTAAGGCGCACCCTTCATGACGTTGTTTTATAAGGGGGCGATACAGTCAATGCATTGTCCCAATTTTAACTTCAATATCTCAAAAATGGTAAAACGTACGAAAATACCGTAAAGGCCAATCTAGTACAGAACTTTCATAGCTACAATATTTTCTTCAGTTTCATTTTGATAGGACTTGCGGTTTCTGAGCAGAATCGTGAAAACCTAAACAACCCCTAAAAATGTCAACTTGAATCGCGATTTATTTAAAAAGCGCTCCGGCGATTTTTTTGTTTTTTGATTTTTTTCATCTATGAACATTGTAGTTTCAGAATCCGCAAAAACTTCCAAGATGTAAGCACCTTCCATTTAAATTTGATTCAAGAGCACCGTGAGTATTTTTCAAAAAAGTAGATTTAAAAAAAATAAAAAACTGATTTTTTCACAAAACGTGAATTTTTTTAAAAAATATATAAAAACTTAAATTTTCAAATATTTTTCACAAAATGTGATTTTTATACCCTCAGCATTTATGCTAACGAGGGTATATGGCGAATAACAAAATTCCTTTACAATTCCATTTGAAAAAAATGAAAAAATGTTTTTGCGAGCACATCTACGATTTTTGGTATATAGGTAAAGGAAAAAAATCCGGTTTCAAATCTGCTCGCGTTCACGAAATTGGCCAATGCGCACAAAAGTTATAGCGGTTTTTATTCTCATATAAAGAAAAAATATTTAAAAATATATTTTTTGTTGTTATGAGAAAATGTATGCATAAATCGTTAACAGCATTCCATATCTATTCGTAGATGTTTAAATAGTTATTAAATTTATTATTATTTTCGCGGAAAATCAACAAATAATAAAAAAATTTTGAAGTACATCCAAATTATCCTGTCCCAGAATCCATACAAACCCTCAAAAATAAATTAAAGAATATATGCGGAATCTAGACAATGCGTAGAAAAATATGATACCAAATTTATAGAGATTGGGTACATAAATTGCATATTATAGCAACAACAAAAGAGAAAAACTTATTGTTGGAAAATATTGTTGCAAATAATTTTTTGTTTGTATTTTTGTATTTTGCTAAAATCCCATAGAATAATGTATGTATACTGTTAAAACTTCATCAAAAAATATGGTTTACCATCGCGAGAGTTTAACTGATTACTGTGATAACTTATAAGGGTAGGAAATTAAGAGTAATATTGAAATTACAATCATTCAATTAATATTAAAATTAAAAAGCCCGTTATTCGCGAATTAGTTAAAGTCGGTTGATGCGCATCCAATTTTGGATAAAGCGAATCAATCTCTTTCAATATTTAGGCATATTTCAATGTTTCACTCAGCGGCCATTGTGTGCCGCTAGTTGCATCATGCAGTGCAAAAAACCTTAAAGTTGGTAAAAGTCGCGCAATGTGCATACGATTTTGATGCGCATCCGGTTTCATCAGCGCCTATCAAAATACGTTAAAATATACCAATTTTAATTAGATTCTTCAAGAACCGCGGATGTGCCTCCACATTCAATTTCTTGTAAAAGACCGATATTACTCGCGTATCTCTTTTCTTTTATGACACGCGTTTTCGCAAATATTATAATCGCCAGTAAAGGATTCCATTTTTGTAAAAAAATTTAAAGAAAATCGCGATTTATTACGCGGATTTGTCAAAATATATTTTTGCTGATTTTCCGATTTTCAAGGTATCTATATCCGCGGTTTTAGTAGATGGATTCGATCGCGGAAGGCTTCATTAGAACCGTCGCGTAAAAAAACTAAATTCACGCGGGTTTCAAAGGAAATGGAATGACAGTTGTAAATTTTACACGTAAAAAATAGGTTTTGTAAGAAAATTCACGCATCAAATTTTGGCCTTTCGACTCCAATTACTAGGATGCTGTAAGGAGCACACTCATGAGATATGCTTCAAACGACGTAAAATCACGAGTTCTATAATCGTGTTGAGAGTTTGCAATATTATCTTCTTGCGCGTCCGGATTATTACAAAAATTCAAAAAACCCCGAAATTCCGGCTTCAAAATGTCAGCATCAATTTTAGGTGGATGCAGTGGATATATCGAAAAATCATACACTACAATCTTGTTGCCTATGGAGTATTCTGTGATTCTTTCTTTGGGGATAGGTCTATAAAATGTAAGGTTAAGCCAGAAATCGTATGGGAACATAAAAAACTTGTTGGCTTCAACCCATTTATACTCATTTTTCTACATTGATGCCAACACAGCTTCCACGAAAATTAATTTTAATGGTCGACATTATGGGATCCCTCCTAAAACACTTCATTTTAAAGAATACTTTATAGAATATGTTAACAGTTCCCGAATTCTAATAGGGTGAAACTCGGATTCATCGATTGCAAAACATTTTTGTTATTTACCATATACACTTTCATACGGGCAAAATGTGCCTCATCGAAATAATGGTTTTAGACCCCAAGTATGTTTGGACGAAATGTGTTTCAAACAATTTGGAGTTGATTTAGCCATGTCCGTCCGTCTGTCTGTCTGGCTGGTGCGCACGATAACTCTCGAACGATCAACCGATTCGGTCCAAAATTTGGCTTTCGTAATATTTTGCCCAAACTTAGTTTAAGTTCGAAGATGGGTTATATCGGACCACTCCTTCCGGTACCTCTCCCACAAAAGTTCGAAAACGTTCGGAAAATTTATGCGCACGATAGCTCTTGAAATTTGTAACCGATTTGGTCCATACATTGCACATCGTGAAATTTCTACCAGCCTTAGCTGTGGTTCCAATATGAACTCAATCGGTCCTCTCCTTCGGTTACCTCCCACACAAAATTTCAGAAAAGTTCAGTTTAGGACCTGTTCTCGAATCGCTTTAATTTTTGTTGTAACATATTGTATTCACTGCCTCCCATGCGACGGTACAAGTTTCATCAGGGGCAAGTCCATACTTCCTGAGAAAATAGCCTGAAAGATGCAAAACAACCCTATGACACCCTGTGTAGTGGTTGGAGCGCAAGATAACTCTCGATCAGATGTGAAGATTCGGTCCAAAATTTGGCCTTCGTAACAGTTTGTCTAAACTTAGTTTAAGTTTGAAGATGGGTTTTATCGGTCCACTCCTTCCGGTACCTCCCCCACAAAAGTTCAAATTTTTTCTGTAAAATGGTCTGAACGATAACTCTCGAAGGGAGCAATCGATTTGGTCAAAACTTTATATGTCCACTTCTTCGGGTACCTCCCACACAAAATTCGGTTAAAGTGAAGTTTACGGGCTCCTCTCCGATGGCTTTGCAATTTTTTCAGTAAGATTTCCTTGCGGGTCCCTTTATAACGGTACATTTTTTTCCTGCGGAAGTCCATACTTCCTGATATATTGACCTAAAAGCTCCAAGAAACCCTGACGGCACCAACCAAAATGGCAAATACGCAAGATAAACCTCGCAGGTTCAGTCATGTATCAGGTTGGAATATGGATTGTATCGGTCCAGTTTTTCAAGTACCTCCCACACAAAAATGTACAATTGCAATGGTACATTTTGTTCCGGAGTAAGTCAATACTTCCTAAGATAATGGCCCAAAAGCTTCAAAACCAAAGCTCCCAATACTCGCTCAAATTCGCTCGAATTCCACTCGCGAGTAAAACTCTTGTCGAATTCGAGCAAGTTGAGGGGGATAACTTGTCCCGTCACCAACACCAAACTTACCCCACAAAAAAATTTTTCCAAAAAGTAGAAAAAAATTTCAAAAAAAATTGATTTTTTCACAAAACTTGGATTTTTTAAAAAATATGAAAAATTTAATTTTCTATAATTTTTCACAAAATGTGATTTTTTTTTGAATAATTAAAAATATGAGTTTTCACTCAACGTGATTTTTTTTAAAATAATTTAAAAAACATAAACGTTCACATATTTTTCACAAAACGTGGAATTTTCAAATATTTTTCACAAAAAGGTTGGATTTTTTTTAAAAAATTTTAAAATTTTTATTATTTATTTTATTTATTATTTATTAATTATTTTTTCACAAAACGTGAATTTTTTAAAAAATATAAAAAATTGAAATTTCAAATATTTTTCACAAAATGTGATTTTTTTGAATAATTAAAGATTTTAATTTTCACTCAATGTGAATTTTTTTAAATTATTTAAAAAAAAACGTCGAATTTTTCAATAATTTAAAAAATAAAAATTTTTTCAGTGCGTTTTGTAAACATTACTCTCTGCAAAAAGGGTAGTGATGAAGTAAGGCCAATGGAGGAATACTCCAGACTTAAGCAATCATATGATTGAATCTTCAACTAAAACAGAACAAACAAAAAACAGCGAAGGCACGCGCAAAATGGAACTTTTTAAAATAAAATTCCAACAACATACTCACAGGTAACTGTGCTGTGTTGGATCGTGCTGGCAGCTTGCAAATATTTTGTTCAGGTGTTTTTTGGGAAAGCCGAAAAGTGAGCATCATTCTCATTAACATGAGAATACTCGATGCTTAAAGAGTTCAGGTTTTCACTAAAAAATCGTCATTTCAAAAACTGAAAAGCCAATTGAAAATTCCCTTAGCCAGGATGAAATCATGATATTGGTAGCGATCAGTAAATTTTGCAAGTTGTCAGTGCGTTTTGTAAACATTACTCTCTGCAAAAAGGGTACTGATGAAGTTAAGCCAATGGAGGTATACTCCAGACTTAAGCAACCATTTTTTTCACATATTTTTCACAAAACGTGGAATTTTTTCAATAATTTAAAAAATAAACAAGTAAGAAAACCGTTAAGTTCGGTCGGGCCGAACTTTTTATACCTTCCACCACAAATTTCAGCCATTTCGGTGGATTAATGTGGCCACAACCTTCAAAATACCGAAATTCGGAAGGTACCGTTCTATGGGGGCTATATGATGGCGTGGACCTATACCTACAAATTTCTGGGGGAAAGTTTTATACGCCTAAAGAAGACTAAATACCAAATTTAAGCCATATCGGTGTGTTAATGAGGCTAAAACGTTCAAAATATCGAAAATGGGGAGATATTGTATTATGGGGGCTATATCAACACGTGGACCTATATAAACATTTTATGGTAGAAATGTTTCTTAGCCTCTGGAAACACAAAATACAAAGTTACAACCGATTCTTTGGTCAAATGGGTCTAATACATTCAAAATCTATTAAAATGGCGCGTACTTTATAAGGGGTCTTATATGGGGGCTATGCCAAAACGTGGACCTATATAACGCAACTTTGGTAGGAATGTTTTCTGGCCTCTGGAGACACAAAATACCAAATTACAACCAATTCTGTTGTCAAATGAGTCTAATACATTCAAAATATATTAAAATGACGCGTACTTTATATGGGGCCTTATATGGGGGCTATACCAAAACGTGAACCTATATAACCCAACTTTGGTAGGAATATTTTTTGGTCTCTGGAGACACAAAGTACCAAATTAAAACCAATTCGGTGGTAAAATGGGCCAAATATCTTAAAAATGCCTTAAAACGACGACGCGTCACGCGAGTTACACATTTGTCATTAACAATGAATTCAATTTTGTCTTTTACTGTTTAATATTATTTGCTTTACTCTTTTATCAAAAATTCCTTTCTTTATTAGTTTATTATTATTTATGCTTTATCAATTTGTTATCATAGTTACTTTAAATATCTCTTTATTATCTTTCCTTCATTTTATCCAAACATAAATTAGTTGTTGTAATCACATCTCTCTTTAATAAAAACCGTTACGTTTAATTGCTAGAGTTTAAGTTTTAAATATTGATTACATCGTCTGATTCAGTTGAGTTGTCATTTGGAGTTTAATGTGAACAGTTGTAATCTTTAAGAATTAATGTTAATAAACCGAATTAAAACTTTAAATATAAATGTTGTTTCAATTTACATAACTGGCGCAGTCTTTTTATCGAACCTATTTAACGGAACGATGCGTATTTTAATAAAATATTACAAACAAAAAAGAAAATAAAATGAAGTTTATTTTAAATTAACAACAGTTAAAAAGAACAATTTGAAGAAAGTGTAAAATAGTGAAGTTATTTCCACATCATAACTATTCTTCCTTTATGAAACATTAATTTATTGATGTTAAAAAAAAAACCATATATTTGAACACCACAACGATATATTTTTTAAGTTATCGTTACTAAAAAAAAATAAATAATTGAACTGTGAAAAAATAGTAAAAATAAATTGAAATAAACATTTGACCTTTCAAGGTTACTTCATTTTGACTTAGTCAACAATACAAGAAATAATCTCCAAGTGAAAAAAATATTAACAATAACAACACTACAACTTCTATCAATTAGAAAGAAAGAAAAAACAACCACATCCATATTGAATGAGAACAGTCTTTCTAACTACAAAAGAATTCCACTTTCTAAAAAAATTTCGTTTACATCATTAAATAGCAGTACGGATATTACACATGAAATAATTACAGACCTACCAACAGAATTCGGTGAACAGGCCACAATGTCGTGGAAACTTACAAAATTTGTGAACAAAGACTTCGATGCCATTTTAGGGCAAAATATATTAAGGCCTCTTGGAGCCATAATAGATATGGAAAATGAAACACTGACAATAAATAATAACGTTTTAGATTTCATTCAAATCTGCCCTTACGAGGCAGAATGTGTTTGTCAACTCGAAGCATTGAACATAAACAACGAAGTTTTTAGAAATTTATTCAATAATTTAAATAAGGAAGAATCAATGGCTTTAGAAAATATTTTAGATGAGTTTAGGGATTTGGTGTATCAGGAAGGTGATGTTTTGGGCAATACGCCGCTTATTGAACACGAAATCAAAACCATATCGGATAAACCTGTGTATGTAAAAAGTTACAGATATCCACACATACATGAAAAAGAAATTTGCAATCAGATTGAGGAAATGCTTAAAAATGGAATAATAACTGAAAGCAACTCTCCTTACAACAGTCCCCTTTGGATCGTCTCAAAAAAGTTAGATAACTCAGGAAAACAGAAATATAGGATTGTTATTGATTACAGAAGGTTGAACGATTTGACGGTAGATGATAAATTTCCCATACCAAATATTGACAATATTCTCGACAAACTCGGTCGTTCCCAGTATTTTACAACCATTGATCTGGCCAAGGGATTCCACCAGATTATGGTTAAAGAAAGTGACAGACATAAAACAGCATTTTCCACCCCCTACGGCCACTACGAGTTTGTTCGAATGCCATTTGGCCTAAAAAATGGTCCTGCCACATTTCAAAGGTTGATTAACCATGTTCTTAGAGAATACATTAATAAGATATGCGTCGTTTATTTAGACGATATCCTTATTTTTTCAACTAGTCTTCAAGAGCATATTACAAGCATAAATACAATTTTCAATAGACTCAAGGAAGCGAATCTTAAGATACAGATTAATAAATGTTCATTTTTTGCAAAGCAAACATTATATTTAGGACACTTGCTGACAACAGACGGCGTTAAACCAGACCCAGAGAAAGTAGACACAATTTTGAATTTGAAACTTCCTCAAACAGTTAAAAATATAAAATCCTTCCTCGGTATTACTGGCTATTACCGAAAATTTATCAAAGATTACGCCAAAGTCGCATATCCGATGATAAAATACTTGCAGAAGGGTGTCAAGTTAAATGTTAGTGATCCTAACTTCATTAACTCATTTGAAAAACTGAAAAGGATCTTAACGGTTGATAACTGATGCTAGCTCAGTCGCAGTTGGTGCCGTTTTGCAGCAAAACGGACACCCAATCTGCTATGCTAGCAGGACTCTCAATATTCATGAACGTAACTATTCAGCGACAGAGAAGGAACTGCTAGCTATAGTATGGGCAACTGGTTATTTTCGTCCTTACCTGTATGGCGTGAAGTTTGACATTCTATCGGATCATCAACCATTAAGGTGGTTACTTGTAAAATCCCAGACTAAAGAGTTGAGTCCACGACTATATCGTTGGATCATGAAGTTGAGTGAATTCAACATTACCATTGAATACATAAAAGGAAGAGAAAATGCGGTTGCTGACTTCCTAAGTAGAGTGAACAAAGATACTGGACAGATCTATCACCTAAGTGAGTCCAATGATTCTTTATATAATAATGGCGATGATGATTTGGCCACTGTCCATTCTCAGTTTGAAGGGGATGTCGACTTTATACCAATTCTAGATACAGTAGTCAACCGATTTAAAATTCAGATTATTTTGACCGATGAAAAACTTATGGAGACTAATAAAATTCACGGAAATAAAAAGATATTTATCAACTCAGATGATTTGAACGGTGATGTGAGTAAAATACTTGTTGATCACATAGAGACAGGAAAAGTAGGTATATACACAGAACTCAGTGATCACAAATACTACATTTTACAGAAGAAAATAACTGAGCTGTTTCAAGGCAACTCTGCTGTCAAATTTGTCCGATGTGCATATATGGCCCGAGATATGACCACCGAAAATGACACTTACCAACAAATACATCATTATCATAAGAATGAGACTGGTCATACGGGAATTAACGAAAATTTTGAGGGTTTAAAGCGGAAGATATATTACCCGAATTTAAAATTACTGATTCAGAAATATATCAACAATTGTGATATTTGTAGCCGAGTAAAATTTGATCGTAATCCAATAAAATCTCAATTTCAACATACGGAAACACCAACCGACATTAGACAAATTATTCATATGGACATCTACATGAATTCAAAATGTAGTTTTTTAACATTTTTCGACAGGTTTTCTAAGTTTGCAACAGCGTATTATTTAGAGGATCGTAATAATCAAACTATTTTAGAAATAATTCGATTATATAAATCGCAAATAGGTCATTTTAGTAAGCTGATTACCGACAATGAATTTAAAAGTATAAATATAAAGGATTACTTTAGGAATGAGGGAATAGAACTTCACTTAGTGAAATCGAACAACCATACAGGAAATTCAGATATAGAGAGATTTCACAATACTCTCACTGAGAAAATTAGGGTGTTATACATAGAAAATAAATCCTTATCAATCAAAGAGAAAGTAAGCAAAGCTGTGGAATTTTACAATAATAGTTATCACTCTGTCATTAAAGAAAAACCGTTTGAAGTTCACTATGGATTCTGCAATAAAAGAAAGGTATTCGAAAGAGCCGTTGCTATGAAAGAGATTGTCATTAATAAAAGAAACAAAAAAAGAGAAAATTACATTGAAAATAGAGACCAAGGTTACATAAAAAATTATAAGTCGGTTAGGCATAAAGACGAGCCAAAATACCGATTAAGTGATCTCCAAAATGTACATAATTCAAATATTAAAAGAAATACTAGACACAAAGATGAATTTGATATTACGGGTCTTAATCCTATTTAATTTTAATTTAACTTTATATTTTGTATAATAATTTCGTTAATATAATAATTTGTAAATTCTTTTAACGCAATTCTGAAGACCAAAAATGTATTTTATTTTCTTATTTTATAAAAAAACAAATAACAACAATGTGGACATTGTCTTTATGTAAGCGAAGGGGAAGTTACACATTTGTCATTAACAATGAATTCAATTTTGTCTTTTACTGTTTAATATTATTTGCTTTACTCTTTTATCAAAAATTCCTTTCTTTATTAGTTTATTATTATTTATGCTTTATCAATTTGTTATCATAGTTACTTTAAATATCTCTTTATTATCTTTCCTTCATTTTATCCAAACATAAATTAGTTGTTGTAATCACATCTCTCTTTAATAAAAACCGTTACGTTTAATTGCTAGAGTTTAAGTTTTAAATATTGATTACATCGTCTGATTCAGTTGAGTTGTCATTTGGAGTTTAATGTGAACAGTTGTAATCTTTAAGAATTAATGTTAATAAACCGAATTAAAACTTTAAATATAAATGTTGTTTCAATTTACATAACTCGCGTCATTTTGTATGGGGGCTATACGAAAGCGTGGACCTACATAGCCCGCTTTCAATACCAAAAGTCCTACGTAAATATAACATATTTTCCCAAGAATTGCACGCTGATCAAGAATATATATACTTTGTGGGGTCTACAATAATTATTTCAGGTAGTTACAAACGTAGTGACAAACTTAATATACCCCCATCCTATGGTGGAGGGTATAAAAATATTTTACATATTTTTCACAAATCGTAGGTTTATTAAAAGTGAATTTTCGAACGTTTTCAACAAGACGTATATTTATTAAAATAATTGAATTTTCGATTTTTTTTTTAATATTTTAAATTTGAATTTACAAATATTTTTCACAAAGCGTGGATTGTTTTAAATATTTTAAATTTAAATTTTCAAATATCTATCTATATATATAAAATTGAAATTTGTTTGTACGTTTGTTTGTTTGTTTGTTCGTTTGTTTGTGCCTTATAGACTCGAAAACCGCTGAACAGATCTTACTGAAATGTTTAGGGTACATTGCTACATGGCCTGGAATGAAAATAGGCTATATAATATAATAATTGTTCCACAAACATCCCAGATGGGACAAGGGAGACTTCTCTCATATCAATGAGTGCACGCCGATTCATATTGGCTCAATGATATGGGTCCTACTTTTTATTGCCGAGTCCGAACGGCGTGTCTTACGACACCACTTGTAGAGAAGTTTTTCATGGCTTAAATACTCAGGAAATGTCGCCAGCATTACTGAGGGGGAATTTTGCCACCGTTGGAAATTTGATGTTGCTTGGCCTGGGATTCGAACCGCAGACCTTCTGAGTGCAAGGCGGACGTGCTAACCATTGCACCACGGTGGCCCCCAATAGGCTATATCATTTTTTGAAATTTCGCGTTGATCTGGAGATATAGCATCAAAACCGGAGGTACCTCCAAAAAATTTAGATTTTGTATTCAAATATCTTTAGAACTATTACAGATACAATCTCCACATTTTGTATGTGTGACGGAATTTGATGTAGAAATAAATTTACTGCACTATATTCAAATCGGTTCAGATTTTGGTATGGCTCCCACATACATATATTTTCGGCCGATTTCCTTATTTTATGTACCAAGCATGCTATGTATGTCCAATTTCAATGAAATTTGGAATGTGTTGCGGAATTTGTTTTAGAAATAAATGTGCCAAATTATATGGAGTTTGGTTCAGATTTGGATATAGCTCCCATCTACATATATTTTCGGCCGATTTCCTTATTTTATGCACAAATCACGCTATATATGTCCAATTTCGGTGAAATTTAGAATGTATGATGGATATTGGCCTAGAAATATATGTGCCGATTTATTTAGAAATCGGTTCAGATTTGGATATAGCTCCTACATATATTTTCTGCCGATTTCATGTATTTAATGCACCAAACACACTATATATGTATGTCCAAATTCACTGAAATTTGGAATGTGTTACAGAACTTGGTCTAGAAATAAATGTGCCAATTTATATCGAAATCGGTTCAGATTTCGATATAGCTCCCATATACATTTTCGGCCGATTTTCCGCATTTGATGCACCAAACACGCTATGTTTGTCCAATTTCGCTGAAATTTGGAGGGTCTGACGAAATTTGTTCTAGAAATAAATGTGCTAAATTATATCGAGATCGGTTCAGTTTTGAATATAGCTCCCATATATATTTTCGGCCGATTTCCTGTATTTTATGCACCAAGCACGATATATATATATATATATCCAATTGCGCTGAAATTTGAAATGTGTGATGGATATTGGCCTAGAAATATATGTGCCAATTTATATAGAAATCGGTTCAGATTTGGATATAGGTCCTATATATATTTTCTGCCGATTTCATGTATTTGAGGCAACAAACGCGGTATTTATATCCAATTTCAATAAAATTTAGAACGTGTGACTGAACTTGGTCTAGAAATACATGTGCCAATTTATGTCGAAATCGGTTCAGATTTGGATGTAGCTCCCATATATATTTTCGGCCGATTTCCTGTATTTTATGCACCAAGTACGCTATGTATGTCCAATTTCGCTGAAATTTGAAACGTGTTACAGAACTTGGTCTACAAATAAACGTGCCAAATTGTATCGAAATCGGTTCAGATTTGGATATTGCTCCTATATATATTTTCGGCCGATTTTCTGTATTTGATGCACCAAACTCGCTACATATGTCCAATTTCGATGAAATTTGGAATGCGTAACGGGATTTGGTCTAGACATAAATGTGCCAAATTATATCGAGAACGGTTCAGATTTGGACACACTATATATGTCAAATTTCATTGAAATTTGGAAAGCGTGACGGAATTCGTTTTAGAAATAAATGGGACAGATTATATCGAAATCGGTTCAGATTTGAATATAGCTCCCACATATATTTTAGGCTGATTTTCTGTATGTATGTTCAATTTCAATGAAATTTGGAATGAGAGACAGGATTTGGTCTAAAAATAAATTTGACAAACTATATCGACATCTGTTCATATAGGAATATAGCTCCCATATATATTTTCGGTCGATTTCATGTTTTTGTTACGTATGTTCAATTTCAATGAAATTTTGAAGATTTAGCAGTCAGTAGAAGTCATCATTATTTACACAAGTACTTATAGTTAGGAAGGAATTTACCAAGGCTTTACCTATTAAGTATCATATCTTTGAGAGACTTCTTAAGATTTATGTTTTATTATGATATATCTAAATCATTAGGAATACTTATAGGCGGAAAGGCTTTCGGAGGAGTGTTACTTCCTGAAACATACCAAAATACCATATTAGTTCCATAACAACCCTGAATAGGTACATAACGCCTTCATATCTCCTATATTTATTCGTTAAAATATTTAAAAAGTTAATATAATCATAGCATTCCATTATATTTTATCGTAGTCGGGGCAGCAAAGCGCACCGGGTTCAGCTAGTTTTTCACAAATGTTGGATTTTTTCAAAATTTGAATTTTCAAATATTTTGTACACAATTTTTATTTTTAAATATTATTTAAAACATTTTAAAATACTTTTTAAAAATTTCTAATTTTCAAATATGTTAAAAAAAACTTGAGTTTTCAAATATTTCTTAAAAATTATGAATTTTTAAGTGTTAATAAATAATTTGAATTAAGTTTTTTTAAATTGAATTTCTTGATATTTGTAAAAAAATTTTTCCGAAATCGAACAATCAAATATTTATTTAATATTAATGGGCTGTTTCAAATTCGTTTCAATTACTACCAAACTCTCCGTTACTGCAAAAAGTTTCTGTTTGAATGAAAACAACAATGAATCAAATATATTTAAAAAAAAAACAGAAGTTTGGTAGTAGTTCGAGGGAATATAAATTCGAATCGTCTACATGGAACAAGCCATTAGTTTAAAAAATGAATTTTCAAACATTTTTAAAAACTTTTAATTTTCAATTATTATTTAAAAATTTAGAAGTTTCAAATATTTTTTTAAAATACTTTTATTTTCAAATATTTTTTTCAAAATTTTGAAAATATTTTTTTTTTTAATTTGTATCTTTAAAATTTTAAAAATATAACACATTTTCGATTGTTTGAGTGGAGTATTCCCCCATTGGCTCAACTTCATTTATTACCCTCTATTACAGAGAGTAATGTTTTTCAAAACGAACTGACAAGTGTTGCAAAATTTTACTGATCGCTACCAATATCATGATTTCATCCCGGCGAAGGGAATTATCAATTGGCTTCTCAGTTTTTGAAATTATGCCTTTTTAGCGAAAAACCGAACTCTTTAAGTGTTCTCATATGAATGAGAATCACACTCACTTTTCGGCTTTTCCAAAGAAACACCAAAATCAAAATATTTTGCAACATGTCAGCACGTATCAACTAAGAATTCTTCGAATTCTGTGAGTTGAAAAGAACACCAACACAGTTGCCTGTGAGGTTGTTATTGGAATTTTGTTTTTTTGTTTTTAACAAAGCTCCATTCATTCGCCCGTGCCTTGGCTGTTTTTTGTTTGTTTTGTTTATTGTTGAAGTTCAATCTCATTTTCGATTGTTTGAGTGGAGTATTCCCCCATTGGCTCAACTTCATTTATTACCCTCTATTACAGAGAGTAATGTTTTTCAAAACGAACTGACAAGTGTTGCAAAATTTTACTGATCGCTACCAATATCATGATTTCATCCCGGCGAAGGGAATTATCAATTGGCTTCTCAGTTTTTGAAATGATGCCTTTTTAGCGAAAAACCGAACTCTTTAAGTGTTCTCAAATATTTTTTTCACAATTTGAATTTCTAAATATTTGTTAAAAAAGTGCTTTCTGAATTCGAATATTCAAATATTTAGAGGCTATTTCAAATTCGTTCGATTTACTACCAAAAGGTAGAGTTTTTTTTATTTTATTGAAAACAAAAATGAATCAAAAACAGAAGTTTGGTAGTAGTTCGACGGAATTTAAATTAAAAAATAAGTAAATTAGTTTCAACAAATGTGACTTTTGAAATATTTTGTCCGTTCCAGTACTGCAAGAATCTACTGATTTCTACTATTTTTTCGATAGCATAAAGGAAAAATTGTTATCGTAGTAAAAAGTAGTAGCTTCTTGCAGGTTTCGGAACAGAGCAATTAAAAAATTTAACTTTCAAATATTTTTTAAAACAATTTAATTTCCAATTATATAAAAAATGAATTTAGTTACACAATTTAAAAAAAATGTATTTTAAATACATTTTTTAAAAAACAAATTGAATTTAATTTTTTTCATTTGAATTTTCAATTTTTTTACAGATGTTAAATTTCAATATTTTTTTTTTTTTTTTGGGAAAATTGGCGGTGTGCAGTGTGTGTACCGCAATTTAGGCAGTATTTATTTTATTTTATGGACTCGTCATTGATCATACTCAAGACATAGCCTAACCCAGGCCATCGTTGCCATCAACAATCAACATTCACAGTTGGTCCGAGTTCTGTAGACGCATTGCGTGTTGATACTATCAACCTGCTCTTTTACTGCCGGACCCACTTTAGCAGATTATATTTCTTTATCAGAACGACCCATGATGAAAATATAACACGAAACGTCTTTTTTACAAAACTGTAAAAACAAACAGACAATGTTGCCGATCTACACAAACTTCCCAAGAGGGTCATTACAATTCATGAAGTAAAAAAACCTTCGATTGTACGTACATATGTATGTATGTAGATATTGAGAAATGATTCTAGACAAGACACTAGGCGAACTTGATAGGAAAAAGGCTTCAAAAATACTTCATATCTGCAAATTTGAAATAGTGTCCATATAAATAGAAGTTATCAATCTCTGCCTTTGTCTTCTAGCCATTGACATCTGATATGCCTGATGAGCTGAATTAAACCCCGAGCGAAACGATCGTAGCTTTTTGGTTGGGTGTGTGGAACTTCGCTAAAATTCACTTTTCCAATAAAAACTCCTTAGGTCATGTTAGTTCAATTAATTAAAAAGTCGATTTGCATATTTTGGGTCTTTTCCAGAATTTGATGCAAGGTCAATGGTGGATTTGATTTGGTCTGAAGTGGTACTGACATTGTCCAAGTAGTTCATTGGCTATAGGCTGTCAGACACTATCTTAATTTGAATACACAGCCGTATCTCCTCTCTTGTGGAAGGGACATAGAACGTTCCCATCACCAGGTATGAGCTCTGCCATATTGTGCTACCTAGTTGATGCATACACCTTATCATAGTGTCGCCTTCAGCTTTGAACAGTTCGACTGATAAACCATTGACTCATGCGTAGTTATTATTTTTCAGCCAGTGTATTGCTCTATATAGCTCATCCTGGTCAGGCAGTATTCTTTCAATACCATCTTCCGGGATTGGATCTGCAGTATCTTCTCCATCTTCATTAGTATTTATTTTCTCATATCGATTAAGGTATGCATGGGAAAAACTCATTCCAATGGACGATAATTATTTGTACATTTCATATCCAGTTCTGCACATTGTTTTA
The DNA here is from genome assembly GCF_047663935.1 of Musca autumnalis. Taxonomy (NCBI): domain Eukaryota; kingdom Metazoa; phylum Arthropoda; class Insecta; order Diptera; family Muscidae; genus Musca; species Musca autumnalis. The sequence goes on from NW_027411866.1 coordinate 247,656,279, forward strand.
TTGAAACACACACCTGCTATCATCATCTTACATACACACATATCAAACACACCATACATATTTACCAATAAATACTTTTTTGCAAAAACTAACAATTTTTATGTTGTTATGGTAAACAATTGTTTGGTGAATATAACAAAACATTCTACCGCCTCCTACTCCTGGTCCCATCCTCTCTATCTGGTGATCATCAACAACACATTTTATAGACATAAAGGCATCGAAAAAACTATAAAAACAAACGTAATCTATCTCTGTTCCAATGTATTCAGTGTATTTCAATGAATTATTATAATTCAGCAGCACAAAACCCGATGTTGAATATGAACGAACAGCAGCAGCAGCAAGTGTTGCATGAGAACAAAACCGATTCATCTGAGGCACCACACGCCAAAGTGTTGGTGGGAATCTAAATGGAAGTCATTTCATGTGGCTGACATCATAGGCAGGTAAGAGACATAAGCGACTGGCTGGTTAGTTGGTTGGTTGGCTAGCTGGCCTAACTGGTAGCAAACAGCCAGGCAGCCATTCATACCTTCAATTGTTGTAGTCGTCGCCTGTTGCAGATTGCAATTCTCTTGCTCGATTTCCGAATAAAATCCGGAGTAGAGTATCACCAAAGTAAAGTTCAATAACATAAAGACATGCAATAGCATTTACGGCGACACAGACAGACGTCCGACCTGACGTATACTTCTCCAAAGTGCTACCATAACAAAACACCAACAACAATAATAATAATAAAAACACACTGCAAATAAACAATCTAACAATCGATTGAAATGAACTTTAAGTCATAAAATATATTTTTTTGGTTTTTTGTTTTTGTTGTAAAGTGTTTGGCGTCTGAAAACGCCAAACACATCGTAGAGACGACGTCATTATTTTTATGTGGAAATGGAAACGACATTGGCTAGATGTTATGGCAAAAACAACAAAAAAATATACATATTAGCAATGAAAAATATTATGGATGTAAAAAAACTGGAGATAAGTTGAAGTATGAAGAATCACATGCAGACACACATACCATACAAATATTCTGAGTTATGGGTATGGTCAAAACGACTTAAATTCCAGCATATTTTTATTGGTTAAATAATAATAAAACAGAGCCACGGGCGTGGACTGCTTAAAGAATATTTCTCAAATGGCACGGTGCTATGTGAAGGATGTAATATACCAAGCAACGGTTCTAAACGACTTTAAAATGACAAAAAAAGCGGGTTCTTTCGTACCGGATTGACAAAATCATCGTTCCGGCCAGCGGCTGCCACCTCAGTGTACACATGTTTGTATTTGTTTCGTTTTTCTGTGTTGGGAATGCCTGCTCCGAATTATTTTGGTCCATGCCGGGACGGAGGAAAACCCAGGACCAATATATCTGTGTTCAGTTTGTCACATCCGCATCTTCACCCACATCCAACCTTCGGTGAGATGCGATAGATGTCAGGAGTGTGTGCATCTAAGGGCTGCTCTGGACTTGTCCACGTGAGGGACTACGACAGGGACTATGTTACTGCATGCTGCGTGAACACAGTCCCCAGTGAGTCGTCGTCTGACTACGAAACTCCCCCGCAGTCCCCTTGACAACAACCGCACACGCAGCCCTTAACACCAGCCGTTGTTGTCCCAATCCCAGAGAATGCATCCTGTTTGCAATTTAATTGCAATGGACTCCGAGATAAGATCGAGGAAATAGTAGATTTCATGAGTCGGAAGAACATCAAGGTCGCTGCGGTGCAAGAAACCAAGCTCAACAACAACTGTAGCTTACAACATTGTGATGGTTACAATGTGCTATGGAAAGATCGCACCAGAAGTGGAGGTGGGGGATTAGCTTTCCTATTGCACCAGTCTGCCCAATACAGACCTATCTCGCTTGAGCCTGTCTCTAATGATCCGTACATGGAATGTATGGGGGTAGCAGTCAGGTGTGGAACTGCCGAGATAGAGTTGCTGAACGTATACATCCCGCCGAGAAATAGCTGTATCTCAGATTTCGTGCCTAACATTAGCCCGCGTCTGGTCCTGGGGGACTTTAATGCGCACCATGAGATGTGGCATTCGGCCCTCGGAAACGACCAGAGAGGTACAGCGCTGGCTGAACAGATTGACAGCTCTACGTTTCGCACGGTCAATGAGGACGCCCCTACCAGAATTAGAGGAGAGTGTCACAGCTCGCCAAACATAATCATCGTGTCACCTGGTCTGACAAATGACGTTACCTGGCAACCCGTCATTTCCCTTGGATCAGACCATCTCCCTAAATTGTCTCCATTAGCAGACCACCCGATTTCATTACCTCTGAACGCCGCACATTTGTCAATCATAAGAAAGCTGATTCTCCGGGTTTCAGAGAGTTCACCAATTACAGCTTCAGAGAACTGCCCAATCCTTCTGATGTTCGGGTAGCGGAAAGGACGTTCCGAGACATCATCACTGCTGCAGCCGCTCGGTATATCCCTGCTGGTCGAATGCCCGAAGTAAGACCAAACTTCCCAGCAGAGGCGACGGGATTAGCAAATGAGCGTGATGAGCTTCGCCGAACCAACCCCAATGACCCCAGAGTCAGGGAGCTGACACTGGAAGTTAACAGGCTGGTCGGCGAGCATAAGCGGAAAAAGTGGTAAATCATCTGAAGAGTTGCAACATTGGAGCCGGTCGAGGTGAATTGTGGGCAACGGTTAAATCACTCTCGAACCCTGGAAGAAGGAAAGATAGGACCTCAGTCACGTTTGGCGACGTTACGTTGACTGACCCGAAGAGGTGCGCACGTTATTTCAATCGACAGTTTGTCGAGCACCCTAAAAGTGACAGGACGAAGAGGAGAGTATTACGTCGCATCAAATCTCTTCCTGTCTAGGAGGAACCACCACAGTTTACAATGGATGATGTTGGCAATGTCATCAGGAACGCTAAATCATCCAAAGCGTTGGGCCCTGATGGAATCTCCATGCTAATGCTGAAGCAGCTGGATGAGACGGGAGTGGAGTATCTCACAAAAGTTCTCAACTTGTTGCTATCCACCCTCATTGTTCCCGAAGTCTGGAAAATGGACAGGGTGGTCCCACTACGGAAGCCCGGCAATGATACCAGCAAAAGTGAATCGTACAAGCCGATTTCGCTTTTGACGCCCGTAGCAAAAACCCTTGAGGCCTTACTCCTCCCCAGTATCACAAATAGCTAGTCCCACTACGGAAGCCCGACAAGGATACCAGCAAAAGTGAATCGTACAGGCCGATTTCGCTTTTGTCGCCAGTAGCAAAGACCCTTGAGGCCTTAGTCCTCCCCAGTATCACAAATAGCTAGTTGCCGATCATCAGCACGGATTCCGTAAGCAGCACAGCACGACAACTGCGCTGCACGCCATTACCACACATATTTGTCAAGGACTCAACCAGAGACGGCCGTGCGACAGAACAGTGATGGTGGCGCTTGACTTATCAAAAGCTTTTGATACAGCCCGGCACTCCACGCTGTTTGAGGACATTGAGCAGACAACCCTCCGGCCAAGCTTGAAACGTTGGCTAGTTAATTATATGTGTGGACGCCAGTCGTACGTGGAATTCAGGAACAAGAAGTCAAAAAACCGTAGAGTGAAACAGGGAGTTCCCCAAGGTGGGGGTGATATCTCCGGAACTGTTTAACCTCTTTCTCTCCTGTATTCCGCCCCCTCCAGACGGCATCGAGATCGTAACGTATGTGGATGATTCCACGATCCTGACGTCGGATACCTATCCTAATGACATCTGTGAGAGACTGAACAACTATTTAACCGGTCTTACCACCTTTTTCCATTCGAGGAATATGCAGATTTCCGCCACAAAATCAACAGCCACTCTTGACAGCGCAGTTTGGAAGAGAATTGAATGTCGTGATCGACGGTAGCAGAATTCCGACCACAAACTGCCCCAAAATTTTAGGGGCCACATTCGACACTACTTTCAAGTCGTGCGCGCACGTCACAGCTATCTGCTACAAACTGAAAAGTAGGAACAAGGTCCTCAAGTCCCTAGCCGGCAGCACTTGGGGTGCAGATAAAGAAACCTTGTTGACCACATATAACGCGATATGTCGGTCTGTGGTAAGCTATACGGCGCCAGTCTGGTCCCCGAGATTATGTGATACGAATTGGAAAAAGACTCAAACTTGCCAGAATGCCGCCCTGAGAACAGCAACAGGGTGCCTCTTCAAATCTTCAGTGGACCATCTACATGAGGAGGCAAAGATTATTTCAGTAAAGCAACACAATGAGATGCTTTCGTTGCAGTACCTGCTTAGATGTTACCGTGTGAGCCATCCCAATCACCATCTTGTAGGTAGGCCCGACACATACAGGCAGATCAGGTCCAACGGTGCAGGAGAGAACCTCTAGATCAACAAGCGTATTGCAGGTTTAAATAGTATTCACACGGATGCAGTTGCCAAGGCCTTAATAAATTATAGTGCAAATAAAGTGCTCGAAATACACCCCCCATCTATTGCAGCTGAGGAACGTCAGCTGCCACTACAAACTAGAGTAGTTTTGGCTCAACTACGCTCGGGATATTGCAGTCGCCTAAATTCTTATTGGGCGGAAATCGACCGCGCCGTGCAAGACATGTAGCATGGGCCCGCACGACACAAAACACCTTTTCAACTGCCCAGCCAAACCTACTCATCTAACTTCAGTGGATCTGTGGCTACATCCCATCGAAGCAGCCATTTTTCTGGAACTGGAGATATACCCAGAGCCAGATTGAACAGGGGAACGAACATATAAACATAATAAAAACACTGTTACAGCAACAACAACAAAACGTGGATTTTTAAAGACATTTTTTCAGTCACCCTGGAGCACAAAACGTGGGTTTTTAAAAATTTTTTTTCAGTCACCCTGGAGCACAAAACGTGGATTTTTAAAGAATTTTTTTCAGCCACCATGGACCACAAAACGTAGATTTTTAAAGAAAAAAATTTTCAGCCATCCCTGGACCACAAAACGTGGATTTTTAAAGAAAAAAATGTTCAGCCATCCCTGGACCACAAAACGTGGATTTTTAAAGAAAAAAATTTTAAGCCATCCCTGGACCACAAAACGTGGATTTAAAAAAAAAAATGTTCAGCCATCCCTGGACCACAAAACGCGAATTTTTAAAGAAAAAAATTTTCAGCCATCCCTGGACCACAAAACGTGGATTTTTAAAGAAAAAAATTTCAGCCATCCCTGGACCACAAAACGTGGATTTTTAAAGAAAAAAATTTTCAGCCATCCCTGGACCACAAAACGTGGATTTTTAAAGAAAAAAATTTTCAGCCATCCCTGGACCACAAAACGTGGATTTTTAAAGAAAAAAATTGTCAGCCATCCCTGGACCACAAAACGTGGATTTTTAAAGAAAAAAATTTTCAGCCATCCCTGGACCACAAAACGTGATTTTTTAAGAAAAAAATTTTCAGCCATCCCTGGACCACAAAACGTGGATTTTTAAAGAAAAAAATTTTCAGCCATCCCTGGACCACAAAACGTGGATTTTTAAAGAAAAAAATTTTCAGCCATCCCTGGACCACAAAACGTGGATTTTTAAAGAAAAAAATTTTCAGCCATCCCTGGACCACAAAACGTCGATTTTTAAAGAAAAAAATTTTCAGCCATCCCTGGACAACAAAACGTCGATTTTTAAAGAAAAAAATTTTCAGCCATCCCTGGACCACAAAACGTCGATTTTTAAAGAAAAAAATTTTCAGCCATCCCTGGACCACAAAACGTGGATTTTTAAAGAAAAAAATTTTCAGCCATCCCTGGACCACAAAACGTGGATTTTTAAAGAAAAAAATTTTCAGCAATCCCTGGACCACAAAACGTGGATTTTTAATGAAAAAAATTTTCAGCCATCCCTGGACCACAAAACGTGGATTTTTAAAGAAAAAAAATTTCAGCCATCCCTGGACCACAAAACGTGGATTTTTAAGAAAAAAATTTTCAGCCATCCCTGGACCACAAAACGTGGATTTTTAAAGAAAAAAATTTTCAGCCATCCCTGGACCACAAAACGTGGATTTTTAAAGAAAAAAATTTTCAGACATCCCTGGACCACAAAACGTGGATTTTTATAGAAAAAAAATTTCAGCCATCCCTGGACCACAAAACGTGGATTTTTAAAGAAAAAAAATTTCAGCCATCCCTGGACCACAAAACGTGGACCACAAAACGTGGATTTTTAAAGAAAACAAATTTCAACCATCCCTGGACCACAAAACGTGGATTTTTAAAGAAAAAACATTTCAGCTATCCCTGGACCACAAAACGTGGATTTTTAAAGAAAAACATTTCAGACATCCCTGGACCACAAAACGTGGATTTTTAAAGAAAATTAATTTCAGCCATCCCTGGACCATTGACTTTGCTTTGCCGTTGGAATACCCCTAGTAGAAGCCGATATATTCACAAAGAATAAAACTTTGAATTTGTCTCCAAATGAGTTTTTACCCATTCCGACCCCTAAATATTATCCGACTATCACCAAAATCAACAGGCTTTTTCCTCTGTGGGGCCCCCATCTACCCCCAAAATTTCGTCACTATCCGTCACTATCCGGTCAAAGAAATACATTTCTGCCATCCCTGGACCACAAAACGTTGATTTTTAAAGAAAAAAAAATTCAAACATACTTGGTGTCCCATTATTTCCGATTATTTCTTTGAGTCACGTTTTTGGTCATATCAAAGTGTATATACCCTCTTTCGCCTAAAGGCGTTGATAGTTTTTTAATTGGTCGATTTTAAATTGCCACAATATATTTTGACGACCAATGTATGTATCATCCGGTCTTACTGAATGACCTTATATGTGGATCCTGGGTTTGACCTAGTAGTTCGTAGACAATTGTTTAACCTACTGCACAAGTGCCTTATACTTAATAGGCTCCATAATCTCTATCTCTGAATTTTAATTCCGAACAAGCATTTGGTAACAAACTTTATTAAGGTTATCTGATTTTTCTCCACAAACCATCTACGTGGATTGCCACAATTGACAAATGATGAACAACACTACGACATCGATTTTTTTTGCTGATAGCTGAGCAGATGGCAAACTTGCCACGCATCTACCTCTATTTCTTTGAGTAATTAAGAAATATGAATGCCATGAGGAACAATTATGGCGTGAATGTTAGATGAAATTCGGCGAATAGTTTCATTTACGCAATACAAAATTGACTCCATGGTGAATTGTCTGTCTTGTGCATATGACTAGGCCTATCAAATAAAAGATTCTTCAAACCATTGATCGATGGCATACAAATATGAAATGGATGGTTGTTGTGTTTCTATTTCCCGGCACTAATGGATTGTTGCTATTAATCAATGACTGACTGACTGCCTGCATTTATAACCAACAAATGGTTCGAATGTTTGGTGGTAGGTGATACCTAATAAACTTTCAATTTGTTAACACAGCTGAACATTTGGCGTATTTAAGTGTATTTCCCGAAACTAAAGCAATCGATCTTTAAGGAAAAAAAACAGAGTTTTAAACTGTTTTCCTAGGTTTGTGCTGAATAAACATTTGGACACTGATGCTTATCTTTTAAAGCAACGTCATTTAACTGTTAAGCGCGTTGTGTAGTGTTGCATGTGGGGGCTGGTTGTTGTCGATTGTATAAAAGAAAAAAAACTTTAAAGTGTTTCTTTCAATGTATGAAAACAAAAAAATATTTTGCAATGCTGCCTCCTACATGCGGCAAAGAGTGTCAGCTATGCCAGCCAGTTTACTTGACCTGCGTCTATATTTTAGATTTCAAAAGATGGTCAAAAGATGCTTATCAGTCAGAGGCGATTTGATGAAATTTGACAAGCCAAACACCGAACAAAATCTTCACACAGAAATCCTTCACATATTCAGTTAATTTTACTTTATTTCATACCGTTTTCAAATATTTCAAAATCTCAAATCAATAAATAAATTATTTTCACACATTTGTCGCCACATATCGAAATATCGCAACAATGAAATGTTGCAACATTTGCGACATAATTACCAACTCATTTAAATGTAAAATTTGTAACCACAACAGCACAGACAAACATTTGTCCAGCCAGCTGTCAAATTAACCCACATTTTAATCTATATTTGCTTTAAAAGTTGTGTGGAAAGCTAGGCTGAGCTGCTGGGAAACGCAGTAGGTAAGTGACACAGTGAGAGGTAAAGTGAACTAAGTCATTAAATATATTTCTAATGGTTCCTAAAAATATCCTTTAAAAATCAAAGTTTGTGGCCTTATTGGGCTTTGAAAAATATTCTTTAAAATCTCCGCAGTCTTTAAAAATATTCTGCCAAAAATCAAAATCTACGTTGATGGTGAATTTCGAGGTCGTTGGACCAAGAGCTGTATCTGCTATACAACGACATCAGTATAGATAAACGTATCGAGATACGACAATTGTGTTGGCTAGGCCATGTCATAAGAATGAGCGATGATGAAAAAGGCGTATAAATACGGGCCACATACGGGCGGTACACGCAGAACAAGTGGAAGACGAGGTGAAAAGGCGCGGTATTCCGGAGAGCGAAGCAACAAATAGAGAGACTTGGAGATCTATTCTTAGTTCGGCTTATGGAACAAATGTTCTGTAATGGGCCAGCAAGGTAATGTAAGAAAGTAAGTAAAAAATCCAAATAATTTTTAAAAGTTCACTGTCCCTAAAGTCCGTCGCTAGAGAGAAGAGCGTCACAATGCTACTCAAGGGTAGATTGTCTGGCAATCGGCATCCGAGCGTCGTCTTCGATGGTCTATGTCTCTTGTATAAGACTGAAGTGAGGTATTTCGGCATCACAATGGGTGAGAGGATGAATTTCATCGCTTACTTACATCGGCTCAAAGAGAAAATGTGCAGCGTTGTAAGTCCTGTTCGTCGCATTTTGCGCTCGGATTGGGGTCTGAGTAGACGTGCGTTGCTGGTGGTATATGGTGGTCTGCTTGTTGCCTGTGCAACATACGGTTCCCCCATATGGCGCACTGCAGTTACCGGGTATGGTAAGATACTGTCATGTCAGCGCATTATGATGCTGGCGTGTCTCCCTGTATGCCGCACAGTGTCTACTGAGGCTATGCAGGTGTTGTTGGGCATCCCTCCTCTTGACCTGGAAGTGATACGTGCAAACGTGTCATTTTTAGCCAATAGATGTCTGCCGATTGTTCCCACTGATTGGGCAGTAGAGGTTGTGGAGAGCTTGGATGCCTTGAATCGCAAGGCGCGGCTGCTTGAGCTCGTAATATCTAGATGGCAATCTAGATGGAACGAGTGCGAGAATGGGAGAGTAACATTCAGGTTTATTCCGGATGTTACTTTTGCCATGACGAACCCCGATTTTGGTTTCGGCCTTCATCTGGGATACTTGTTGACTCTCAATGCATTTTTGCATAGTAGAAACCTTTCTGACACTTCATCGTGCAGTTGTGGGGCTCCAGTCGAAGACTGGCTGCATGTGTTGTGTGAGTGTCCTCATTATGAGGACTTCAGGAACCTAGATTCCATGGGTATCACCAGAGTTGATGGCCAATGGGATGTGAGTCATGTGCTTTCCACTAGCTCTACTCGTGCTAGTCTTGGGGACTTTGCAAATAGGGCGTTCCGCCTTCGCAGAGCATTAGTGCAGGTGTCGTCGTAGGTGTTGTTTCTATGTCGTTGTGTTGAGGCTTTATAGGCTTAACCGCTTATATTGCCACGGGGGGTTACCAGTCCCCTGGTCGCATGGGATCGAAACTGGAAGTAACTCGGTTACGAGATCTGACCAGAGGTCATTTTTCTGGTACCGCAGAATAATGGGGAATCTCAATTCTCTACCATGCCATCACTGATCTTTTAGATCTTGTCGGGGGCACATTCAAACATAATCGGTTGCCGTTCGCCAGCTTCAGAGCGGAAGAGGTGAATGGACCTCGCTCCTCGCAGTGAGAAAGCTACGTCCATGTAAACGTGCTGATTAGACTGCTACATCAGTGTAACACTTGTGTTGCACTCTTCCCATTCCCCGATCGTGCCTAAACTCTCTCTCTCACTTTGGGTGACCAGTCCCGTGTAGTATGGAACAAAAACTGGTAGTAGTTTCGACTACGAAGTCTGACCGGAGACTTTCTGGTACCGCAGGAGTCAGGAGCCCCTAGATCTGTTGATCTAGCCTGACTATGGAGAGGCACCTATTGGTTGCAACGCGGTGGTTGTGGTGCTGCGACCCATAGAGCAGCAGAGGTGTAAGATAGTCCTCAACCCCTTACCAAGAGGGAAATGAAGCCCATAATTGTGGATCTTCGAATTGGTACCTGCGGGATAGACTTGGGGACTCTGTGAAGAGCTACCACTCTCTAAGAGTACTCTAGGTAATTCCAAAGGGGCGCTGGCCGACGCATTGTATCGCGACCCCCGGTGCAATGGTGCACCATGGTTAGAGCCGTCAAGGCGAGAATCATGTAAAACCCCCTCGACTTCACGTCCCTAAAGTCCTTATAAAAATATTTTTTTAAAAATCCAATGTCCTTAAAAATATTTTTTAAAATATCCGAAGTCTTTAAAAATATTATTCAAAAATCCACGGTATCCAAAAATACTCTTAAAAATATTCTTTAAAAAATCCACGGTCCTTAAAAATATTCTTTAAAAAATCCACAGTCCTTAAAAGTATTCTTTAAAAAATCTAGGGTATTTAAAATATTCTTTAAAAATACACGTTTCCCAAAAAATCTTTAAAAATGCACGTCTAAAAATAATGTTTAAAAAAATACGGCGTCCCTAAAAATAATCCACGGTCCTCATATTTTTAATTTAAAAAAATCCAGAGTCCTTAAAAAATTCTTTAAAAACGTCAGGGCCCTTAAAAATGTTCTTTAAAAACTGCACGGTCCTTAAAAATATTCCTTAAAAAATCCGCGGTCCTTAAAAATATTCCTTAAAAAATCCGCGGTCCTCAAAAATGTTCTTTAAAAAATCCACAGTCCTCAAAAATATTGTTTAAAAAATCAAAGAGCCTTAAAATGTTATTTAAGAACTCCTCGTTCTTAAAAATATTTTTTTAAAAAATCCAGGTCCTTAAAGTATTCTTTAACAAATACAGCGTTCTTAAAAAAATTCTTTAAAAAATCCAGGGTTCTTAAAAATATTCTATAAAAAATCCACGTTCCTTAAAAATGTTCGTTAAAAAATCCACGGTCCTTAAAAGCGTTATTTAATAAATCGACGGTACTTAAAAATATTCTTTAACAAATCTACAGTTCTTAAACATAATCTTTAAAAAAAAGGTTCTTAAAAATACTATTTAAAAAATCCACGGTCCTTAAAATAATCTTTTAAAAATCCACGGTCCATAAAAATAATCTTTTTAAAATCCACGGTCTATACAAATAATCCTTAACAAATCCACGGTCCCTAAAAATATTCATAAAAAATTCAAAATAATTTTTAAAAACTCCACGGTCTTTAAAAATATTCTTTACGAAAACCACGGTCCATACAAATAATCTTTAAAAAATCCACGGTCCCATAAAATATTCATTAAAAAATCAAAAATAATTTTTAAAAACTCCACGGTCCTTAAAAATATTCTTTACGAAAACCACGGTCTTTAAAAATATTCATTAAAAAATCCACAGTCCTTAAAAATATTCATTAAAAAATCCACGGTCCATCAAAATAATCTTTAACATATCCACGGTCCATACAAAAAATCTTTAACAAATCCACGGTCCATACAAAAAATCATTAACAAATCCACGGTCCCTAAAAATATTCATTAAAAAAATCCACGGTCCTTAAAAATATTCTTTAAAAAATCCACAGTCCTTAAAAATATTCTTTACGAAAACAACGGTGCTTAAAAATATTCATTAAAAAAACCACGATCCTTAAAAATAATCGTTTAAAAATCCACGGTCCATCAATATAATCTTTAATAAATCTTTAGTAAATCCACAACGGTGCTTAAAAATATTCATTAAAAAAACCACGATCCTTAAAAATAATCGTTTAAAAATCCACGGTCCATCAATATAATCTTTAATAAATCTTTAGTAAATCCACAACGGTGCTTAAAAATAATCTTTAATAAATCCACGGTCCTCAAAAATACTCTTTAAAAAATCCACAGTCCTTAAAAATATTCTTTACAAAATCCACGGTCCCTAAAAATATTCATTAAAAAATCCACGGTCCTTAAAATATTCTTTAAACAATCTACGGTCCTTAGAAATAATTTTTAAAAACTACAAGGTCCTTAAAAATATTTTTTTAAAAAATATTATTTAAAATATCCGAAGTCTTTAAAAATATTATTCAAAAATCCACGGTACCCAAAAAATTCTTTAAAAATAAAAGTCCTTTAAAAGTATTCTTTAAAAAATCCAGGGTTCTTAAAAATATTCTTTACAAAATCCACGGTCCTTAAAAATATTCATAAAAACAATTCACGGTTCTTAAAAATAATCTTTTAAAAATCCACGGTTTATCAAAACAATCTTTAATAAATCCACGGTCCATACATATAATCTTTGACAAATCCACGGTCCCTAAAAATATTCAATAAAAAATCCACGGTCCTTAAAAATATTCTTTAAAAAATCCACAGTCCTTAAAAATATTCATTAAAAAATCCACGGTCCTTAAAAATAATCGTTTAAATAACCGCGGTTCATCATCAAAATAATCTTTAATAAATCCACGGTCCCTTAAAATAATCTTTAAAAAATCCACGGTCCTTAAAAATAATCGTTTAAATAACCGCGCTTCATCATCAAAATAATCTTTAATAAATCCACGGTCCCTTGAAATAATCTTTAATAAATCCACGGTCCTTTAAAATAATCTTTAAAAAATCCACGGTCTTCAAAAATACTATTTAAAAAATCCACAGTCCTTAAAAATATTCTTTACAAAATCCACGGTCCCTAAAAATATTAATTAAAAAATCCACGGTCTTTAAAAATATTCTTTAAAAAGTCTACGGTCCTTAGAAATAATTTTTAAAAACTCCACGGTCCTTAAAAATATTTCTTAAAAAAATATTATTTAAAAATTACAAAATCCACGGTCCTTAGAAAAATCATAAAAACAATCCACGGTAAAGTAATCGTTTAAAAATCCACGGTCCATCAAAATAACCTTTAATAAATCCACGGTCCTTAAAAATAATCTTTTAAAAATCCACGGTCCATACAAATAATCTTTAACAAAACCACGGTCCCTAAAAATATTCATTAAAAAATCCACGGTCCTTAAAAATATTCTTTAAAATATCCGAAGTCTTTAAAAATATTATTCAAAAATCCACGGTACCCAAAATTTTTTTTTTTTTAAAAAATAAAAGTTCCTTAGAAGTATTCATTAAAAAATCCAGGGTTCTTAAAAATATTCTTTACAAAAAATTCTTTACAAATTTACGGTCCTTAAAAATATTCTTTAAAAAATCCACGGTCCTTAAAAATATTCATTAAAAAATCCACGGTCTTTAAAAATATTCTTTAAAAAATCCACGGTCCTTAAAAATATTCTTTAAAAAATCCACGGTCCTTAAAAATATTTTTTAAAAAACCACGGCCCTTAAAAATATTTTTAAAAAAATCCACGAGTCTTAAAAATATTCTTTAAAAAATACACGGCCCATCAAATATTCATTAAAAAATTCACAGTTCTTAAAATATTGTTTACAAAATCCACGATCCTTAAAAATATTTTTAAAAAATCCACGGACCTTAGAAATATTCTTGAAAAAATCCACTGTCCTTAAAAATATTCTTTAAAAAATCCACTGTCTTAATAAATTTTCTTTAAAACATCTGCGGCCATTAAAAATTTTATTTAAAAAAAACACTGTCCTTAAACATATTATTCAAAAGATCCACGACTCTTACAAACATTCTTCAAAAAATCCACTGTCCTTGAAACTAATCTTTAAAACATCCACGGTCTTTCAAAATAATCTTTAAAAAATCCATGGCCCATAATAATATTCTTTAAGAAGTACACGGTCCATAAAAATATTCTTTAAAAAATCGGCGGTCCTTGAAAACATTATTTGAAAACGGTCCTTAAAAATATTCTTTAAAGAATCCACGGTCCTTAAAAATATTCTTTAAAAAAACCACGGTCCCTAAACACATTTTTTTTAAAATCCACGGTCCTAAAAATATTTGATTAAAAATCCACATTTATGAGTATGATGGTCCTTAAAACTATACTTTAAAAATCTTGGACTTAACCAACCATATATCTCACCGCTACAGAAAAAAACCTAATTTATTAACTCCTATTTTGTATAAATTTCCAATATTGATTTCATTTAAATGTTCACCAAGATATCTCACTGACCAAATTCGTACTTAAATTAGTGCCACAGTTTATAAGCCAATATTAACCCGCAATCGAATCTCGATGCTGTTGCTAAGTTTTTTTTCTGTTAGTATTTCACTAAGCCAAACCAAATTTGAATTTATTTTTAATAAATCGAAAATAATATTTAATATTTTTTTTTTTTTTTTTTATTTTTAAAATATACTTTGAATAATTTGTGAATATTGAATTTGCAAGGGAAAGACTTCAGTTGCAGCTGCAATTTGCTATCTCTGAACTCTCGTAGGTACAACAAAAAATCCACTGGAAAAGACTCATTGCAGCTGAAAGCCCGGCTAGCCTGGTCGATCAAAAGTACAGCCACATACATAGACACAGTGTCTAGCAAAAGGACAGACATATTCAAGAGACGCGAGAAAAAAAAACGTCTATCCACAAATGTTCCAACTCCAAATGGATACCGGTAAAAACTTAAGATAATCCCTGTATGTTTGGCATGGCTATCTTGTATGGGCTTGCATGTGACGGCGGCGGCATTGCCACCAAACAAACCACCACACACACCGACCGGAGGGGAAAAACCAGATTTTTCCATTCCATTATGAATTTCTATTTCATGCGAAATATATTCATTTGGCTTGTCGTCATATCGCATCTGTGGATGCTTGGATATTTTATGGTTATGGACTAAACACCAAACCAACAAACCTACCATTGTGAATGGATCGATGGTTGGTAGATCAGGCACTCAGTCAGCCAGGCTGGTCGTCTGAACGTGAATGTATGCATTTCTGGTTAGTGTGTCGCTTTATATTTTAGAGCGTTGAATTGTATATTAAAACGCTTATCGTTATGCTGCACAGTGATTATGAACTCGCTAAAGTTAATTACTGTGTGACCTAGTGTACGGATTCGGTTACACCTCCTGGATTTTTCTAATGAAACACTTTTAAATTTGTTTATTCAAATCAATCAAAATTCTGCAAACAATTTCAAACAGAGCTGTAAGGTTGCGTAACATAATTTTTAATAGGACAGTAATTATTTTGAATTGGGAAAAACTTTTGGATGTCAGTCTACCAATGCCATAAATGCTGGATTTTTTAAACAATATTTTTTCAACCACAATCCGACCACAAAACGTAAATTTTTAAAGATTTTTTTTAACCACCAATTCGACCACAAAAATTGGATTTTTTAAAGAAAAAAAAACTATTTTTTCAGCCACCAAAACTTAGATTTTTTTAAGAATATTTTTAAGGACCATGGACTTTATAAAAAATATTTTAAAGCCGTGGATTTTCTAAAAAATATTTTTTAGGACCGTCGACATTTTAAAGAATATTTTTAAGGACTGTGGACTTTTTAAAGAATATTTTTAAGGACCATGGATTTTTTAAAGAATATTTTTAAGGACCGTGGATTTTTTAAAGAATGCTTTTAAGGACCGTGGATTTTTTAAGGAACGTGGATTTTTTAAAGAATATTTTATAAAATATTTAAAGAACCGTGGATTTTTTAAAGAAGGATTTTTTATGGACCCTGGATTTTTTAAAGAATATTTTATAAAATATTTAAAGGACCGTGGATTTTTTAAAGAATATTTTGGAGGACCGTGGATTTTTTAAAGAATATTTTTAAGGACCGTGGATTTTTTAAAGAATATTTTTAAGGACCGTGGATTTTTTAAAGAATATTTTTAAGGACCGTGGATTTTTTAAAGAATATTTTTAAGGACCGTGGATTTTTAAAGAATATTTTTAAGGACTGTGGATTTTTTAAAGATTATTTTTAAGGACCGTGGATTTGTTAAAGATTATTTTTAAGGACCGTGGATTTTTTAAAGAATATTTTTAAGGACCGTGAATTTTTTAAATAATATTTTTAAGGACCGTGGATTTTTTAAATAATATTTTGAAGGACCGTGGATTTTTTAAATAATATTTTTAAGGACCGTGGATTTTTTAAATAATATTTTTAAGGACCGTGGATTTTTTAAATAATATTTTAAGGACCGTGGATTTTTTAAATAATATTTTTAATGACCGTGGATTTTTAAATAATATTTTTAAGGACATTGGACTTTTAAATAATATTTTTAAGGACAGTGGATTTTTTAAAGGACATTTTTAAGCACCGTGGATTTTTTAAAGAATATTTTTAAGGACCGTGGATTTTTAAACAATAATTTTTGAGGACATTGGATTTTTTATAGAAAATTTTTAAGCACCGTGGATTTTTTAAATAATATTTTTAAGGACCGTGGATTTTTTAAAGAATATTTTTAAGGACCGTGGATTTTTTAAAGAATATTTTTAAGGACTGTGGATTTTTTAAAGATTATTTTTAAGGACCGTGGATTTGTTAAAGATTATTTTTAAGGACCGTTGATTTTTTAAAGAATATTTTTAAGGACCGTGGATTTTTTAAAGAATATTTTTAAGGACCGTGGATTTTTTAAAGAATATTTTTAAGGACCGTGGATTTTTTAAATAATATTTTTAAGGACCGTGGATTTTTTAAATAATGTTTTTAAGGACCGTGGATTTTTTAAAGAATATTTTATATAATATATTAAGGACCGTGGATTTTTAAAGAATATTTTTAAGGACTGTGGATTTTTTAAAGAATATTTTAAAGACCGTGGATTTTTTAAATAATATTTTTAAGGACCGTAAAGAATATTTTTAAGAACCGTGGATTTTTTAAAGAATATTTTTAAGGACCGTGGATTTTTTAAAGAATATTTTGAAGGACAGTGGATTTTTTATAGAACATTTTTGAGCACCGTGGATTTTTAAAGAATATTTTTAAGGACCGTGGATTTTTAAATAATATTTTTAAGGACCGTGGATTCTTAAAGAATATTTTAAAGGACCGTGGATTCTTAAAGAATATTTTTAAGAACCGTGGATTTTTTAAAGAATATTTTAAAGGACCGTGGATTCTTAAAGAATATTTTTAAGAACCGTGGATTTTTTAAAGAATATTTTTAATGACCGTGGATTTTTAAATAATATTTTTAAGGACAGTGGATTTTTTATAGAACATTTTTGAGCACCGTGGATTTTTAAAGAATATTTTTAAGGACCGTGGATTTTTAAATAATATTTTTAAGGACCGTGGATTTTTTAAATAATGTTTTTAAGGACCGTGGATTTTTGAAATAATATTTTTAAGGACCGTGGATTTTTTAAAGAATATTTTATATAATATATTAAGGACCGTGGATTTTTAAAGAATATTTTTAAGGACTGTGGATTTTTTAATGAATATTTTAAAGACCGTGGATTTTTAAATAATATTTTTAAGGACCGTGGATTTTTTAAAGAATATTTTTAATGACCGTGGATTTTTAAATAATATTTTTAAGGACAGTGGATTTTTTATAGAACATTTTTGAGCACCGTGGATTTTTTAAAGAATATTTTTAAGGACCGTGGATTTTTTAAATAATATTTTTAAGGACCGTGGATTTTTTAAATAATGTTTTTAAGGACCGTGGATTTTTTAAAGAATATTTTATATAATATATTAAGGACCGTGGATTTTTAAATAATATTTTTAAGGACCGTGGATTTTTAAATAATATTTTTAAGGACTGTGGATTTTTAAAGAATATTTTTAAGGACCGTGGATTTTTAAATAATATTTTTAAGGACAGTGGATTTTTTATAGAACATTTTTGAGCACCGTGGATTTTTTAAAGAATATTTTTAAGGACCGTGGATTTTTTAAATAATATTTTTAAGGACCGTGGATTTTTTAAATAATATTTTTAAGGACTGTGGATTTTTAAAGAATATTTTTAAGGACTGTGGATTTTTAAATAATATTTTTAAGGACAGTGGATTTTTAAATTATATTTTTAAAGGCCGTGGATTTTTTAAATAATATTTTTAAGGACCGTCGATTTTTTAGAGAATATTTTTAAGGACCATGGATTTTTTAAAGAATATTTTTAAGGACCGTGGATTTTTTAAATAATATTTTTAAGGACCGTGGATTTTTTAAATAATGTTTTTAAGGACCGTGGATTTTTTAAAGAATATTTTATATAATATATTAAGGACCGTGGATTTTTAAATAATATTTTTAAGGACCGTGGATTTTTAAATAATATTTTTAAGGACTGTGGATTTTTAAAGAATATTTTTAAGGACCGTGGATTTTTAAATAATATTTTTAAGGACAGTGGATTTTTTATAGAACATTTTTGAGCACCGTGGATTTTTTAAAGAATATTTTTAAGGACCGTGGATTTTTTAAATAATATTTTTAAGGACCGTGGATTTTTAAATAATATTTTTAAGGACTGTGGATTTTTAAAGAATATTTTTAAGGACTGTGGATTTTTAAATAATATTTTTAAGGACAGTGGATTTTTAAATTATATTTTTAAAGGCCGTGGATTTTTTAAATAATATTTTTAAGGACCGTCGATTTTTTAGAGAATATTTTTAAGGACCATGGATTTTTTAAAGAATATTTTTAAGGACCGTGGATTTTTTAAATAATATTTTTAAGGACCGTGGATTTTTTAAATAATATTTTTAAGGACCGTGGATTTTTTAGAGAATATTTTTAAGGACCGTGGATTTTTTAAAGAATATTTGTAGGACCGTGGATTTGTTGTTTTTAAGGACCGCGGATTTTTTAAAGAATATTTATAAGGACCGTAGATTTGTTATTTTTAAGGACCGCGGATTTTTTAAAGAATATTTTTAAGGACCGGGAATTTGTTAAAGAATATTTTTAAGGGCCGTCGATTTTTTAAAGAATATTTTAAGTACCGTGGATGTTTTAAAGAATATTTTTAAGGACCATTGATTTTTTAAAGAATATTTTAAGTACCGTGGATGTTTTAAAGAATATTTTTAAGTACCGATGATTATTTTAAAATAGTTTATGGACAGTTGATCTTTTAAAGAATATTTTTAAGGACCGTGGACTTTTTAAAGAATATAATTTCAACGACCATCAAACCAATAAACTTGCAGGTATTTATCTCGATTTCCGACTACTGTGCAACGCCTGTTATGCAAAGAAACGTTTGAAGCCAAGCCACAACTAGAATCCAAATCGCATGAAAGGTTTTCCTCTGTTTTATTTCCAACAAATGCAGGAATTTTTCTACATTTGTCCCCAGCAATGATAAAGAAGAGATTGAAAGGCTTATTGCCCCACGTGTAATTAAAGCAAACGAAAGACAAATGTGAAAAAAGAAATGAACAATAGGTAATCTTAGGTAAAATTGTACCTCATGAAATGCGGTAAATGTCGTTCTTAAGTAAGCTATACCATAGAAGATTGATGGCCACCATAAAAACAACTGATCAACTTTGTTAGTTGACCTGTGGATACCAAGACATCTCCACCGCAATCTCCATTGCTTAGGCTCATCATCAACATCGCATCTTCGCGTTATCATATTTCCATTTTCAAACAAAATTAGTGTTCAATTGTTAAACAGCCATCAGACCTTACGGATGGACGGCTAGACAATGTGATGTTTTTTCTTCTTGCTTTTTATTCCAGCTAGTTACAAATGTTCCCTAATAACCACATTGGCCATTGGTTCATCAAACACACAAAGTGCTAACTCTTTTTGAGAGACCAATGATTAGCAGTATTACACTTAAATTAACAGCTGGCTAGCAGGCCTTTGGTATGGCTTTGTAAGAAATGCCGCCACCAACATTAAGGCAGTTATTCGCCATAGCTCCAACTATCCATGGAATACATTTTTCCACACAAGAGGGGACAATAATCCCATGACAGCAAATAAAAATAATAATAATTCAGTTCAGTCTCAGTTCAATTGCTTTTCTTGAAATACCACCACCACCACTCTAATTACACCGCTGCTGATGATGAATGAAAGTTGTAACGTTGTAAAAAAATCTTTGTTTCGCACAGAAGAAATCTGTGAGCGGGAGTTTAGTGGAGCTTTGTTAACTAAACTGCTTGATATACTCGTTTTGTTGTTGCAATTGCAATTTGACACAAATATTAAATCATAATTCATTCGTATTATAAAATTCCATAATTTTCTCAAGTGGAATGGTGTGAGAGAATTTTAGAATTGCGATATATATGGCAAATTGGATGACTTATTTAGTTGAGAATGAAGAAAAATTGAAAAAAATATTATATAAACAATCCACGTTTATGGGGTGGATGGTCCTCGAAATCCACGTTGAAAAGTATTTCTTTAAATCCTCGCTGAAAAATATTTCTTTAAAAAATCCACGGCCCTAAAAATATTCTTTAAAAAAAATCACGTTCCTTAAAAAATATTTTTTAAAAACCCACGGTCCTTAAAATAATTTTTAAAACTCCACAGTCATAAAACATTTTATTTAAAAAATTCACAGTTCTTAAAACTATTCTTTAAAAAAACCATGGCCCTTAAAACAATATTCTTTAAAATGTCCACGGCCGCTAACAATATTCTTAAAAAATCTACGGTCCTTAAATATGTCCTTTAAAAAAATCCACAATCCTTAAAATATTCTTTAAAAAATCCACCGTCGTTAAAAATAGTATTTAAAAAATCCAATGTCATTAAAAATATTGTTTAAAATCTCCCCGGTTCTTAAAAATATTCTTTAAAATATCCACGGTCCATAAAAATATTCTTTAAAAAAAGGACGGTCCTTAAAAATATTCTTTAAAAAATCCGCTGTCCTTGAAAAATATTCTCTAAAAAAACCAACGGTCCTTAAAAATATTTTTTAAAAAATCTACGGTCCTTAAAAATGTTCTTTAAAAAATCCACGGTCCTCAAAAATGTTCTTTAAAAAATCCAAGGTCCTTAAAAATGTTCTTTAAAAAATCCACGGTCCTTGAAAATATTCTTTAAAAATCAACAGTCCATAAAAATATTGTTTAAAAAGCCCAAGGTCCTTTAAAGTATTCTTTAAAAAACCCAGGGTCCTTAAAAATATTCTGTAAAAAATCCGCGGTCCTTAAAAATATTCTTTAAAAAATCCACTGTCCTTAAAAATATTCTTTATAAAATTTACGGTCTTTAAAAATATTCTTTAAAAAATCCAAGGTTTCAAAAAACTACGGTCATAAAAAATCCACAGTCTTTAAAAATATTCTTTAAAAAATCCACGGTCGTTAAAAAAATTATTTAAAAAATCCACGGTCGTTAAAAAAAATTATTTAAAAAATCCACGGTCCTTAAAAATATTCTTTAAAAAATCCACGATCCTTAAAAATATTCTTCAAAGGTACACGGCCTTTAAAACAATATTCTTTAAAAAATCTACGGCCTTTAAAACAATATTCTTTAAAAAATCCACGGTCCTTATAATATTCTTTAAAAAATCTACGGTCCTTACAAATATTCTTAAAAAAATCCACTGCCCTTAAAAATATTCTTTAAAAAATCCACGGCGCTTAAAAATATTCTTTAAAAAATCCCCGGCGCTTAAAAATATTCTTTAAAAAATCCACGGTCCTTAAAAATATTCTTTAAAGAATCCACGCTCCTTAAAAATAATCTTTAAAAATCCATGGTCCGTAAAAATATTCTTTGAAAAATCCACGGCTCTTAAAAATATTCTTTGAAAAATCCACGGTCCTTAAAAATAATCTTTAAAAAATACACGGTCCTTAAAAATATTCTTTAAAAAATCCACGGTCCTTAAAAATATTCTTTAAAAAATCCAAGGTCCATTAAATTTTTCTTTAAAAAAATCCACGGTTCTTAAAAAAGTCCTTTAAAAATCCACGGTCCTTACAAATATTATTTAAAAAATCCACGGTTCTTAAAGATATTCTTTAAAAAATCCACGGTTTTTAAAAATATTCTTTAAAAAGCACGGGTTTTAAAAGTATTCCTTCACGGTTCTTGAAAATATTTTTTAAAAAATCCACGGTTCTTAAAAATATTTTTTAAAAAATCCACAGTTCTTGAAAATATTTTTTAAAAAATCCACGGTTCTTAAAAATATTTTTTAAAAAATCCACGATTCTTAAAAATATTCTTTGAAAAATCCACGGTCTTTAAAAATATTCTTTAAAAAATCCACGGTCCTTAAAAATATTCTTTAAAAAATCCACGGTCTTTAAAAATATTCTTTAAAAAATCCACGGTCTTTAAAAATATTCTTTAAAACGTCCACGGTCAAAATATTCTTTAAAACATCCACGGTCAAAATATTCTTTAAAAAATCCACGGTCAAAATATTCTTTAAAACATCCACGGTCAAAATATTCTTTAAAAAATCCACGGTCTTTAAAAATATTCTTTAAAAACTCCACGGTCAAAATATTCTTTAAAAAATCCACGGTCAAAATATTCTTTAAAACATCCACGGTGAAAATATTCTTTAAAAAATCCACGATCTTGAAAAATATTCTTTAAAAAATCCACGGTCAAAATATTCTTTAAAAAATCCACGGTCAAAATATTCTTTAAAAAATCCACGGTCTTTAAAAATATTCTTTAAAAAATCCACGGTCTTTAAAAATATTCTTTAAAAACTCCACGGTCTTTAAAAATATTCTTTGAAAAATCCACGGTCTTTAAAAATATTCTTTAAAAAATCCACGGTCCTTAAAACTATTTTTTAATAAATCCACGGTCTTTAAAAATATTCTTTAAAAAATCCACGGTCTTTAAAAATATTCTTTAAAAAATCCACGTTCTTTAAAAATATTCTTTAAAAAATCCACGGCCTTTAAAAATATTCTTGAAAAAATCCAGGGCCTTTAAAAAATCCACGGTCCTTAAAACTATTCTTTAAAAAATTCACGGTCTTTAAAAATATTCTTTAAAAAATCCACGGTCTTTAAAAATATTCTTTAAAAAATCCACGGTCTTTAAAAATATTCTTTAAAAAATCCACGTTCTTTAAAAATATTCTTTAAAAAATCCACGGCCTTTAAAAATATTCTTTAAAAATCCACGGTCTTTAAAAATATTCTTTAAAAAATCCACGGTCCTTAAAATATTCTTTAAAAAATCCACGGTCCTTAAAAATATTTTTTAAAACTCCACGGTCCTTAAAAATATTCTTTAAAAAATCCACGGTCCTTAAAAATATTCTTTAAAAAATCAACGGTCTTTAAAATATTCTTTAAAAAATCTACGTTTATAGGTTGGATGGTACTTGAAAAATATTCTTTAAAAAATCCAAGTTTTGTGGTCTGTTGATGGTTAAAAATATTTAAAAAATCCACGGTCCTTAAAAATATTTAAAAAATCCAAGGTCCTTAAAAATATTCCTTAAAAATCCACTGTCCTTAAAATATTGTTTATAAAATCCACGGTCTTTAAACATATTCGTTAAAAAATCCACGCTTATGGATTGGATGGTACATGAAAAATATTTAAAAAAACACACTGTCATTAAAACAATATTCTTTAGCAAATCTACGGCCCTTAAAAATATTCATTAAAAAATGCACGGCTATTAAAAATATCCTTTGATGAATCCACGATCCTTAAACGGTCCTTAAAAATATTTAAAAAATCCACGGCCCTTAAAAATATCCTATAAAAAATCCACGGTCCTTAAAAATATTCTTAAAAAAATCAACAGTTCTTAAAAAAATTCTTTAAAGAATCCACGGCCCCTAAACATATTCTTTAAAAAATCCAAGGTCCATAAAAAATATTCTTTAAAAAATCCAAGGTCCATAAAAAATATTCTTTAAAAAATCCACGGCCCTTAACAAGTTCTTTAAAAAATCCACGGTCCTTAAAATATTCTTTTAAAAATCCACGGTCATTAAAAATATTCCTTAAAAAATCCACGGCCCTTAAAAATATTCTTTAAAAAATCCACGGTCCTTAAAAATTTTCATTAAAAAACCCAAGGCCCTTAAAACATTCTTTAAAAAATCCACGGTCCTTAAAAATAATTTTTAAAAAATCCACGGTTCTTAAAAATATTCTTTAAAAAATCCACGGTCCTTAAAAATATTCTTTAAAAAATCCACGGTCCTTAAAAATATTCTTTAAAAAATCAACGGTCTTTAAAAATATTCTTTAAAAAATCTACGTTTATCGGTTGGATGGTACTTGGTTAAATGGTTAATGGTTAAAAATATTTAAAAAATCCACGGTCCTTAAAAATATTCCTTACAAATCCACAGTCCTTAAAATATTGTTTATAAAATCCACGGTCTTTAAAAATATTCGTTAAAAAATCCACGCTTATGGATTGGATGGTACTTGAAAAATATTTAAAAAAAAAACACTGTCATTAAAACAATATTCTTTAGCAAATCTACGGTCCTTAAAAATATTTATTAAAAAATTCACGGCTATTAAAAATATCCTTTGATGAATCCACGATCCTTAAACGGTCCTTAAAAATATTTAAAAAATCCACGGTCCTTAAAACAATATTCTTTAAAAAATCCACGGTCCTTAAAAATATTCTTTAAAAAATCCACGGCCCTTAAACATATTCTTTAAAAAATCCAAGGTCCATAAAAAATATTCTTTTAAAAATCCAAGGTCCATAAAAAATATTCTTTAAAAAATCCACGGCCCTTAAAAAGTTCTTTAAAAAATCCACGGTCCTTAAAAATATTCCTTTAAAAATCCACGGTCATTAAAAATATCTTTTAAAAAATTCACGGCCCTTAAAAATATTCTTTAAAAAATCCACGGTCCTTAAAAATATTCCTTAAAAACCCAAGGCCCTTAAAAACATTCTTTAAAAAATCCACGGCCCTTAAAAATATTTTTTAAAAAATCCACGGTCCTTAAAAATATTCTTTAAAAAATCCACGGTCCTTAAAAATATTCTTTAAAAAATCAACGGTCTTTAAAAATATTCTTTAAAAAATCTACGTTTATCGGTTGGATGGTACTTGAAAAATATTCTTTAAAAAATCCAAGTTTTGTGGTCTGTTGATGGTTGAAAAATTGTATTTATTCTCAAATAAGATGTAAGTACATATAAAACAGCAAGTTTAGACATGCCCTCCTTTACATATGTAATTTAGCAACCTGAGTGACTTTTTAGTTCTAATCTGAGCTCAACCCAAATCATTATGCCGACATTTTCTGTGGGTTTCCCAAACACAACAGGTAGCATTCATTGCATTTCTTTTCCGCTGAGCAATTGTACAATTATAAACTTAGTAAAGATTTTTTTCCCGTTCTACTGGGTGTGTACTTATGAAAAGCTCTGCAACGCCTAAATTATCTTTTCTGTTTTCTAAAGAGGTTGGCAAAAAGAGGAGGGAGCAGGAAGGCATTCCATCAAATGACCGGACATTATGGTGGGAATTTAATCAACAATCGTCAAGCAACCAACCAGTCATCCTAACTGTATATCAGCATACAAAAGAAGAAGCTTCTTCTGCTTCTCTAGTTCGCTTTTTTGCTGATAGACAATTAATTGCATGAGAATTAAAAATCCAAGTCATCTTAAGTTAATTATGCAGCAGCAGTCGTTGTGTCGTGGTCTCACCACCATCATCATCATCATCATAACCTGTATGAATTTGTTGTGATGTTATTCATTCTTCTGCTTTGTGGAATCTTCGCTATTTGCGGTCTTTTTTATTTAAAACAAACTACATACTGCACAGTACGAAGTTAGTGGAACTTTATTTCTTTTGGAGTGATTACTGCCGCAGCACTAGAAAATGATCTGTTACTGGTTATTCGAAGTTAAATGCATTTCAGAGATCTCTGAGCCTCCATCCCTCCTCCATTCAGCGTCCCATGTTGCCTTCTTATTTTACCTGATCTTCAAGGTAATAATTACAATGAATAATGATTGTTGCTCTGTGCTATTAAGATGTATTGTAATGGCTGTGGCATTAGTTGATTTATATGAAGTACCTACAACACTACAGGTTGCTTTGGAATCCCCCTCCTCCAACCTGCCTATGTATAAACTCATTCATTGAATGTTGTAAATATTAAAATTGTTGGCGGTTAAAATATTGTTGTTTTACAGCAGCGGCTCAATGAAACTCTTCGGTGATTTGATGCTGTAGGTCCGCTACGAAAATCTTGGGAATTAAATGCTAATAACGGATTTTTATGCAAATTGTATATCGAGACAAATGAATGAAATGACGATCACCAGGCAAAAGAAGTACATAGATACTAAGGAATATTTGTTTAATGGGAAAGATTTCCTTTTATTTTTTTTATTTATGGAAAGTATAATTTCTCGAAGCTTGAATTTTACATACAATGAGAGAAAATTAACGTTGTTCCTAAGTCGCTGGAATGAATGTTGCAACTTGATAATGACCTTGAAAGGCAGTTTTTTACAGCCTATATGCATAAAGCTCAACCCATGGTGCTTTTCAAACTTCTAACTTCTTCTATATTGGTAAATATTTATAATAAAAAATAATTAAAAATGAATCAGTCGGCTTTGCCGTCAGCTAATTACCCTCAGGTATGCCCATACAAAAAACATTAACAGGATTGGTGGACTTAAATCCATCATCCAAATTCGTTTGGTCCGCGCCATGGCGAAGGAAAACGGAGGACCAAGTTTGATATGTCTGTTTGTTTGTAAACTTCAAGACTACGGCAAATTTTTTAAAAATAGTTTAAACAAATGTTTGAAAAATGCATGACTCAGCAAAATTTTCTTAAAAAAATCCAACACAGGAAAATTATTTTAAAAAATTCACGACTACAGGAAAAATATTATAAAAAATCAGGAAAATCATTTTAAAAAATCCACAACTACAGGAAAATGATATAAAAATATATTTTAAAACATTTTTGAAAAATGCACGACTCAGCAAAATTTTCTTTAAAAATCCAACACTACCGGAAAAATATTTTAAAAAATCCACGACTACCGGAAAAATGTTTTAAAAATCCACGACTACCGGAAAAATGTTTTAAAAAATCCACGACTACCGGAAAAATATTTTAAAAAAATCCACGACTACCGGAAAAATATTTTAAAAAATCCACAACTACCGGAAAATATTTTAAAAAATCCACGAAAAATATTTTAAAAAATCCACGACTACCGGAAAAATATTTTAAAAACTCCACGACTACCGGAAAAATATTTTAAAAACTCCACGACTACCGGAAAAATATTTTAAAAAATCCACGACTACAATAAAAATATTTTACAAAATCCACAACTACAGGAAAAATATTTTAACAAATCCACGACTACCGGAAAAATATTTTAAAAAATCCACGACTACAGCAAAATATTCTAAAAAATCCAGGACTACATGAAAAATATTCTAAAAAATCCAGGACTACAGGAAAACATTTTAAAAAATCCACGACTACCGGAAAAATATTTTAAAAAATCCACGACTACAGGAAAATTATTTTAAAAAAACCACGACTACCGGAAAAATATTTTAAAAAATCCACGACTACAGGAAAATTATTTTAAAAAAACCACGACTACCGGAAAAATATTTTAAAAAATCCACGACTACCGGAAAAATATTTTAAAAAATCTATGACTACCGGAAAAATATTTTAAAAAATCCACGACTACTGGAAAAATATTTTAAAAAACCACGACTATCGGAAAAATATTTTAAAAAATCCACGACTACCGGAAAAATATTTAAAAAAATCCACAACTACCGGAAAAATATTTTCAAAATTCCACGACTACCGGAAAAATATTTTAAAAAATCCACGACTACAGGAAAAATATTTTAAAAATCCAGGACAACCGGAAAGATATTTTGAAAAAATCCAACGCTACAAGAAAAATATTTCAAAAAATGCACGACCACCGGAAAAATATTTTAAAAAATCCACGACTACCGGAAAAATAATTTAAGAAATCCACGACTACCGGAAAAATATTTTAAAAAATCCACAACTATCGGAAAAATATTTTAAAAAATCCACGACTACCGGAAAAATATTTTAAAAAATCCAGGACTACCGGAAAAATATTTTAAAAAATCCACGACTACCGGAAAAATATTTTAAAAAATCCAGGACTACCGGAAAAATATTTTAAAAAATCCACGAGTACCGGAAAAATATTTTAAAAAATCCAAGACTACCGGAAAAAAAATTTTAAAAAATCCACGACTACCGGAAAAATATTTTAAAAAATCCACTACTACCGGAAAAATGTTTTAATAAATCCACGACTACCGAAAAATGTTTTAATAAATCCACGAAAAATATTTTAAAAAATCCACGACTACGGGAAAAATATTTTAAAAAATCCACGACAAATATTTTAAAAAATCCACGACAAATATTTTAAAAATCCACGACTACAATAAAAATATTTTACAAAATCCACGACTACAGGAAAAATATTTTAACAAATCCACGACTACAGCAAAATATTCTAAAAAATCCAGGACTACATGAAAAATATGTTAAAAATCCAACGCTACAAGAAACATATTTTAAAAAATCCAGGACTACAGGAAAACATTTTAAAAAATCCACGACTACCGAAAAATATTTTAAAAATCCACGACTACAAAAAATATTTTAAAAATCCACGACTACCGGAAAAATATTTCAAAAAATCCACGACTACCGGAAAAATATTTTAAAAAATCCACGACTACCGGAAAAATATTTTATAAAATCCACGACTACCGAAAAAAATATTTTAAAAATCCACGACTACCGGAAAAGCTTTTAAAAAATCCACGACTACTGGAAAAATATTTTAAAAAATCCACGACTACCGGAAAAATATTTTAAAAAATCCACAACTACCGGAAAAATATTTTAAAAAATCCACGACTACCGGAAAAGTGTTTTAAAAAATCCACGAAAAATATTTTAAAAAATCCACAACTACTGGAAAAATATTTTAAAAAATCCACGACTACTGGAAAAATATTTTAAAAAATCCACGACTACCGGAAAAATACTTTAAAAAAACCACGACTACCGGAAAAATACTTTAAAAAAACCACGACTACCGGGAAAATATTTTAAAAAATCCACGACTACCAGAAAAAAATATTTTAAAAAATCCACGACTACCGGAAAAATATTTTAAAAAATCCACGACTACCGGAAAAATACTTTAAAAAAACCACGACTACCGGGAAAATATTTTAAAAAATCCACGACTACCAGAAAAAATATATTAAAAAATCCACGACTGCCAGAAAAAATATTTTAAAAAATCCACGACTACCGGAAAAATATTTTAAAAAATCCACGACTACCGGAAAAATATTTTAAAAAATCCACCACTACCGGAAAAATATTTTAAAAAATCCACGACTACCGGAAAAATATTTTAAAAAATCCATGACTACCGGAAAAGTATTTTAAAAAATCCACGACTACCGGAACAATATTTTAAAAAATCCACGACTACCGGAAAAATATTTTAAAAAATCCACGACTACCGGAAAAATATGTTAAAAAATCCACGACTACCGGAAAAATATTTTAAAAAATCCACGACTACCGGAAAAATATGTTAAAAAATCCAACGCTACAAGAAAAATATTTTAAAAAATCCACAACTACAGAAAAATCATTTTAAAAAATCCACGACTACCGGAAAAATATTTAAAAAAATCCACGACAACCGGAAAGATAGTTTAAAAAATCCACGAGTACCGGAAAAATATTTTTAAAAATCCACGAGTACCGGAAAAATATTTTAAAAAATCCACGACTATCGGAAAAATATTTTAAAAAATCAACCACTGTAGAAAAAATATTTTAAAAACTCCACGATAAAAGGAAAAATATTTAAAAAAACCACGACTACCGGAAAAATATCTAAAAAAATCCACGACTACCGGAAAAATATTTTAAAAAATCCAAGACTACCGGAAACATATTTTAAAAAATCCACGACTACAGGATAAATATTTTAAAAATTCAGGACTACCGGAAAAATATTTTAAAAAAATCCAACGCTACAAGAAAAATATTTCAAAAAATGCACGACTACAGGAAAAATATTTTAAATAACCCACGACTACCGGAAAAATATTTTAAAAAATCCACAACTACCGGAAATATATTTAAAAAAATCCACGACATCCGGGAAAATATTTTAAAAAATCCACGACTACAGGAAAAATATTTTAAAAAATCCACGACTACCGGAAAAATACTTTAACAAATCCACGACTACCGGAAAAATATTTTAAAATATCCACGACTACCGGAAAAATATTTTAAAAATTCCACGACATCCGGGAAAATATTTTAAAAAATCCACGACTACAGGAAAAATATTTTAAAAAGTCCACGACTACCGGAAAAATATTTTAAAAAATCCACGACTACCGGAAAAATACTTTAACAAATCCACGACTACCGGAAAAATATTTTAAAAAATCCACAACTACCGGAAAAATATGTTAAAAAATCCACGACTACCGGAAAAATATTTTAAAAAATCCACGACTACAGGAAAATTATTTTAAAAAAACCACGACTACAGGAAAAATATTTTAAAAATCCAGGACTAATAAAAAAATATTTTAAAAATCCAGGACTACCGGAAAAATATTTTAAAAAATCCACGACTAACGGAAAAATATTTTAAAAAATCCACAACTACCGGAAAAATATTTTAAAAAATCCACAACTACCGGAAAAATATTTTAAAAAATCCACGACTAACGGAAAAATATTTTAAAAAATCCACGACTACCGGAAAAATATTTTAAAAAATCCACAACTACCGGAAAAATATTTTAAAAAATCCACGACTACCGGAAAAATATTTTAAAAAATCCACGACTACCGGAAAAATACTTTAAAATATCCACGACTACCGGAAAAATATTTTAAAATATCCACGACTACCGGAAAAATATTTTAAAAATTCCACGACTTCCGGGAAAGTATTTTAAAAAATCCACGACTACAGGAAAAATATTTTAAAAAGTCCACGACTACCGGAAAAATATTTTAAAAAATCCACGACTACCGGAAAAATATTTTAAAAAATCCAGGACTACCGGAAAAATACTTTAACAAATCCACGACTACAGCAAAATATTCTAAAAAATCCAGGACTACATAAAAAATATTCTAAAAAATCCAGGACTACAGGAAAACATTTTAAAAAATCCACGACTACCGGAAAAATATTTTAAAAAATCCAGGACTAACGGAAAAATATTTTAAAAATCCAGGACTAACGGAAAAATATTTTAAAAAATCCACGACTACCGGAAAAATATTTTAAAAAATCTATGACTACCGGAAAACTATTTTAAAAAATCCACGACTACCGGAAAAATATTTTAAAAAATCCACGACTACCGGAAAAATATTTTAAAAAATCCACGACTACCGGAAAAATATTTTAAAAATCTATGACTACCGGAAAAATATTTTAAAAAATCCACGACTACCGGAAAAATATTTTAAAAAATCCACGACTACCGGAAAAATATTTTAAGAAATCCACGACTACCGGAAAAATATTTTAAAAAATCCACGACTACCGGAAAAATATTTTAAAAAATCCAGGACTACCGGAAAAATATTTTAAAAAATCCACGACTACCGGAAAAATATTTTAAAAAATCCACGACTACCGGAAAAATATTTTAAAAAATCCACGACTACCGGAAAAATATTTTAAAAAATCCACGACTACCGGAAAAATATTTTAAAAATCCACGACTACCGGAAAAATATTTTAAAAAATCCACGACTACCGGAAAAATATTTTAAAAAATCCACGACTACCGAAAAATGTTTTAATAAATCCACGAAAAATATTTTAAAAAACCCACGGCTACCGGAAAAATATTTCAAAAAATCCACGACTACCGGGAAAATATTTAAAAAAATCCACGACTAAAGGGCAAATATTTAAAAAATCCACAACTACAGGAAAAATACTTTAAAAAATCCACGACTACTGGAAAAATATTTTAAAAAATCCACGACTATAGGAAAAATATTTAAAAAAATCCACGACTACAGGAAAAATATTTTAAAAGGTCCACTACTACAGGAGAAATATTTCAAAAAAAACCACAGCCACAGAAAAAAAATATTTTACAAAATCCACGACTCGAGGAAAAACATTTTGAACAAGCAAAAAAGTATCAGTCGGCTTTGCCGACAGAGATATACCCTCAGCCTGTGTGGATTGAAATACTTTTTTCCAAAAAAAAAAAAAAAACGTATAAATTTGGGCGGGTTTTTCAAAATTTTGGGTGTATGAACCGACAAAAGTATGGATAGGATTAAAGCTCAAAAATATGAGGGGATATCGATAGATAGAGATTTTTATCACACTAGCCTACGAAAAACATAATATCGCTGTAAACAGGACCACTAGGAAAACCTTCGGTAAAAATGTCCAAAGGATCCTCGAACAGACCCTTAACCACAAAAAATGTTGAACATTTGTGATTGGATAGGACCCAAATTAGAACATAAACTTAGTTTCGACAATATTTAGAGATCCAAAGTTTCGACCAAATCGGTTGCTACGTCTATGAGAAATCGTGCGTACCATTTTAGCTAATATTTTCGAACTTTTGCGGGAGAGGTACCGGAAGGAGTGGACCTATAAGCACCACCTTCGAATTTCATCTAACATTTGAAGAAATATTACAATATCCAAAGTGTGGACGAACGCAGCATTAGGTTCGAGCTCTCCAGCCACTACATATGGTGCCAAAGTTATTCGAACATTTCTGAACTTTTGTGGTGGAGGTACATGGAGGAGTGGACAGATATGGCTTATCTTCGAACTTATACTAAGCTTGCACAAAATATTACGAAGGCCACATTTTGGACCGATCCGTTCGAGAGTTATCTGGCGCTCCAACCACTACACACGGTGCCATAGGGGTTTTTTGTACCTTTCAGGCTATATTCTCAGGAAGTATGGACTTGCCCCTGATGAAACTTATACCGTTGTATGGGGGGCAGTATATACAAGTTGCTACAACAAAAATCAAAGCGATTCGAGAGCAGCTCCTAAACTGAACTTTTCCGAAATTTTGTGTAGGAGGTACCCGTAGGAGTAGACCGATTGAGTCCATATTGGAACATCATCTAAATCTGGTAGAAATTTCACGATGTGCAATGTATGGAACAAATCGGTTAATTCCATCAAGAGTTATCGTGCACACAAATTTTCCGAACATTTTCGGACTTTTGAGGGGGAGGTACCGGAAGGAGTGGACCGATTTAATCCATCTTCGAACTTAAACTAAGTTTGGAAAAAATATTATGAAAGCCAAATTTTGGACCGAATCGGTTGATCCGTTCGAGAGTTATCGTGCGCTCCAGCCAGCCAGACAGACAGACGGACGGACGGACATGGCTAAATCAACTCCAAATTGTCTGAAACACATTTCGTCCAAACATATTTGGGGTCTAAAATTATTATTTCGATGAGGCACATGTTGCCCGTATGAAAGTGTATATACCCTCGTTAGCATAAATGCTGAGGGTATACAAAATCCACAACCACAGAAAAAAGTATTTAAAAAAATCCACGAACTAAAAAATCCAGGACTAAAATAAAAATATTTAAAAAAATCCAAAAATTGAGGGAAAGTATTAAAAAAATCCACGACTACAGGAAAAATGACTACAAGAAAAATATGTTTAAACCCACAACTACAAGAAAAATATTTTTAAAAATCCACGACTACAGGAATAATATTTAAAACAATCAACTTATACAATTTTCGCTTTATTTATTCATTTAAGATGTTTGTCGCGCCATTGACAACGATTTTATCACCGCCTTGTAATTTTGTTGCATTAAATTTAATAACCAACTTTCGCTTTTGAAAGATCGCTATTAGCCAATAAGATTGAGTAGAAACATCAAGCAAAAATTCCAAATTCTTTCCAAAAAAAGGTAATTTGTCTACCTACTTCTTAACCAAAAGAAAGATTACTTATTTCCTTTCTTTGCCACCGTTTTCTTCTTCTAGAAAGAAAACAAAATCTCTTTCATCTTCCGGTATTATTTAATTTTATCATTATTGTATTATCTTCTTCTTCAGAGGTACACATGTCGGTTTTTCTGTACATTGACCACTAACAAATGTACAAAACAACGACAACAATAAACTTCCTACGGTCATAAAAAAAGTTCATAATAAAAGTTCAAATGCCATAGCAGACAGTGGTTGGTTGGCTAACTTACCACATCTAGGCAAAAAAGTCGTTTATAAAATGGCCCAACAAGAAGCGATTACAGCAGGCAGGGTAAAATGTTGAATGGTAGCATCCAAACGGCTTTGTTGGGTAGGTCGTTTTATTTGTTTGTTTTTTTTTATAGCCTTTTGCTCAATTCACTGTTTGTTTGTATCTTTTTTCTTACTCTTCTTGAAATGAAATGAAAAACTTAAGAAACAAGCACTTTACGAGTTTTCTTTACAACACACACATACACTGAAGCAGAAAGGCATGTCCATGCACACACATTCGCAAAATGCACTTTTACAAATTCAGGTGGGCACTACAGTTTTACTATTTGTTTTCTTCTTTTTTTGCAAAAAGAGAAAATTAAAAGCAGTTTGGCTTTATTTTTTAATTCTTTATTAAGTTGTTTATTATTATTTTTTATTCCTTTACATTTCCATTATTGACCATTAAAAACAAAGGGAATTTGCATTTGACGAGTGGCAGAATTCCACAAAATACAACTGCAAAAATAGTTTTGCCTTTAATAGTGTTGTATTTGTTTAGTATCCGTGCACAATTTTGTTTGGTTTTGCTTCTAATAACAATGTTGTTGCATAGTAATATTTGATTTTATTTATTTTTTATTATTTATTTATTATTCTTGTTCTATTCGTTACAACACTATTTAATTTGCAATTTGTTCCCCATCACTCTCTAACTAAACACAAACAAAACAAATTATTCTCTTCAAACACCGCACTTGTTCTATGTTTTAGTAAAGTCAATAACTTATTTGTTTTTCTTTTATTTCTTGTTTTCCCGCCTAGTTAAACATTTAAATAAAAGAAGTTTAATCCGCGCTTTTTGTGTTGTCCATTCGAAGTTTAATCCAACAATGTTCAATGTTTGTTCAACTTGCAACTCCCATTGAGGTTACAAAATTCCACAACTGTCAATGGAGAGTACACTTCTCACTTTCTCTTCTCAAGTGTTTTTGTTTACTTCAAAAATTAAAACTGTTCTCAGAGACAACGGACTGTTAAATTGAATAACAGCTGTCTGTAGTAAAGGGAAACAAATGTAGATGGCGACTCTGTTGATGTTTATTTCATATAGGCCCATTATTACATACTTTCCTATTTTATTAAAAATAAAAAAAGAAAATGACCCTCAAAAAAAAATTTTTTTTTTCATTTTGCAACTTGGTTCTCCAAAAAACAAAACAAATTACTTGTTTATTTCCACAAAAAGCATTGTTTTCAATTTGCACAAACATATACCACCGCTTAGCCTCAATAAATATGTATATTCTTTCTCATGATGGAATCTATCAAATAAAACGCTTGCCCTTTAATTTTGCCACCATTTAATTTAAATGCAAGCATTTTATTTGAGAGATTCCATCATGAGAAAGAATATATTTATTGAGGCTAAGAGACAAATTACTTTCTAGTTTTAAGTGCATTTCTAAATAAAATACTCCACTCGATTTCAACTGCCATTTTTTAAACGTCAAATGAAATCCAATGGATTTCAGATGAGTTTTCATTTGACGTATACACAAAGGAATTGACAGTTGTAATTGTAAACCAAGCATTAATTTTTTTAAATTATTTTTTATTTTTAACTATTTATTAAATACTTTTTTTGACCACTGAGAACAAAATTATAGTCAATTTAGGCCGAAAATTTAGATAAAAACTTTAAAATGCCTGAAATCGTGTAGTACCTTTATATAAAGGTTATACCAAAACCTGGTCCAACAATATTTGGTGGGGAAGTTTCTGTACCATTGGGAACTCCAAGTTACAGCCAATTCTGGCTAAAAATGAAGATAAAATCCATAAAACACTTGAAATCGGGTGGTACCACCATATGGGGCTATACCAAAACCTGGACCTATGTCAAAAATTTTTGGTGGAGAAGTTTCTGTACCATTGGGGACTCCAAATGCCAAGTTACAGCCAATTCGGCCTAAAAATGAAGATAAAATCCTCATAATACTTGAAATCGGGTGGTAGCGCTATATGGGGGCTATACCAAAACCTGTACCTATGTCCATCATTTTTAGTGAGAAAGTTTCTGTACCAATGGGGGGTCCCATTGCCAAGTTACAGCCAATTCGGCCTAAAAATGAAGATAAAATCCTTATAATACTTGAAATCGGGTGGTACCGCTATAAGGGGGCTATACCAAAACCTGGACCAGTGTTCACAATTTTTTGTGGGGAAATGTCTGTATCATTGGAAATCGCAATTTCCAAATGACAGCTAATTCGGGCTAAAAATGAAGATAAAATTTTCAAAATTCCTGAAATCGGGTGGTACCGCTATATGGGGGCTATAGGAAAAAATTGGCCCATATTCATGTATTGTCATCCAAACTGCGTTAAACATTAGTTACTGGATTTGAACTAAATCGGGTGGTACCGCTGTATAGGAAAATGACTAGATTTGAAAAGCAACCTAACATAAATAAAACACCTTAAAAACACTGCAAAAGTGGACCAATATTGGTTTTGATTTCATATTCATGTATTGTCGTCCAAATCTGAAAAGTGTGCAAAGTATTAGTTCGATTCAAGGCATACTTAAACAAGGTAGAAGTGACAATCAGCTGTATTTTTACTTTTTTTGTAAATTTAGTTTTCAAAATGTAATAGGGTCTACTCATGAAATTTGAAACTTGAAATTTGCTACCATAAAATACTGCTTTTCATCCTAAACGTGTAATAAAATTACCTACGAGAGTTCTGAATGCTTTAAGTACAGTACACATTGTCAGCTTTGAATGACGATTTTTTGGAATTATCGATAACTCTCCAACCGTCCAGCAACCACAAAATATTTTGTGGTTGCATGATGAATGACAAAAATTAACGGCCACACTAGCAAGCAACAACAAAGCTGTCATTCAAAACTGACAATGTGTACCCAGCTTTACATTAAAATTTTGCTCTGTTCCAGAACCTACAAGAAGCTACTATTTTTTAATACGATAACATTTTTTTCCTTTATGATATCGGAAAAAATAGTAAAAATTAATAGATTATTGCAGTACTGGAACAGACCATTTGTTCTATTTTAGAGGATTTTCAAAATGCATTTAAGTTTTTCCTGAGATTTTTTTTCTGTCATAGTTGAGTTTGTTCAACTTACAGAAAGTATACGCTCGACGTATTTCGATAGTTCCCATAAGAATACATGTGTTCTACTTTTTTCACCACACACGCCCTGGGAATACGGACGTATTTAAGCATAGCGGTAACTTTTTAATAGAGTTGGGCAATTGAACGACCTAGTTCACAATCTAGTTCATTGGACACCGGTTGTTTGTATGAACAAAATACATATACTTAATATCTCACGTTAGTTTGTATGATGTTACTCATACGTTTTTGAACTAGGACAGTGAACTAGGTCGTTCAATTGCCCAGTTATTGTTGCTGTGTTCCAGAACCTGCATGAAGCTACTATTTTTTACTACGATAACATTTTTTCCTTTATGTTATCGGAAAAAATAGTAAAAATTAGTAGATTCTTGCAGTACTGGAACAGACCATATAGTATGTACATATATGAAGTCTCATCTGTCAACAAGTGAAAAGACCTTCTCTTGGAAGGTGTAAATTTTTGAGCCTATATTTTTGGATACTTTTTAAATTAATTTTTTTTAAAGTTAAAAAAAGAAAAAGAAAAGTTAAAAAAAGAAGAAAAGAAAAGAAAATTTTGGAGTAGGAACTCTTCTTATGAATATTGTAAAACTAATTGGCCTTCAGGCTTACTTTACAAAATGTTTCAATAAATAAATAAAAAAACAAGTAAGAAAAGCGTTAAGTTCGGTCGGGCCGAACTTTTTATACCCTCCACCACAAATTTCAGCCATTTCGGTGGATTAATGTGGCCACTACCTTCAAAATACCGAAATTCGGAAGGTACCGTTCTATGGGGGCTATATGATAGCGTGGACCTATACCTACAAATTTTTGGGGGAAAGTTTTATACGCCTAAAGTAGGCTAAATACCAAATTTCAGCCATATCGGTGTGATAATAAGGCTAAAACGTTCAAAATATCGAAAATCGGGAGATATTGTATTATGGGGGCTATATCAACACGTGGACCTATATAAACATTTTATGGTAGAAATGTTTCTTAGCCTCTGGAAACACAAAATACAAAGTTACAACCGATTCTTTGGTCAAATGGGTCTAATACATTCAAAATATATTAAAATAACGCGTACTTTATAAGGGGTCTTATGTGGGGACTATACCAAAACGTGGACCTATATAACCCAACTTTGGTAGGAATGTTTTCTGGCCTCTGAAGACACAAAATACCAAATTACAACCAATTCTGTGGTCAAATGGGTCTAATACATTCAAAATATATTAAAATGACGCGTACTTTATATGGGGCCTTATATGGGGGCTATACCAAAACGTGGACCTATATAACCCAACTTTGGTAGGAATATTTTTTGGCCTCTGGAGACACAAAGTACCAAATTACAACCAATTCGGTGGTAAAATGGGCCAAATATCTTAAAAATTCCTTAAAACGACGGCGCGTCACGCGTCATTTTGTATGGGGGCTATACGAAAGCGTGGACCTACATAGCCCGCTTTCAATACCAAAAGTCCTACGTAAATATAACATATTTTCCCAAAATTTCATCAACCTACGTCAATCCGTTCGGACGCTAGAGTGATTTCCACAGACGGACAGACGGACAGACAGACAGACGGACAGACGGACGGACATGGCTATATCGATGTAGAATTGCACGCTGATCAAGAATATATATACTTTGTGGGGTCTACAATGATTATTTCGAGTAGTTACAAACGTAGTGACAAACTTAATATACCCCCATCCTATGGTGGAGGGTATAATAAAAAAATTTAAAAAGTAATCATGGTGAATTATTGCCAATATACAGTCAGGGACAAAAGTTTACATACACCCCCTAAATCTCGGGTATTAGGGTTGGTAGTGATTTTCATGAAATTCCAAGTATGCAGTTTTATTTCTTCTCAATAATAATCAATATTTAATAGAACAAAAGTATGTTCCATAAAACAAACAACGGTAAATTTTACAAAAACCTAAAAATGATGGGGACAAAAGTTTACATACACCCCAAGGAAGTATGCGTATTGCCGTGCAATTTATGGAATTAACAGCAACATTTATACATTTTATTGTTTTGGCGAATGCCTCTGGGTGTTTGAGATACATATATTTTAGAGAAAAGAAAATAATTTTTGGGGGTCAAATGCCGTTATTTAAAGTCAAACTTCTTGTACAGCTTGTTAAAGCCGACACTCGCTTAATTCTTTGCGTTTTTAGGTAATGCACTTTTAAAAAAACCACAAAATTAGTGTCAGATTGCAAATTTTGAGACCCTATAAAGCTTTGGAGTTGTTCTTGTGCAAAATATTGCTTCTTGACCGTCGATAAATGCCCGCTTTTCATCAGATTTCTCAGGAAATTAATAGGTTCCGCGGAATTCTTGGTGCAAATTACATATAGAAGGCCTTGAAATGCCTTGTAATATGGTCTGATACAATCCTCTGGCATCAATTGAATCAGAAATAAAACTGCTTACTTGGAATTTCATAAAAATCACTACTAACCCTAATACCCGGGATTTAGGGGGTGTATGTAAACTTTTCTCCCTGACTGTATGTAACCGTTTCACAAAATATAAAGAAGATGATTTAGAACACATTTCTGTTTGATAGTACGGCTAAAATCCTGAAAACCCCTAAAACCAGAAGGGCCGTTCTACTGAGGCTATATAAAACAAACCAGTGCTGACACGTTTCTAGAGGTAAGTTTAGTAGCCTCAAAGAAGACTAAAAAAAGTATTAAATTACAAACATTTCTTCAATAATTTTTCGCTCGAAAATAATAAAATATATCAATGAAACAGCAAATAAATCAAATTTTTTTACTTCTGCACATATGTATACAGTATGCAAAGTTCATATTCGTACACCCCTAAAAAATTAATAAAATCGTTATTAATTCCATATTTTATGTGCAAATATGAAATAATTGATATGAATTACCATAACGAAGAAAGACTTACGAATAGCAAAACAAATTTTTAATTTATTCCGTCATTTAGGTATAGATGGTGCCTGTGTGGGTGGCAAAATTCGTATTCGTACACCTATACGCACTATATATTTGGAGTTTTTAAGGTTTTTCAAAGCAAAATACCGCAAATTTTTGTTCTTTTCTTCTTTTGGGATGCCTCTGCTATAGAAATATTTAAAAATAAAGGTAATTTTATTAAAAATTTTGCTTGAATAAGAAGTCGGACGAATATTTGAAATACTTAAGAAAAATGTGCTAGATATGATTTACTATTGCAATTTATTCCCGAATTTTGGACAAAAATAGTAAATAGCCGTCCTTCTGTAACAATATTCGAGGTCTAATATGAAAATAAATGTTGTCAGCGTTTGGAAATGGAAAGAAACGTAATCCGGGCTTAGGTAAAGTAAACACATTTTTGGTTTTTACTTGGTAAAAGTCGCAAGTTTCGTTTAATATTTGACATAAAATGTATTGAAGTTTTAGAATACGGTTTTGGAAATCATTTTATGTCGAAAACTGTGAGAAATTATAAAGAAAAATGAATCTGTACAAGTTTTCATACTGTCTGTGTACGACTGAAATTCTATGCTTACTATGAACGAGGGTTATGGCTGCCAAAATTGCGAAAATAATGGTTTTTACTTCTTGAAGATTGTATTTCTTTACCGAATGATCCAAAATGAGCACAAAAATGTCAAAAGAATGAAGTAAATTGTCCAGGAAAGAGCGTGGGGTAACCTTTAGAAGAAATGAATTATTTTCGGGGAAATTTTATTCCTCGAAAATTCATTATTCCCCGTAATTTCCGATATGTCTTGACATAAAATGATCTTCGAAACCGTATTCTAAAATTTCAATACATTTAATGTCAAATATAAAACGAAACTTGAGATTTTCACCAAATAAAAACCAAAACTGTGTTTACTTTACCTAAGTCCGGAGTACATTTCTTTGCATTTGCAAACGCGGACAACATTTATTTTCATATTAGACCTCGAATATTGTTACAGAAGGACTGCTATTAGCTATTTTCGTCTAAAATTCGGGAATAAATTGCAATACAGTAATTTCTGATTACCTGCATTATTCATACCTGCATTTTGGCGTTACCTGACCAAAAATCTGTTTATATGCAACTATTC
Source organism: Musca autumnalis (assembly GCF_047663935.1). Classification (NCBI taxonomy): domain Eukaryota; kingdom Metazoa; phylum Arthropoda; class Insecta; order Diptera; family Muscidae; genus Musca; species Musca autumnalis. The sequence goes on from NW_027411866.1 coordinate 247,697,920, forward strand.
TCTAGATTCCGTTCAATGTATTATGTTTTAGTGCACATTCAATAGCTGCATTTTCAGCATAGCTGCATCAAAATTTAGGTGATTTTACTTCAATTTGGTTGTAAAATTTACATACAGTTTGTCAAGTAATTGTTTTCGAACAAGAAAACTAAAATTTTTCTGTACTAATTAATGAAAAAATTACTGATAATTGTGATAAAAATGTCGGGTTTCTTGCAAAAATTAGTTGGACGACTTATTTAAGATAAGATAGGATGTATAAATAAAAAATTAACCCACGTAGTCCAACAAAAAATAACGAAAAGCAATAACTACATGTAATGCAAGTTGTCAAATAAATGTTTTCGAAATGTAATGGAGGTTCCAATATACCCCATATTTTCGGTAAATACTTGAAAATCAGGACAATTTATGAATTTTATTTTTAACAGGGAGTAACTACTAACATGTATCAACAATATTAGTGATCGAATATCCGTACTAGGAGGGTTACCATATGGACCAAGGGAGTACCAGGTCATATTACATGTAAACAGGGTCCTGTAGGTTTCAAACCGGGAATATTCGAAAACTAAGACGTTTTATGAGTTTCTTTAGTTCACTAGGACGGATTGTCATCAACTAAAATAAATATTACCTTCAGAATAATTAAATCAGGAGGGTTGCCAGATGTACGAAAAAGGTACCAGGTTATATAAACAGTAAACGAGACCACCTGTGTCTCAAAACAGGGCACCGAAGTTCGTTGTTTCACTTAATATTAATTAAGAGGTAATAACATTTCACAAAACTATCGGAAATATCGCATTAAGAGACTAATATTGCTTAGAAATGTATGGGGTATAGATTTCGACAATTTTCAGAAATGCCTACTACGACCTATTGGAATCATTTCGTGTACTCTGCAATACTACTCAGCATATTTTTTAAGAGAAAAATAATGCTGACGGCAAAATAGTGCTTCAATTTTACCATGGAAGCCAAAAAACTTAGAGAATTCCTCTGAACTGGCTCTAAACAGTGGACATCGGATGTCCATTATAAAATCAGTATAGACTAACAATATCTTGCATATGTATTTCTAAGCGATATTTGTACTTTTATGTCATATTTTGATTTGTTTTAGAGAATTGTTTCTTCCATTAATTCAATTTGAGTTAAATAAACAAATCTTAAGCCCTGGTTATGGATTCAGGTGGTCTCATTTACTGTTTATATAACCTGGTACCTTTTTCGTACATCTGGCAACCCTCCTGATTTAATTATTCTGAAGGTAATATTTATTTTAGTTGATGACAATCCGTCCTAGTGAACTAAAGAAACTCATAAAACGTCTTAGTTTTCAAATATTCCCGGTTTGAAACCTACAGGACCCTGTTTACATGTAATATGACCTGGTACTCCCTTGGTCCATATGGTAACCCTCCTAGTACGGATATTGGATGACTAATATTGTTGATAATTGTTAGTAGTTACTCCCTGTTAAAAATAAAATTCACAAATTGTCCTGATTTTCAAGTATTTACCGAAAATATGGGGTATATTGGAACCTCCATTACATTTCGAAAACATTTATTTGACAACTTGCATTACATGTAGTTATTGCTTTTCGTTATTTTTTGTTGGACTACGTGGGTTAATTTTTTATTTATACATCCTATCTTGTCTTAAATAAGTCGTCCAACTAATTTTTGCAAAAAACCGGACATTTTTATCACAATTATCAGTAATTTTTTCATTAATTAATACAGAAAAATGTTAGTTTTCTTGATTCGAAAACAATTACTTGACAAACTGTATATCTGCACAAGAAAAATTTTTAAATTTTTTGCGACCTCAAAACAAGGGTGAAATTCAACCACTCTGATTTTGTACTGATAAGAAGTGTGCAAAACAAATTCAACACAAGAAAAGATAATGAATTATGAAAAATTGTAACGTTTTCTCTCCCGAACTTGAAATGTCTCTCACTTTATTATTTCAACATTGCTTATAGCTGCACATCATATGCACCTAAGTAATATTGAAGATATCGGCCTTGTTGGGCAGTTAAGTGAATTTAAGCTTCCTGCATTTTGGGGATTGCTGCACAAGAAGTCGTGCAATTTTTGATTGTGCAGGTAAGCAAAAAATACTGTATTATTTAAACATTCTGAAGGATTATTTGGAATTTAGGCGCTTAAAAAATGGGATTTGGGACAACATTACAATTTTATCAATATACATATGAGCCGAGCACAAATCACATACAGTTAGGCAAGAAATGTATTGCAAAAACCAAAATTGTAGAAAATTTCATATTAATTGTTCGTTTATGGCAACAAATTATAAAAAAACTATACGGTTTTTTGTGCAAATCTCTTGCTATAGGTCCTTACAACAATATTCCATCAAAATATGCCAAGGTTATTTGCGATTTATAACAAATACGGTCAAAAATAAGAATTAACTACTACTTGGGGGGTGACAATAAAAGTATTGCAACGGGAAAATCAGTACTATAAAACTATAAAAATTTTGCGGTCATTATGCATTTTTATGACTTTTTCGGCTAATAATAGACTAACAGTATTGAATGCAATAAAGTTCAGTGATAAAAAATGTGTTCATGGAGGGTCTTCAGACAGGTAAAAAACGCATGGGACCATATTAACAATAAACAATGACGAATCGGCCACAGGCAAGTATGCCAAGAATGAATATTTGACTCAATATGTATTGTAGGATAATGGAACAATGCAAAACAGCCCGATTTTGGCCTTGAGAACATAGAAATACCTTTGGAAAGTATATGGAAAAAATTGACACCAGTGTAGTATTTTGAAACGGCCTAAGCCAGAGCACTATTTCGTCTCTAAATGGTATTGATATGATTTAATTTTTACTAAGTGGATAGATATTATCCTCTGCTATCATAATAAATCCAAAAAATTGCACCAAATCCAATAAATCCCATCAAATATGGAAATTAAACCGCAACTGGAGAAGCTGGAATACCGAATATTTGGGTACTATATTCTTTACCATGGAAAATAGTACGCAAAATTGCGTTCACGGATATAATACTGATTGGGAAGACATCCCCACTGACATCATTAAGAAATTTTTAAAAGCATTAGTCTGAAAGTCAGAAAAATCGATCCCGGAAGCTCAGACAGAGTCAACTACTACATTCCAAAGAACAGATAATGATATGTTAATCTTATTTGTGTAAATTGCCGATGTAATATAACAACACGAAACTCTTAAATTCATCGGGCCAACATCCTGATATCAACCCTCATAAAATGTTTGGGTCCAATTTAACAAAAAAACTCCAAAAACATACTCCAACGAAGGATCAAGATTTACTAAAAACTGGGGAACCAGTATCCTTAGAGTGGAACATACCGAGCCTTAATTTTTGGTTTAACTAAGCTCATTAATGCTCCAATGAATGTCTAAAGTGGATAGACAACTCATTGAGGAACACATTTTTGGTAATTCTCGAAGAAACCATCGATTTTGTAATTTTTGCAATACTTTTATTGTCACCCCCAAATAGTAGTTAATTCTTATTTTTGACCCTATTTGTTATAAATCGTAAATAACCTTTGCATATTTTGACGGAATATTGTTGTAAGGACCTTTAGCAAGAGATTTGCACAAAAAGCCGTATAGTTTTTACATAATTTGTTTTCATAAACAAACAATTAATATGAAATTTTCTACAATTTTGGTTTTTGCAATACATTTCTTGCCTAACTGTATTTTTCCAAAAGTGATTCCAACACCTCCCCGATCCCCGGATTTGAATCCTATAGATAATTTATGGAGTATTTTGGAGACAAATATAAAAAATCGTAACATCTAAAGTATAGGAATCCTGAAATATGCCTTGCAAGAAGAATAGGGAAAAATTCCGATATCTTGCCCCGAAAACTTAAGTACAATACACATTGTCAGTTTTGAATGACGATTATTTGCAATTATCGAAACATAAAGAAAATTCCCTTCATTTTTGTTTCCTTGTTTTCACGAAAATTTGAACCGAAAACACATAAAATATACCTTAAATGAATAGGAAAATCAATAGATTTTCCTTCAAATGTTTCTTCTATATTTAACTACACATTTCATTCATTTTTTCCATAAATTCTGAATAATAATTTTGTATTTTCAATATATTTTTATATGTTTCTATTTTCAAAATTAAAGAGAGAGAGAGACATGTCAAAACAATGTTTGTGTATACAGACTTTCAGTTATTTCTTTCCTTTTTGTTTCTATTTTTTTACACGATTTTGAACTAATGGACAAGAAATGTGTGTTGAATTAAGAAGGAAAAACAACCATCTTCCTTCTGCATCTATGTATATAAAATGTTTAGTTCATTAAGCTTCATTCATCTGTTTCCTTTTTTCTAAAAATTTTTGTGTTTTCAACAAATTTTTCAATTTTGAATTTGGACATGTCATAATTAATTTTTTCGATAAATTCTCTAATTTGTTAGGGATGGGACATACTTATTCGTCATTCAGAGAGTATTTCTAATCGAACAACGTAGAAAAATCGTCGTTCGTTCATAGAATTTTGTGTGGGGAAATAAGTAATTTATTCGTAGTTATGGGTCGAACAACGAATAGAGAACGAACGACGCACCGTGGAAACGGGCTATAAAACCTGTAAAGGATAACAAAGGTACCATACCAAGTGTTAAACTCCTAAGAAATCCTTTTGGTTTCATAAAACTTTTAGAGTGGATACTTTTCACTTTGAGGTAGAAATTGATGTTGTTTAAGTCCCAAGTCCCAATTTACATTGGGCGAGTTTACTTGCGGCAATTGTCATTTTGTAGGAGAGAGAGGTGAGGCATATGGTAACCCTTTGCCTCTCAGCACCCTCTCTCACCTACAAACTGACAATTGCCGCAAGTAAAATCGCCTAATGTAAATTTTAATCAACGATTGTAGACAATTGACGTGCCCCACGGTTTTATTTTAGTCTAGTCTATGCATATGTTTATAATTCCCACGACTGTATCTATTTTATTATTTTTTGGTTTTTAGTACATTTATCTTAAACATTGCAATGTATGTTTAACATAAAACCGTTTAACATAAAAAGTTTTTTTACCTATTTTTATTTTATTTTACAATATTTAAGTTAAGACACTAATGTAACAATATAACAAGTAAAAAAGCATTAAGTTCGGCCGGGCCGAACTTTTCATACCCTCCACCATAAAATATTCATTCCTGTCCCCAACTTTAAGTGAGTACGTTAAAATGTCAGATAATGTACATAAAATGCTTCATTCGGGAGGCCCTTTTTTATGGTGCCTTGACAATTTTTGGTGGGCTAGAAATTGGGAGGTACTGTTATATAGGGGTTATAATAAAACATGGGCCTATGATGACAGTTTTTGATGGGAGCCTTTAATATCAAATAACTCCTAATTCGGTTAAAAATTGTAGCTAGAATCTTCAAAATACCGAAAATCGGTACAAATGTCATTAACAGCTAGTTCGGAGGTATGTGGGCTATACGAAAATATGAACTTAAATGAACAATTTTTGTTGACTTTTAAATTTCAAATTACAGAAAGTTCGTCCAAAAAATAAAGCTAAGGTACGGAAAATCGGGAGGTTTGTTTTGGGGCTATACAACAACATGGACCTACGTTCGCTTAAACATTTTAAGTAAAATCCTCAAAGTACCGAAAATAGGGAAGTATCGTTATATTGGGGCTATGTTGAAAATTGTTGATGCAGATGTGTGGTGACCACTACAACCTTCAAATGTCAAATTACAGTTAGTTCTGTTAAAAATTGTAGCTAAAATTGCCAAATTACTGAAAATTGGGAGGTACCGTTACATGGGAGCTATATCCGAACATGGATCATGTTGACAATTTTTGATAGAGAGGTGTTGTGACCACTAAGAACTTCAAATGTCAAATTACTGCTTGTTCGGTTTAATATTGTAGCTAAAATCATCAAATTACTGAAAATCGGGAGGTACCGTTATATTGGGGCTTTCTTGACAATTTTTGGTGGAGGTGTGGTGACCACTAAGAATTTCAAACGTCAAATGTTCAAATTACAGATAATTCGGTTAAAACTTGTTGGTAAAATTCTCAAAATACCTGAAATCGGGCGGTAACGTTATATGGGGGCTATTCCAAAACATGGACCTATGTCCACTAGTTATATAAGTTTATTGACATTTAAGAACCCTAAATGTCAATTGATAGCTAAATCGGTCTGAAAATGTAGATAAAAACGTCAAAATGCCGTAAATCGGGGGTACCGTTATATGGGGGCTATACCAAAACTTGGACCTAGGTCCACAACTTTTGTTATATAAGTTAAGTTACACTTAAGAACCCTAAATGTCAAATTATAGCTATATCGGTCTGAAAATGTAGCTAAAAACGTCAAAATACCGTAAATCGGGGGTACCGTTATATGGGGGCTATACCAAAACGTGGACCTCTATGTCCACAAGTTTTGTCACATAAGTTTATTGACATTTAAGAACTTTAAATGTCAAATTACAGCTAAATCGGTCTGAAAATGTAGCTAAACCCGTCAAAATACCGTAAATCGGGGGCACCGTTATATGGGGGCTATTCCAATACGTGGACCTATGTCCACAACTTTTGTTATATAAGTTTATTGACTTTCAAGAACCCTAAATGTCAAATTATAGCTAAATCGGTCTGAAAATGTAGCTAAACCCGTCAAAATACCGTAAATTGGGGGCACCGTTATATGGGGGCTATACCAATATGTGGACCTATGTCCACCACTTTTGTTATATAAGTTTATTGACTTTTAAGAACCCCAAATGTCAAATTATAGCTACATCGGTCTGAAAATGTAGCTAAAAACGTCAAAATACCGCAAATCGGGGGGTACCGTTATATGGGGACTATACCGAAACGTGGACCTATGTCCACAACTTCTAATTTATAAGTTTATTAACACTTAAGAACCCTAAATGTCAAATTATAGCTACATCGGTCTGAAAATGTAGCTAAAAACGTCAAAATACCTGAAATCGGGCGGTAACGTTATATGGGGGCTATTCCAAAACATGGACCTATGTCCACTAGTTATATAAGTTTATTGACATTTAAGAACCCTAAATGTCAATTGATAGCTAAATCGGTCTGAAAATGTAGATAAAAACGTCAAAATGCCGTAAATCGGGGGTACCGTTATATGGGGGCTATACCAAAACTTGGACCTAGGTCCACAACTTTTGTTATATAAGTTAAGTTACACTTAAGAACCCTAAATGTCAAATTATAGCTATATCGGTCTGAAAATGTAGCTAAAAACGTCAAAATACCGTAAATCGGGGGGTACCGTTATATGGGGGCTATACCAAAACGTGGACCTATGTCCACAAGTTTTGTCACATAAGTTTATTGACATTTAAGAACTTTAAATGTCAAATTATAGCTAAATCGGTCTGAAAATGTAGCTAAACCCGTCAAAATACCGTAAATTGGGGGCACCGTTATATGGGGGCTATACCAATATGTGGACCTATGTCCACCACTTTTGTTATATAAGTTTATTGACTTTTAAGAACCCCAAATGTCAAATTATAGCTACATCGGTCTGAAAATGTAGCTAAAAACGTCAAAATACCGCAAATCGGGGGGTACCGTTATATGGGGACTATACCGAAACGTGGACCTATGTCCACAACTTCTAATTTATAAGTTTATTAACACTTAAGAACCCTAAATGTCAAATTATAGCTACATCGGTCTGATAATGTAGCTAAAAACGTCAAAATACCGTATATCGGGGGGTACCGTTATATGGGGGCTATACCAAAACGTGGACCTATGTCCACAACTTTTGTTATATATGTTTGTTGACACTTAAGAACCCTAAATGTCAAATTATAGCCAAATCGGTCTGAAAATGTAGCTAAAAACGTCAAAATACCGTAAATCGGGGGGTACAGTTATATGGGGGCTATACCAAAACGTGGACCGATATAGCCCATCATCGAACTTGACCTGCCTGCAAACAAAAGACGCATTTTCCCAAAATTTCAGCGTCCTATCTCTATTTTTGTGGATGCTAGAGTGATTACCACAGACGGACGGACGGACGTGCTCAGATCGACTTAGAATTTTACCCTGATCAAGAATATATATACTTTATAGGGTCGCAAATGAGTATTTCAATGCGTTACAAACGGAAAAACAAACTTAATATACCCTCCATACTATGGTGGAGGGTATAAAAAAGAATGAAATTGCTATCGTTAATTAACTCTTAGAAATCGCAGTTTTAATGAAAGTGAAGTGGATACTTTTGACTGTGATTCACTGTACCTTTTTATGGTAATTAGGACCAACTGATGTCAAAAATCTACTCAAAAAGTTCCTATTTTTTGATTTCCCGGAAAATGGTGTTCGAAATTTCGAACACTACAATATGCAAAGTTCATACATACATCTTATCCTTAATTCCTTCGATAAAAACATGATTTCCTACACCGGAAGCACTCATACAACGCCATACCACAATAGAGTATCCTCTGTGCTTTACTGTTGAAATTCTGTGTTTAGGGTCCAAGGCGGTATTTGCCCTATGACATACCTTAATTGGTCCATATGACCAAAACTGGTTAAAGTTGTCTTCATTGCTTTAATTGGCAGCCTGTTTTGGTCATATGGACCAATTAAGTGAGTGCCAATACAGTCAGTGTCAAAAATATTCGGTTGTCAATTTCGCCTATAATAACACCACAGTTTTGTAACTTTTGTTAAATATTTTGGCAAAAAAACCGGTCAATACCGAAATTTTTCTGCAATATGAGTATAAATTTCAATAATTGCGAACAGAATCTTTGTTCCTGTGTGCAAAAATATTATATTTCATAGCAAATTATTACAATTTAGGGCTAAGGAAAAACGCTATCCTTGAAAAGAGAAAACTCTTTATATTTCTTTATAAAAACGTCAGAAATAAAGGGAATTTTTGCTTATTTTTGAATATTTAGTCGAATAAGTTGATATAATGTGCAAAAGTCACGAAAATACAGAAATAATCGATTTCGTGAAACAAATAAGCCAGCCAAACCAAGAACTGGGAGGGAAGGTAGAGGAATCTCCTGAAAATTTATAGCTAAACCGCCCTTAATTTTCTCGAAATTGGCCACCGAGTCCTAAATTACTTTCAGAAGATAGAAAATATGCACTTACATTCCAAAAAAATCGAAAGGATAAATCCTTTCATAGCCTTGTAGGACGTCACACACCATCGGCTTATTTACATAACCAAAAATCTAGTTCAAATTTCGCCTTGATGTACCTTCAAAACTTGATACACATCAGAAACTTGGTGAAATGGAGTTAGTTTTGAATGTCTAAGCAGGAAAATCAGTATACCACCAAGTTTCCGGCCTTTCTGTGTACTCCAACACAAAAAGTACGAAGGAGCTTCTAGGAGGCATGTCTTATGATGTGTTACAAGGCCATGAAAGGCTTTATCCTTACGATTTTTTTTTTTTTTGGAAAGTAGGTGCATATTTTAAATCTTCTGAAAGTCATTTGGGGCTCTGTGATCAATTTCAAGAAAATTAAGGGCGGTTTAGTCATAATTTTTCAGGAGATACTTCTACCTTCCCTCCCAGTCCTTGGTTTGGCTGGCTTATTTGTTTCAAGAAATCGATTATTTCTATATTTTCGTAACTCTTGCAACTTGTTTCAAATATATTCAACTAAATATTCAAAAATTCCCGCTATTTCTGCCGTTTTTATAATGAAATATAAAAAGTTTTCTCTTTTCTAGGATGTTTCTCCTTAGCCCTAAATTTTAATAAATTTGCTATGAAATATAATATTTTTGCACACAGGAACAAAGATTCTGCTCGAAATTATTGAAATTTATACTAATATTGCAGAAAAAGTTCGATATTGACCTGTTTTTTGTGAAAATATTTAACAAAAGTTACAAAAACCGAATATTTTTGACGCATGGAAAACAGGGTTAACAACGTGTTCTTTGTTATTCTCGCTTATAGAGTTGCCATGGATCCATGTTACATACATTTTTAATAGCCACAGGACCAACATTTTTTTAAGTATTTGGTTTCTTTGTTATTGGGTATGGACATCTAAAATACTGAGGTGTTATTATTGGTAAAATAGAAAACCGAATATTTTTGACACTCACTGTATGTCATAGGGCAAATACCGCCTTGGACCCTAAACACAGAATTTCAACAGTAAAGCACCGAGGAGACTGTTGGATGCTATGTAACTGTCCAAAGGTCATTCAAACACCTCCCCGATCCCAGGATTTGAATCCTATAGATAATTTATAGAGTATTTTGAAGACAAATATAAGAAGTCATAACATCTAAAGTATACGAACCCTGAGAAATGCCTTGCAAGGAGAATGGGGAAAAAACAGATATCTTGCACAGAAATTTTAGTTAAATCTTTGCCAAAAAGACCAAAAGGTATAAAGTATAAAACAGAGGATGTCATACCAAGTGCTAAAACCCTAATAAATCCTTTTTGTTTCATAAAACTTTTAGAGTGGATACTTTTCACTGTGAGGTAGAAGTCGATGCTTAACAATTTTTATTTTTTATCTAAATTTGCCCGAATTTCGTTAATTTTATTTTATTATATTTAAGACCCTAATGTAAAAAAATAAAAAAGTACGAAATCGCTATCATTAATTAACTCTTAGCAATCACAGTTTTAATGAAAGAAATTGAAGTGAATACTTTTGACTGTGATTCACTGTATATTTGATCATTAAGAAGTTAGCGCGAACAATGAAGGTGTTAAAGAAGAAAATCCTTATCTACAAGAAAATCAAATTTTGCGAGAACAGCTTGAACAAGCCTTATCCAAAAAAATTGATTTTTTGCAGGAACAGCATGAGGTTGCTCTCGCAAAAATTGATTCTTTGGAAGAACAGAGTGAAGCGGCTCTAGCAAAAATTGATTTTCTACTAGATAATGGAATTTTCCCTTCAGATGCCAGTAAACATAGCGTCGAATTTGATCGTGTCATTACAAATTACTCCTCACCGCCGTACAATTCTGAACAACTGGACCTTGTTCAATATTTGTTTACCTTCTATCAAAGGATAATTACGAATTTTTAAGAAATCACCTTGAATTTTCCATGCCCAGTAGCGAATCTGGGCTTAGTTGGCGAACACAACCAACCTTAGTCGGATTTGACTATAGTTTAATGGGAACTTTGCAATCCATCTTAGGGGGAATGACATTTGATCAACATACGTGCACATTGCAGTTCGACCAGCTGAAACCCTCCGATACGGAGAATAATGTTTATGCTTTAAAGCTACAGTTGACTGGTTTATGTAAAGACTGGAGGTTATGTGTTGGATTTGTACTAGCTCCGGAATACAGCCTCACGGTACTGGAAGATGTACTTGGTCAAGAATTAAGGAAACTTGTCTCTGAATATTTTAATGTTCATTTTCGACCGACATCCAGTTCATGTACAAGTTTTACATCAAAATTATAATGGGCTTAACAGTTTAAGCATCCATCCAAACTTGGAAGAAAATATTTTTGTATGCTCGACATTACCCACTTGCCAATAAATATAATACATTTTTTTTTATGTAACCTTTTTATGAAAAGCAAGCTGGGCACTCAATTAGAACAAGTTTCCCCCGCAGTCATTTTAAAAATATTCAAATCTGAATCCCATTTGGATGATGATGAGAAATTATGTTCTCAATTGACTAAAATATTATTTGCACCCAGTTATTGTAAATCCTATGCCTACTTAGGGCCTGTTTCACTATGTCGAAAGAAAATTAATGCGAACAAAAAACTTGTAAACTTTGCTTTTCATGGTAATATTGAATTTTCTTTTGCTTCGAAACAACTACAAAAATTAAAAATCATACATGAGTTTAGTAGTTTTTCCTTCGTTTTCATTTTCGTTCGACATAGTGAAACATGCCCTTAAATAAACCTATGGAAAGAGTGCAAGCAAACGTGCTAGAGGCTACAAAAAAAATTTATATTGGGATAATTCCAATAGTGGAACTTTGTTCCAATCACGTCAATGTAGATAGATATGAGGCGTGCGCAATCGCGACTAGATCGATAGGTTTCCTAAAATTTTTTGTAGATATACCTTCTATGCTCCAGTCAACATTATAAACACTGTCGTCTGTGTTGATAGAGCACAGAGATATTTTGGCAAATTTATGTCTGAATGATGGCCTGGAAAGTGATTTTGTGGAAATCAGAAAACGTCCAAAAAATTCCGCCTCAGGCTCCGGCCCAAAAAATTCTGCCGCAGGAGGTAAAACAAACGCCCCTAATCGATTATGGATAGCAACTCAACTGTAGTTGGGTTGCTATTCATAATCGACCCCTAAATAAAATAAATATTTCAATATCAAACATTTTATTGTTGTTGAATTCATTATGGGAATATGAAATAAACAGAGAATGGAACTATGTACAGTGAGTGTCAAAAATATTCGGTTTTCAATTTCACCAATAATAACACCTCAGTATTTTAGAAGCCCATGACCAATATCCAAAAAACCAAATACTTAAAAATATGTTGGTCCTGTGGCAATAAAAAAGTGTATGTAACATGGATCCATGGCAACCCTATAAGCGAGAATAACAAAGAAAACGTTGTTAACCCTGTTTTCTATTCGTCAAAAATATTCGGTTTTTGTAACTTTTGTTAAATATTTTGCCAAAAAACAGGTCATTATCGAACTTTTTCTGCAATATTAATATACATTTTAATAACTGCGAACAGAATCTCTGTTTTTGTGTGCAAAAATATTATATTTTATAGCAAATTATTAAAATTTAGCGCTAAGGAAAAACGCTATCCCAGAAAAGAGAAAACTGGTCATATTTCATTATAAAAACAGAAGAAATAAATGGAAATTTTGCTTATTTTTGAATATTTAGTCGAATATAGTGAAATTTATTGAAATGACATTCCAAGTACACCGTTATATTTCTTCTCACTAATAAACAATATTAAATAAAACAAAAGTATATTCCATATTATAAATAACGGTAAATTTTACAAAAACCAATAAGTGATACATACAAAGGTTATAGGAATTAGCAGCAAAATTTATACATTTTATTGTTTTGGCGAATGTGTCTGGGTGTCTGAGATATATTTTAGAAAAAAAATAATAATTGTTGGGGATTAAATGCCGTTATTAATTGTCAGACTTCTTGTATAGCTCGTTAAAGCGGACCCTTGCTGATTTATTTCCTTTTTAGGTATTTTACTTTATAAAAGCCACAATATTAGTGTCAGATTGCAGATCTTGAGATCCTAGAAAGGTTTTAAGTTGTCCTTGTGCATAATATACCTTCCTGTGTGCCGATAAATTCACATTTTTCCTGGGATATCTCAGGAAGTTAATAGATTCCTCGGAATTCTTGGCTCAAATTACATACAGAAGACCTTGAATTGTGTTTTAATATGGTGTTATATACTCCTTGGACACCAATTGAATTTTCAAAGCAAAATACAGCAAATTTTTGTTCTTTTCTTCTTTTGGAATGCCTCTGCTATAGACATACAGTGAGTGTCAAAAATATTCGGTTTTCAATTTCACCAATACTAACACCTCAGTATTTTCGAACCCCATAACCAATATTCAAAAAACCAAATACTTAAAAAAATTTTGGTCCTGTGGCAATTAAAAAATGTATGTAACATGGATCCATGGCAACCCTATAAGCGAGAATAACAAAGAAGAAGTTGTTAACCCTGTTTTCTATGCGTCAAAAATATTCAGTTTTTGTAAATTTTGTTAAATATTTTGGCAAAAAACCGGTCAATATCGAACTTTTTCTGCAATATTAGTATAAATTTCAATAATTGCGAACAGAATCTTTGTTCCTGTGTGCAAAAATATCATACAGTCAACCAAAAAAGTCTACATACACCCTATAAATCTCGGGTTTTAAGGGTAAGGAAGCATTTTTATGAAAATCAAAGTACAGTGAGTGTCAAAAATATTCGGTTTTCAATTTCACCAATAATAACACCTCAGTATTGTAGAAGCCCATGCCCAATATCCAAAAAACCAAATACTTAAAAAAATGTTGGTCCTGTGGCAATTAAAAAGTGCATGTAACATGGATCCATGGTAACCCTATAAGCGAGAATAACAAAGAAAACGTTGTTAACCCTGTTTTCTATGCGTCAAAAATATTCGGTTTTTGTAACTTTTGTTAATTATTTTGCCAAAAAACAGGTCATTATCGAACTTTTTCTGCAATATTATTATACATTTCAATAATTGCGAATAGAATCTTTGTTTCTGTGTGCAAAAATATTATATTTTATAGCAAATTATTAAAATTTAGCGCTAAGGAAAAACGCTATCCCAGAAAAGAGAAAACTGGCCATATTTTATTATAAAAACAGCAGAAATAAATGGAAATTTTGCTTATTCTTGAATATTTAGTCGAATAAAGTTGAAATAAAGAGCAAAAGTCACGAAAATATAGAAATAATCGATTTCGTGGAACGCAGAAGCCTGCCAAAACCAAGAACTGGGAGGGAAGGTAGAGGAATCTCCTGAAAAATTACGGCTAAACCGCCCATAATTTTCTTGAAATTGGTCACTGAGCCCTAAATAACTTTCAGAAGATAGAAAATATACACTTACATTACAAAAAATCGTAAGTATAAAGCCTTTCATGGCCTTGTAACACATCATAAGTCATTGATAAATACATGTCTCCTAGAAGCTCCTTTGTACTTTTTGTGTTGGAGTACACAGAAAGGCCGGAAACTTGGTGGTATACTGATTTTCCTGTTTAGAGATTCAAAACTAACTCCATTACACCAAGTTTCTGATGTACATCAAGTTTTGAAGGTACATCAAGGCGAAACTTGCACTAGATTTTTGGTTACGTAAATAAGCCGATGGTGTGTGATGTGTTACAAGGCTATGAAAGGCTTTATCCTTACGATTTTTTTGTAATGTAAGTGCATATTTTCGATCTTCTGAAAGTCATTTAGGACTCAGTGACCAATTTCAAGAAAATTATGGGCAGATTAGCCGTAATTTCTTAAGAGATTCCTCTACCTTCCCTCCCAGTTCTTGGTTTTGGCTGGCTGCTGTGTTTCACTAAATCGATTATTTCAATATTTTCATGACTTTTGCACATTATTTCAACCATATTCGACTAAACATTCAAAAATAAGCAAAATTTCCTTTTATTTCTGCTGTTTTTATAATGAAATATGACCAGTTTTCTCTTTTCTGTGATAGCGCTTTTCCTTAGCGCTAAATTTTTTAATAATTACCAATAAAATATAATATTTTTGCACACAGGAACAAAGATTCTGTTCGTAATTATTAAAATGTATACTAATATTGCAGAAAAAGTTCGATATTGACCTTTTTTTGCAAAATATTTAACAAAAGTTACAAAAACCGAATATTTTTGAAGCATAGAAAACAGGGTTAACAACGTTTTCTTTGTTATTCTCGCTTATAGGGTTGCCATGGATCCATGTTACATGCACTTTTTAATTGCCACAGGACCAACATTTTTTTAAGTATTTGGTTTTTTGGATATTGGGCATGGGCTTCTAAAATACTGAGGTGTTATTATTGGTGAAATTGAAAACCGAATATTTTTGACACTCACTGTACTTAGTTCTATTTCATATCCTTAATAAACAATATTAGATGCAACAAAAATATATTCCATAATACGAGTAACGGTAAATTCTATAAAAACTAAAAAATTTATAGGGAAAAAGTGTACATACACCCAATGAAATATGGATATTACCGTAAAATGTATGAAATAAGCAATACAAATTGTACATTTTCTTGCTTTAGCGAATGCCTCTGGTTGTTCATGACATCTTTTAGGCAAAATAGGAACACATTTGTGGATTAATTTCCGTTATTTCAGGTCAGCTATCGCGTATAGCTTGTTAAAGCGGACCCTTGTAGATTTCTTTGAGTTTTTCAGTCTGGTAGTTTATGAAACCCCAGAAAATACAGTGGGACTAATAATTTTGAGATCCTAGAGCGCCTTGAAGTTGTTCTTGTGGATAATATATGCCCTGAGCTTCGCTAAATATACGAATTCCCGAGTTTTATCATAAATTTTATAGCTTTCACAGCATTCCAAGGGGAAAATTACATGCAGAAGCCTTGGAATTACCTTGTAATTAGGTCTGGTACGATCCTCGAGCATCCACTGAATCAGCAATGTGAAAGTATCCAACATTTATAGCGCTTTAAGTGACCCTAACGATCATAATAAGAGAGCGTAGTAGTTAACAGTGTAAATTTCATACAAATTGTATGCATTCTTTGGTGGTGGTTTTATTTTGATGCTTTGAAAGCTTTAGGAGCGGGTTTGTAGAAAAATATTGTACATTTCTGATTCAGTTAAGGTCCAAAAATTATATCAGACCTTATTATAAGGTAATTCCAAGGCTTCTGCATGTAATTTTCCCTTGGAATGCTGTGAAAACTATAACATTTATGAGAAATCTCAGGAATTCGTATATTTAGCTAAGCTCAGGAGCATATATTATCCACAAGAACAACTTTAAAGCGCTCTAAGATCTCAAAATTATTAGTCCCACTGTATTTTCTGGGGTTTCATAAACTACTATACTGAAAAACTCAAAGAAATCTGCAAGGGTCCGCTTTTACGAGCTATACGCGAAGTCTGACCTTAAATAACGGCAATTAATCCACAAATATGTTCCTATTTTGCCTAAATGATATCATGAACAACCAGAGGCATTCGCTAAAGCAAGAAAATGTGAAATTTGTATTGTTTATTCCATAAATTTTACGGTAATATCCATATTTCATTGGGTGTATGTACACTTTTCCCCTATTAATTTTTTAGTTTTTATAGAATTTACCGTTATTCGGATTATGGAATATATTTTTGTTATATCTAATATTGTTTATTAAGGATATGAAATAGAACTATGTACTTTGACTTTTAATAGGAATGCTTCCTTACACTTAGAACCCGAGATTTATAGGGTGTATGTAGACTTTTTTGGTTGACTGTATTTCATAGCAAATTATTACAATTTAGGGCTAATGAAAAACGCTTTCCTAGAAAAGAGAAAACTGTTCATATTTCTTTATAAAAACGGCAGGAATAAAGAGAATTTTTGCTTATTTTTGAATATTTAGTCGAATACATTTGAAATAATGTGCAAAAGTCACGAAAATATACAGTATGCAAAGTTCATATTCGTACACCCCTAAAAAATGAATAAAATCGTTATTAATTCCATATTTTATGTGCAAATAATGAAATATTTCAAAGGAATTGCCATAACGAAGAAAGATTTAAGAACAACAAAACAAAGTTTTAATTTATTCCGTCATTTAGGTATAGATGGCGCCTGTGTGGGTGGCAAAATTCGTATTCGTACACCTATAAGCACTATATATTTGGAGTTTTTAAGGATTTTCAAAGCAAAATACCGCAAATTTTTGTTTTAGTCTTCTATTTGAATGCCTCTGCTATAGAAATATTTAAAAATAACGGTAATTTTATTAAAAATTTTGCATGAATAAAATGTCGGAGGAATATTTAAAATCCTTAAGAAAAATGTGCTAGATATGATTAGCTATAGCAATTTATTCCCGAATTGTTGATGAAAATAGGTAATAGGAGTCCTTCTGTAACAATATTCGAGGTCTAACATGAAAATAAATGTTGTCAGCGTTTGGAAATGCAAAGAAACGTAATGCGGGCTTAGGTAAATTAAACACATTTTTGGTTTTTACTTGGTAAAAATTGCAAGTTTCGTTTTATATTTGACATAAAATGTATTGAAGTATTAGAATACGGTTTCGAAAATCATTTTATGCCGAAAACTGTGAGAAATTATGAAGAAAAATGAAACTGTACAAGCTTTCATACTGTCTGCGTACGACTAAAATTCTACGTTTACAATGAACGAGGGTTATGTCTGCCGAATTGCGAAAATAATGGTTTTTACTTCTTGAAAATTATATTTTTTTACCAAAGGATCCAAAATGAGTACAAAAATGTCAAAAGAATGAAGTAAATTGTCCAGGAAAGAGCGTAGGGTAACCTTTTGAAGAAATGCATTATTTCTGAGAAAATTGTCTTCCTTAAAATTTTTTTATTCCTCGTAATTTCCGATATTTCTTGACATAAAATGATTTTCGAAACCGCATTCTAAAACTTCAATACATTTTATGTCAAATATAAAACGAAACTTGCGATTTTTACCAAGTAAAAACCAAAAATGTGTTTACTTTACCTAAGCCCGCATTATGTTTCTTTGCATTTCCAAACGCTGACAACATTTATTTTCATATTAGACCTCGAATATTGTTACAGTAGGACTGCTATTACCTATTTTCGTAAAAAAATCGGGAATAAATTGCAATAGCTAATCATATCTAGCACAGTTTTCTTAAGGATTTTAAATATTCCTCCGACTTTTTATTCATGCGAAATTTTTAATAAAATTACCGTTATTTTTAAATATTTCTATAGCAGAGGCGTTCAAATAGAAGACTAAACCAAAAATTTGCGGTATTTTGCTTTGAAAATCCTTAAAAACTCCAAATATATAGTGCTTATAGGTGTACGAATACGAATTTTGCCACCCACACAGGCGCCATCTATACCTAAATGACGGAATAAATTAAAAATTTGTTTTGATATTCTTAAATCTTTCTTCGTTATGGTAATTCCTATCAATTATTTCATATTTGCACATAAAATATGGAATTAATAACGGTTTTATTCATTTTTTAGGGGTGTACGAATATGAACTTTGCATACTGTAGAAATAATTGATTTCGTGAAACACATAACCCAGCCAAACCAAGGACTGGGAGGGAAGGTAGAGGAATCTCCTGAAAAATTACGGCTAAACCGCCCTTAATTTTCTTGAAATTGGTCACTGAGTCCTAAATGACTTTCAGAAGATCGAAAATATGCACTTACATTACAAAAAAATCGTAAGGATAAAGCCTTTCATAGCCTTGTAACACATCACACACCATCGGCTTATTTACGTAACCAAAAATCTAGTGCAAGTTTCGCCTTGATGTACCTTCAAAACTTGATGTACATCAGAAACTTGGTGTAATGGAGTTAGTTTTGAATCTCTAAACAGGAAAATCAGTATACCACCAAGTTTCCGGCCTTTCTGTGTACTCCAACACAAAAAGTACAAAGGAGCTTATAGGAGACATGTAATTATCAATGACTTATGATGTGTTACAAGGCCATGAAAGGCTTTATCCTTACGATTTTTTTGGAAAGTAAGTGCATATTTTTTATCTTCTGAAAGTCATTTAGGGCTCGGTGACCAATTTCAAGAAAATTAAGGGCGGTTTAGCCGTAATTTTTCAGGATATTCCTCTACCTTCCCTCCCAGGTCTTGGTTTGGCTGGCTTATGTGTTTCACGAAATCGATTAATTCTATATTTTCGTGACTTTTGCACATTATTTCAAATGTATTCGACTAAATATTCAAAAATAAGCAAAAATTCCCTTTATTTCTGCCGTATTTATAATGAAATATGAACAGTTTTCTCTTTTCTAGGAAAGCGTTTTTCATTAGCCCTAAATTGTAATAATTTGCTATGAAATATGATATTTTTGCACACAGGAACAAAGATTCTGTTCGCAATTATTGAAATTTATACTAATATTGCAGAAAAAGTTCGATATTGACTGGTTTTTTGCCAAAATATTTAACAAAAGTTACAAAAACCGAATATTTTTGACGCATAGAAAACAGGGTTAACAACGTGTTCTTAGTTATTCTCGCTTATAGGGTTGCCATGGATCCATGCTACATACATTTTTTTATAGCCACAGGACCAACATGTTTTTAAGTATTTGGTTTTTTGAATATTGGTTATGGGGTTCTAAAATACTGAGGTGTTATTATTGGTGAAATTGAAAACCGAATATTTTTGACACTCACTGTATATAAAAATAACGGTAATTTTATTAAAAATTGTGCATGAATAAAAAGTCGGACGAAAATTGGAAATACTTAAGATAAATGTGCTAGATATGATTAACTATTGCAATTTATTCCCGAATTTTGGACGAAAATAGGTAATAGCAGTCCTTCTGTAACAATATTCGAGGTCTAATATAAAAAAAATGTGGTCAGCGTTTGGAAATGCAAAGAAACGTAATACGGGCTTAGGTAAAGTCAACACATTTTTTGTTTTTACTTGGTGAAAATCACAAGTTTCGTTTTATATTTGACATTAAATGTATAGAAGTTTTAGAATACGGTTTCGAAATTCATTTTGTGTCAAGACATATCGGAAATTACGAGGAATAATCAATTTTTAAGGAAGACAATTTCCCCAGAAATAATGAATTTCTTCAAAAGGTTACCCCACGTTCTTTCCTGGAAAATTTACTTCATTCTTTTGACATTTTTGTACTCATTTTGAATACTTCGGTAAAGAAATATAATTTTCAAGAAGTAAAAACTATTATTTTCGCAATTTTGGCGGCCATAACCCTCGTTCATAGTAAGCGTAGCATGGTTTAATAAGAAAGGTTAGCCAAAGCTTTATGTCAATTTAAATTTTTTCATTCGAGTATGCCTAAAACTTCAAAACAATATAAACAAACTGTATATGTGTGTGTGGTTTTTGAATAATGTGCCAAACAATTATAAAAACAATCGATTTCAATGATTTTTAAAATTGTTTTTAGACCATTTGTATGGAAGAAATTGGTGAGATTTGCATTGAAACAATGAGTTTATGATATTCACAACTCGATTATGTGGAGAAAACTTAACTCTTCATTCATTTTTCGCGTTTTTTATAAAATGCTCAAAAATGAATTGTAAACAAACCCACTTGTTGCTTTTATTTTGAAGTTTTAGGACTTCAAGAAAAACAAGGGTTCTATAGATTTTTTTCATTTAAATCTACCTCTTTACTTATACCATGAAGCGTAGAATTTCAGACGTACGCAGACAGTATGAAAACTTGTACAGTTTCATTTTTCTTCATAATTTCTCACAGTTTTCGACATAAAATGATTTTCGAACCCGTATTCTAAAACTTCAATACATTTTATGTCAAATATAAAACGAAATTTGCGATTTTTACCAAGTAAAAACCAAAAATGTGTCTACTTTACGTAAGCCCGGATTACGTTTCTTTGCATTTCCAAACGCTGACAACATTTATTTTCATATTAGACCTCGAATATTGTTACAGAAGGACTGCTATTACCTATTTTCGTCCAAAATTCGGGAATAAATTGCAATAGTTAATCATATCTAGCACATTTTTAGTATTTCAAATATTCGTCCGACTTTTTATTCATGCAACATTTTTAATAAAATTACCGTTATTTTTACATATTCCTATAGCAGAGACATTCCTAACGAAGAAAAGAACAACAATTTGCGGTATTTTGCTTTGAATCTCTTTAAAAACTCCAAATATATAGTGCTTAAGGGCTGTTTACACCATCTATCAATGTCATATGAGCTGCCATTTCTTTCACCCATTCGACATTCTCTATGTTTGTCAAAATTGACGTCATCCATACAATTTTCAATTTGTGCGTTCATACCTGCAAGTGTTATTTTCGTATGACATAACCTAAAAATATAAAAACAGCTGTTTTTGTCATTATTTACATTTATTGTTGAGTTGCAATTTTGCGCAAATTTTAATTTTGGTTGAAGGAAACTGAATTGGTAGAATTGGTGTTTGGAGTTATAGAGGCATTCATGTTTTTGCCACCAAATAATCATTTCAAAGACTGCTTCTTTTGACCAATCGATCTGAAAATAACATATAAACGCCATTTATTTACTTTACTGAATATTTAAATATACATACAGTTAGTCAACTATATTATTGCAAACGATGAATTGTTAAACATTTAGATTTTTAATTAGGAATTACTACAAGAAATTCTTTCAATAATATTGGGTTTTTTGTACATATCTGTTGATTTACCTGTTAATGACAACATCCAGCCAAAAAATGCAAAAATCGGTCGTAAATTACAAAAACAACGGGCAAAAAGTATAGGTACCTGGTTTTTGTGGTGTCAACTAAATAATTGCAAAATGAATGAATGTGCAATAAAATCGTGGGATTTTCCCAGCGATTTTTTTCAATTAAGGATTTTTATGATTTTATGGTATGTGGACATGTAAACCCATAATTTTTGATCATAAATTAATTGTTCTGTGTGTAACATAGGCGGTATATTCAGAAAAAGAGAAACTCAGGTAAACGGATTTCGGAAAATATGCTACATTTGATCTATTCCAATTATAATAATGGTAAACCCGCCACAGAAATCGCTAAAATCACCTCTCATAAGCTGATAACTATATGCAACATCATATACCGCACCGAGAGAGAAGGCAGGTTCAAACTAAAGACGTCACATTGTAGGTCAAAAGTAGTAAATCCACGAATTGGCAGGAGACTGATTAAAGAAATCGACGAAAGTCCCCAAAGCAGCACCAGATAATTGCTTTTTTTAATCAAAATAGAATTTGGAGTAAGTGTTTCACATGGAAAAGTCAGAAAAGTGCTACATAATAACAAGCCTTCATCATGAGTGACTAGGTAAAAACTATTGCCCTCTCAGCACAACTTATAGAAACTATTCAGACTTGTTACAGACAACTTTTCATGCCATGTTAAGTATGGGGATGACGTTATATTTTCTGATAAGACTAAAATTATGTTGTATTTTCACGATGGGCCTCAAAAAGTACTGCGAAACCCCTTTATAGCCATGGAGAACAAGAATTTAATACATACCGCAAAGTTCGGAAAACAGTCAATTATGGTATTGGGTTGTATACCAAGCAGTGACCTTGGTGCATCCAGATTTTGAACGAAACAATGACAGAGTACGTTTATTTACGTGTTTTAAAAATTATTAAACCAAAAAGTGTCAAGAAATTTGGACCTGTTGACCCTGAAAATGCAAAAAATTGCAATATGAATACTACCAAGAAAACGACCCTACGCATAAATCGTATTTATGCAGGACTTGGTTGTTGTACAACTGCACCAAAGTCATTGACACCCTAGTCCAAAGCCTAAATATTAACCCAACATCGACAATTCATGGGTACACCTGAAGAAAAAAGTCGGGAATAGGTCGTCCACTAACCTGGGGGACTAAATAAAATGCAATTAAGAAGAATGGCTATAAAATACAATTGGAATATGACATTCCGAAACTTATTTATTAAATTATGATACGTTTACAACCTGTTTTTGATGCCAAATGTGGGCATAGGAAATATTATAACCAACTTTTCGAAAAATACCGTGAAAAACTGAAAAGTTGTGAATTTTGCAATTCTTTAGTTGACAGTGCAAATAATGAGTTGTACTCATTTTTTGTTAATTTTAAGAAAATGTTTAGTGAAATTTAGCTACTTTTTATTTTATTATATTAATAAACATGTGTAAGAATTGTGTTGTTAACAAAAATATTAATAATGATATTTATTTATACCAATAAAATGATGTTTTATTTAAAATTTTGTAATAATTTTGGTTTTGCAATAATTTAGTTGACTAACTGCACCTTTCCATTTTCTTTTTTAAAAGATTTTGTTTTTCATTTTTTGTTTGAGAATGTCAGAAAACAGCTGATAAATTTATGTTTACATACGAGAATGCCGTATCAAATAGAACGCTCCCTAAATGAAAAAATTACATATGAGTTGCCAAATCATTTTGATAGATGAAAATTTTCATAGTGGTTACACTATAGCTCTGTTCCAGAACTAAAAAGTTTTTACAATTTTTACCACTTTTACACATTTTGCGTTCCCGTACACAAAATTTATATGAAAATCGTTTACGACTTTTACAACTTTTACGACTTTTACCACTTTATAAAGTACGGGAACAGGCCATATGTGTACAACATTCGCAGGTAGAAAATTTGGCATCTCATACGACATTGATAGATGGTGTAAACAACCCTTTAGAAGTGTACGAATACGAACTATGCCACCCACAAATGCGCCACCTATACCTAAATGACTGAATCAATTAAATATTAGTTTTGATATTCTTAAATCTTTCTTCGTGATGGTAATTCCTATAAATTATTTTATATTTGCACATAAAATATGGAATTAATAACGATTTTATTCATTTTTAGGGGTGTACGAATATGAACTTTGCATACTGTTTTTATGTTAAGACTCTAATGTAAAAATATAAAATAGAATAAAATCGCTATCATTAATTAACTCTTAGTCCCGGTCCACACTAGAGTGATTTCATTGATAAAATTGCATGAAATTATGTGTCTCTAGATCATAGCCGACCAAGAAGAGCGAGCGCTTAAATTGTTTATGTGTGGGTAAAATTACACTGACAGAACAGGGTGATGATTTTCATATTGAGTGTGAAATGAAAAATATATTGTTGGCGCGTTCGCTTTGTATGACTTAAATTAAAAATAATATAAATAACTTCATAATTTGAAAAGTATTTTTCTTCATATGTTAATTTTTTTGAGAGAAAAAACAAATTGTATATAAAAATGATTTTTTAAGACTTTCTAAGCATACATACATTTTTTATTGTTGCATTGCAGACGAGGCAAAAATATTAATACAAAACAAAAATCATTTTCAAATTCTTCCCTCCACATATTTGCTGTACAACTGCAAAATCTTTTCTGTGTACCCAAAAATAAACAAATAAAGCGGCATCAACCTGCTTGCATGAAATTCAGTACAAGACTGAAGTAAAAAAATCAAAACATTTGCTCTCTTACTTTGCGTTCGGGTCGCGTGTGTGTGATTTGCCGAAAAACTTCGTAACCAAATCAATACCCACGAACGGGTTTGCTCTAGATTGACTTCCATAGTAGAGTAATATCATAAAATTGCTGCGGTGGGGAATTCGATTTAAGAACGCCTAATTTCATGAAGTTTTTTAATGAAATTCACGCTGGTGTGGACCGGGACTTAGCAATCGCAGTTTTAATGAAAGAAATTGAAATGGATACTTTTGACTGTGATTCACTGTACATAAATCCCGGTCCACACTAGCGTGAATTTCATTAAAATATTTCATGCAATTAGGTGTTCTTAAATCGAATTCCCCACTACAGCAATTTTATGATTTTACTCTACTATGGACGTCGATCTAGAGCAATGGTGAGCAAAACAGAATTTAAGAGAAAATAAGAGAATTTAACATTTGTCGTTTTTCATGGTTTTTCTAAAATGTTTTTTAATTGTGAAAACACAATTTTAATCTAAAATCGTGGATGAAATTATTTATTAAATTATAATAACAAAAAAATCTTTAGACGTCTGAGTTTTGTTGAATTAATAAAAGTAAGAGTATTTTACAGCAGCCACCAGTGGATGCCCGTGCACACCTATGATCTAGAGACGCATAATTTCATATCAAAATTTCAGTGAAATTACTGTAGTGTGGCCCGGGACTAAATAATAGTTTAGAAAATAATAGCCCCTTTCCACGGCACGTCGTTCGTTCTCTATTCGTTGTTCGACCCATAACTACGAATAAATTACTTATTTCCCCACACAAAATTCTATGAACGAACGATTAGAACAGAGCTGAGCAAAATCGAGAGAGAGGCAATTTTAAGGGAGAATTAATATTTAATTTTTCGTGATGTTTCATTACTTATTTCAACATTTTTTAAACAATGCAAATGATTAAAAAATATAATTAAAAAGTTGCATAAACTTTTAATTGTTTATGGTTCACAAAAAACTAAGAGTACGTTTTCACAATCTGGCTGTGTGCTAGCACACAGTCGTGCTCAACGGATTAGAAATACTCTCTGAACCAGCATCCGGCAAAAAGGGGGCACACGTGCCCTTGATGGGAATAACAACAGAACAACCACCACTCAGTCTTCGTTCAGAAGTCAATGAAGAAGGTTCTGCTGGTTAATTATGACATGTGTAAATTCAAAATTGAAAAATTTGTAGAAAACACAACGATGTTTAGAAAAATGGAAAAAGATGAATGAAAATTAATGAACTAAACATTTTATATAGATGCACATTTCTTGTCCATTAGTTCAAAATCGCGTAAAAAATCAGAAACAAAAAGGAAACAAATAACTGAAAGTCTGTATCATGGTGGAATAAGATGGTGTTACATCAAATCATACCAAACGTCAATATAATGCAGTGCTGTGAATTGCTTGTTTACATTTTGTATGAGATTTTATTCACAATAATGCATTTTGACAACTAGTCTGAAAGTCAGCTGTTTTTGGCGCTGTACCTTCTTATTGTGACATGGTCTGTATACACAAACATTGTTTTGACATGCCTCTCTCTCTTTAATTTTGAAAATAGAAACATATAAAAATATTTTGAAAATACAAAATTATTCAGAAATTATGGAAAAAATGAATGAAATGTGTGTAGTTAAATATAGAAGATACATTTGAAGGAAAGTCTATTGCTTTTCCTATCCATTTAATGTATATTTTTTGTGTTTTCGGTTCAAATTTTCGTGAAAACAAGGAAACAAACATAAAAGCTCTGTTCCTTTACGTGCAAGTATCTTCAAGTTTTACCACTTTTTACTCGAAAAGCGTTCCTTTACTTCAGACACCATACAATTCATATGGGAGCAGTTTACAACTTGTACTACCTTTGCCGGTTTTACTATTTTCAAAAGTAAAGGAACAGACCAAAAGGAAATTTTGTTTATGTTTCTGTCAATTACGAATGGTGTCGTGGAAACGGGTGTACGTCGTCCGACAGGCGAACAACGTAATTGAAACGCTCGTGTGAACATGACATAAGCAGGAAAATCAGTGTTTTGTGGTTGCTGGATTAGAGCTGGCAAACCATCGATATTCCCAACATTAGATATTTTCGATATAATGTTTTAAAATATCGATTGCTATCGATATTATCGTTAAGTTTTTATCACCATTAATTTGGAAATGCAAATGGAGGAAATGTCAATGATTTTCTTGAAATTTTGCACAAGTAGTTCACAGAAATGGGAGGGAGAATAAACAATTGCTTTTATTTTATAAAAAATATAAAAAAATACATTTTACTTTACCGAAAAATGTGTACGTGTGACTACGGGCTTACTTTCTCACTCACACATAACCGAAAAGTAGTGAAATTTCTATTTATTTCAATGAATTTCAGGTTAGGGGTTCTTATTCCGATAATATCGATAGGTAGAACCATCTATCGATATTGAATTTTTAAATAACAATCGATATTATCGATAGTGCCATCGATTTTTTGCCAGCTCTATGCTGGATAGTTTAACATTTATCGATATTTCCGAAAAATCGACAGTCAAAACTGATCGTGTGTACCCCGCTTAACTTTTAGGAGATTCCATGGTACAATAATACAGGTAGCATTATCATGCCAGCTGATGGTAACATGATGTGTCAATTGCATTGAATTGATGTCAAATTTTGACATCTTATGTTGCCAACAATTGCCGATGCGGCTACCTGTGTATTTGTACCATGGGAGATTCCTCTACCTTCTAGAGCTGGCAAAAAATCGATGGCACTATCGATAAAATCGATTATTTTTTAAAAATTTAAAAATTCATTGAAGTATATCCATATTTATATTAGGCAATTTTCCTTGCGGCAATTGTCAGTTTGATGGAGAGAGAGGTGAGGCATATGGTAACCAGGGATGACAAGTTGGTGGTTTTCCCACTACTTGTGGTGATTTTTGACGGAGAAAAACCACTGTTTAAGCAGGAATGTCTACTGTTTCAAGGTAAAAATCGCTACAATGCGTATGTGGCTGTAGCTATTTTTACATTCGAACAGTTGGCATCGCTGATGGTAACCCTCTGTCTGTCAACACCCTCTCTCATCGACAAACTGACAATTGCCGCAAGGGAAATTGCCTAATGTTAATATGGACTATATAAAATTTTCGATTATTATTTAAAAATTCAATATCGATAGATAGTTTTGCCTATAGATATTATCGGAATAAAAACCCTAACCTGAAATCTTTGAAATAAATATAAATTTCGCTGCTTTTCGGCTATGTGTGTGTAAGAAAGTAAGTCCGTAGTCACACGTACACATATTTCGGTAAAATAAAATGTATTTTTTACATTTTTTATGAAATAAAAGCAGTTGTTTATTCTCCTTCACATTTCTGTGAACTACTTTTGCATAATTTCAAGAAAATCATTGACATTTCCGCCATTTGCATCTCCAAATTAATGGCGATGACAACTTAACGATAGTATCGATAGCAATCGATATATTAAGACATTATATAGAAAATATCTAATGTTGGGAATATCGATGGTTTGCCAGCTCTATCTCACACTCGTTCACTCTGTTCCATGGTACCATCTCTTATGTTACACGCTAAAACTTTCATACGAAACTTTCCCATTATTTTGGCGTTCTTAGGTCGAGTTCCCCATTACAGTAATTTCATAAAATTACTTTTGTATGGAACTCGATGGTGAATTATCTGACAATATCCCAATTTCGAAAGGTGTACGGCAAGGATGTATTTTGTCACCTCTTCTCTTTAACAAGAATGTTTCAAGAATCAATAGCTTCCAAAAACATTGGCATTAGCATAAATAACATCCTCATCAATAACATTCGTTACGCTGACGACACCACATTACTGGCAAGCAGCTTAGCAGGGCTACAAAGACAAATAGATGCACTCATGAAGACCAGTGAAAAATATGGATTATCAATAAACATAAGAAAAACTAAATATATGATTGTCAGCAGAAAACAGGTGGAAAATAATGTACCTATGATAATTAATAACATAGAAATAGAACGTGTAAGAACATATAAATATCTAGGAGTCCAGATAAATGACCGATGGGATATGTCAAGTGAAATTAAGTGCCGAATCGAAATGGCAAGAAATTCATTTTCCAAATATAAGAAAACGCTAACCAGCCATGACATAAGCCTTTCAACGAAAATACGTTTTGTCAGATGCTACATATGGTCAGTATTATTATACTCTGCAGAAACTTGGACGATAAAATTAGCCGACGAAAAACGACTAAATTCTTTTGAAATGTGGATTTATCGTCGTATTCTAAAAATTCGCTGGACTGACCACGTTTCAAATGAAGAAGTACTACGACGGATGAATGTGGAACGACAAATAACACGCGATGTAAAAAGCCGAAAAACATCTTATCTGGGCCATATAATGCGCAATGAAAAATATAAGCTCCTCCAAGCCATTATCCAAACCACAATAGATGGAAGAAGACCAAGAGGCAGAAAAGAAACATCATGGATAAGAAATATTCAAGAATGGACGGGACTGCAAGACGAAAGAAACCTCCTGAATGCTGCCAAGAATCGAAACCTATCTATAATGGAATAAAAAAATATAATTAAATTGTTAACAATGTAAAACAATTGTATGATCGCCAACACCCGAATACGGGTCTGCAAATAAAGAAGAAGAAGAAGATGGAACTCGATCTATGAACGCCAAAATAATGGGAAAGTTTCGTATGAAAGTTTTAGCGTGTGTTTGTCTATAAAGTGTAGACATGCTATCTCTTACTTACCGAATCATATGGTTTTTTGTTTTGATTTTTCATGGCGAATTCATAGTTTTTTGACGTTTTAGATTCGATCAGCTGGGCTGAGGCATCTACCTTTCTAATTGTACCATGCTCAGTTCATATCGTTCGTGCTTCTTCTTCATCAAAACAAAAATATTTTTTTTTGTCGACTTTCTTCATGGTATATTACAAATATTTAAAACAAATTTACAATCGTTTTGGGCTTAATAGTACGTTTATATATAACCGGATTTAACAAACCCACTGGGTTATAAATGTCAATTCCATTACATATACGTCAAACAAATCCTCATAAAGAAGGTTAACCCTGCAAAAGGCTATAATATAAACATGGTTTTAGTCTCGTTTAGGGGCACCTCTCGGATCAGGCTGAAATTTTCACCATAGGTAGTCCTTGGGACCCTGATAACAACTATATATATATATATTTCCCGGGGGAAGTCCATACTTCCCGTGATATGGGCCTTGACATTTCGGGAAAGTCCTACTTTAACACCATTACTTTATTTATGGGCACCACTCGGATCGGGCTGAAATTTTCACCATAGGTAGTCCTTGGGACCCTGATCAGCATTTATGCAGATGTAAATTCTTGAATTTTTAGTTTTGTTTCATGTCTTTTCTTAAACCAATATAATAAAAATAGCACAGTTAAATATTATTGTGCGATATTATGCAATTTTTACTAAAAAATGTGTTCAAAAGCCGCATAAAAAGAGTTGACTCCATTATCCGTGAAAATCGATTATCCGTAATGCCTCCGGTCCCGACCATAACGGATAATCAAGGTCCGACTGCACTTCAATTGCATTTTTTTAATTCGGAAAAGATCAGTTTAGTAAATGAAAAACGAAATTACACTATTAGATTTCTTATTCACTAATAAAAGATAGGGAGAGAGAGACAGCTGATGTTAAATGAACTGATGGAACTAACTAACTCTTATCAGCCATGCACGCGTCTTTGTTAACTACAACTCTCTTTCCCATACAAAACCCAAAATAGCATTCTCTTCTTGTGCATCATGCAGCCATGCTATTATGTTACACGCTAAAACTTTCATAGTCGAAGGTCACACTAGAGTGGTTTCATTGAAACTTTTAGGGATTCTTAAATCGAGTTCCCCACTACAGTAACTTTTACTCTAGTATGGAAATCGACCTAGGAACCCTGGATTTCATGAAATTGTTTCAATGAAACCATCTAGTGTGACCAAGGACATAAGAAACTTTCCCATTATTTTGGCGTTCATAGATCGAGTTCCATACAAAAGTAATTTTATGAAATTACTGTAATGGGGGTCTCGACCTAAGAACGCCAAAATAATGGGAAAGTTTCGTATGAAAGTTTCAGCGTGTAACATAAGAGTAAAAGAGAAGAGCAAAAAGAATGGGAGAAAAACGAACGAGGGAGCAAATGGAACTAGATGAACCGCATAGTCGGACCTAGTACCGGTCGTTCCTTTTGTAGTTCCTTTGAACTAGTTCGTTCCGGAACGACACAACTCTAGTTGACGTTGCATGCGGAGATTTGCGGTTTGCAAAAATTAAACTGGAATGGATCATTTTGACAAAAAGGATGTTATACAAGCTATTCTTATAGCCGACAACAATGTGGAAAACTTTAAACCATTGTCCGACACCGACTCTACGGTAAGTTGAAATACAAAACAATCGTGTCTTTTGATATTCATACGACTTTCATTTTCAGGCTCTTATTCCTTTGGTCAATGTTTCCATGCTGGATTATGCCCTGGAGGCTTTAAATCGTAGTGGGATCGAGGAGGTATTTGTGTTTGCCAGTCAACATTTGCAAAGCCTAAGAGACTTCATAAAGTAAATGGAATTTTAACCCACAATTCCTGAACACCTTTTAATTTGTTTACATTTTATTTGGATAGGAAAGGAATTGCATCACTCAAATCATGGTCGGTGAATATGAAAGTTACGGTCATTGGTGGTGAAGGCTGTCGTTGTTTTGGTGATGCCATGCGAGAATTGGATAGCAAGGCATTGATACGAGGAAATTTTGTAATACTAGGAGCTGACACAGTTACCAATGCCGATTTTAGGCCCATCTTTGAACAACACAAGTAAGTGGAACTAGCAATTCATTATTGGAGCCCAAATAAACTAAATATACTTCATTTTAGAAAAATAGCCAAATATGACAAAGGTGCTGCTGCCACTCTCATCTTCAAAGAAGCTGAAAACCACTTACGTACCGGCAATGAAATCATGATTGCGGTGGATATACAAAACAACCGACTACATCATCATCAAAGGCTCCGTTTGAATGGCAAAGAGACCAACTTCGAAATACCTTTGGAGGTATTTATGAACAATTCCCAAGTGGCTTTGTATCACAATCTCATTGATCCTCAAATGGCCATTGGTTCACCTTCAATGCTATCGCTGTTTTCGGATAATTTTGATTTTGAAACCCGAGATGACTTTGTTAAGGGCATATTGATAAATGAAGAAATTCTAGATAGCCGTATATATGTTTCCCTGCTGCCCAGAGAACAATATGCCCGCAAAGTAAATAATTGGTTAACGTATCAAATAGTTAGCAATGATATTATAAGCCGTTGGACTTATCCCCTTGTACCCGATATGGGTGTGGTGGGTTTGAAGCAACAATACATCTTTTTGAAAAACAACATTTATCGTAGTCCAGAATCAAATATGTCAAAGGTAACACTGAGAGAAAATGTGGTGGCTGGTGCGGGTAGTTCGGTTGGTAGTGGTTCATACCTGAGTTGTAGTGTTTTGGGAAATAATGTTAAAATTGGACACAAATGTCGTCTGTTAAATGCTTTTATATTGGACGATGCTGTTGTGGAAGACAATTGTGTTTTGGAATTTTGTATTGTGGGTGCTAATGCTAAGGTTGGATGCAAGACTGAACTAAGAGATGGCTGTGTGGTGGGTCAAGATTGTGTCCTGCCAGCTAGTACGAATTTGTCGGGTGCGGTAGTTACATCGGCAGTTACGGAAGATGACGAAGGTAAGGTAGAAACTCAACCCTATATTGATTGCACAAGAAAATATCTAAGTTCTTGCTAATTTCAATTGCATTAACCAAAAATATTTTTTAGAAACTGGCGATATTAAAAAGTTGGGCGACAAAGCTTTCATCATCACGGCTTCGGATCGTAATTTAGCTACTTCTGAAGATGAGGACGATGATGAAGAAGATTTGCCCGAAGGAAAGGTGGTACCTAAAATGATGAAATTGCCACTTACCTATGAGGAAAGTGATTATTGTTCGAGCAGTGATGAAGACGAGTCCAGGCCGTGTTCACCAATGCCCGATGATACCAACAGTATGTAAATGGAGAATTTAATTTTTATCCTTAATCATTAATCTTCCTTTTTATTTTAGTTTTCCTCTCCGAGGTTATTGATTCCCTGTCACGTGGTTTCCAAGAAAAATCCAATCCCGATTTTCTTATATTGGAAATCAATTCCTCACGTTATGCCTATAATATGTCGCTGAAGGAGGTCAACTTTAATGTTGTTAAGGCCATATTTAGTTTGCCACCCATTAAGGAATGTAGCGGTAATGTTTTGGTGGACATTAATGCTGTCTTTAAACAATTGGGTCCCGTAATGTCGAATTATATTAAAAGTGAAGATTCCATGGTGGATTGCTTAAAGGCTTTGGAGGTAAGAAAATAATCTAAGACAAAAGATCAGATTGAATTTTATAAAAGAATCGGGTATGTTCTGAGACACATTTCACGCCTCAAGCATTTAGTTCACCCCATTTACGCTTATTTTTCAAGTATTTTTTCGGACGGACTAGGATGTACTCTTCTTTTTAAATACCCTAATGAATCTTAGCCTCATGAAATTCGCAAAAATAGTAGTAAATGGGGTGAGCAAAATGTTTGAGGCATGTGAGAGTGAGAGGTGAAGTGTGTCTCAGAACACATCCGAATATTTTTTTAAATGAGTAGGGATTTACAATTTTGTACGTACCATCATATTGTGACGTTGTGATCCTATTGAATCTACATATTCGAGGACGTCAAAATTGTCATCCTTCTTGTCAGAATATTAAATTCCCACTTAGCCAGGGCGCGGTTCAGGTTCGCAAGACATGACTTCGAGTCAAAGTCCGTGGATTTTTTAAAGATTATATTTAAAGTCTTATATTTTTTTAAAGAATATTGTTAAAGACCTTGGTTTTTTTTTAAAGAATCTTCGCTATTAGTTGCTGGCTTCCTTTCCTGGCTTCAATAGCGGGACCACTTGCCAATTTCCCAGGCTTCTGGTACAATATGTCCTAGCGACATTGTCATCCATTTTAGTTCGGTTAATAGGGTTTTTAGTTGATCCGTTATCAAGGCTTCTCCACCCAGTCTTGTCTAATTTAATGTATTCTTGAGCTCTCCATATAGCGAACTGTCAGCTTCTCAGAAATAATCCATTTTTTCGTTTTCTTCTCAGGATATCTATGAAGAAAATCCCAAGGTGCGTGAAAAGATTTCACAAATTGTGCACTTCCTCTACGACAAGGATTTCGTAAGCGAAGAAGCCATTTTGGCCTGGCACGAAGAATTGGATTTGGAACAACATGAAAGTTTGCGTAAATCTTTGCAAAAACTAATTGAATGGTTGCAGCAATCGAGTGAAGAGGAAGATGATGACGACGATGAAGAAGAAAGTGATTAAGTAGACCTTAATAAATTTGTTTCTATGTTTTTTAATAAAAATTAATAAATCTTTTTCATTTGTTTTTTAAAGTCACCATATTTATTTATACAAATACGTAATGGAACTGAACAAGTAAACGTTTTAAAAATAAGAAAAAGATTCATAATTAAACAAAATCCGTGTGTGTATTTATGTGTAAGCTAAATTTAAACAAAAATAAAGAAGGAGATACATCCAGTCACCATTTAACGCTCTACGTTTCCGCCTCCGCCACTAACATTCATCATATTAGCACTGGCATTCATCATGCTCTGGCCAATACCCAAACGTATGTGATGCAAGTGGATTTGTACATGTTTCTGGAACGTTTCCACATTGACGCCATACAAACTTGAACGCACTTCTTCGATGCAGCCCTCCAGGACCTTATTGACTTGTGCTGTATTCTCACTACTCAAATGGGAGGCAACTAGGAGGACAGTTGCCAATTTCTTGATGAGACTTAGAATGGCTTTATTCTTTAAAATACCTTGGGCATTGCGTTGCACTGCCTCCTCGGCAGCTTCACGGCATTTTTCTCTTAAATATGATGGTGTTAACATGGCCTGGACTTGTGGATCCCTTGTTATGTCTGTGGCAAAAGATTGCACTTCATTTAGATAATCTTGTATGTCACGATTCATTTTTTCCATGGAAATAATTATGGAGGCATAACGCCGTTGGAACTCCTCACTCAGCTGGGGACCATTGCCATCTGCGGCATTTACATTTTGACTTTCATCCGAGGATGAATTACCAGAGTTGTTGTGGGCCGCAACCAATTGTTGTGATACCTTCAACTCGGCTTCATTGTTCATGTCATTGAGTCGACTAAGTTTCGATTGCTTGATTTTCAAAGCCCTCTTGAGGCGTACCAAAGTCTCCAATAGTTTTGGCGGATAACCATTTATATTCTCCTCACGTATTACAGGATTTTTAAAGGGACTGTCAATAACCTCACCTAATAGGGGGTCACTTTTATTTAAACTCATATTGTATGAAGAGCGTACTTGGCGCAAACCGCCACCACGCATTGGTGAGACGGTGTTTCTGGTGGCTCCATTGTAAACGCTCATTAGGCTTGGACGAAAATCTTTGGTTATACACTGTAAGGGCAACATTTCATTAAAGTTCTCAGAGACAATTTCATAGTCGGGTATAGAATGGGTACCCAAACCAGGGCGATCAAAGGTTACACGATATGATGATGTCATAGATTCGAAGGCATCCACAGTACCACTAAATATGCCATCTTGCGGAACACGTAATCTGGCCGTTACCTTGGTACCAACCGGTAAAGGTAGCGGTATTTTATCGGGTAAATCCCTGAGGAAATTCATATCCTTAACCTCACCAGACCGGCGACTTTGCATAAAACGCATTTTCTGTCGCTTCTTTTCCAATTCTCGACGTTCCTCATCAAAAAAGGCCTGGGAACAACGCCGCGGCTTACCCATCAGGGAACGCACTTTTTGCCATTCAGCTCGAGTTAATTCTCGGGTACGTAGATTGGGAAATGATTCTGCCAAGCAAACTTGGAAATCATTTTCACCCTCGAACAAGGGTTTATCGATGAAAGAATAGAACCATTCATAGATAACCCATTTGTGGGCCTTTGGTAGTTTCAAAAGATTGCGTAAACGCATTCCAATCCCTTGTCCAATTTTCTTGTCTGCTGGTATAATGGAACCAATCGCACTACCTCCTCCCGGTGTGGTGGCATTATTTCTATTGGTTCCCGACTTGGGAGTGGTATTCACCGAATTTCCACCAGCAGCACCACCGCCTCCACGGGCCGATGTTGAGGGGGAATGATGGTGTTTGTCTTCCGAACGCATATAACGTGAAGCCACACCTTTACGTTTTTTAAGAATTTTTGTTGGTGTCTTGTGTGGCGAGTTAACTTTCATCGTATTCTTCCTTGGCGATAGACTCATTCGCAGTGGTTTGTCATCGTTGATAATGTCATCATCGAAAAATAGACGATTACGTTTTCTGATTCTAGCTGGCATTCCACGAGCGTTCAGCATTTGTATGGGTTGTTGTGGTTGCGGTTTAGGTGGTGGTGCAGTGCCCACACGTTGCAGGCCCAGAGTGGCTAAACTGAAGGATGGTGGTGGTTCTTCGGGTTCCTCGTCGGACATTGCTGGTGATTGTGGTTCGGCGTCTTTTTTCGCCGTCTTATGGGAGGTTGTGGACGAAGTATCCTCGCCCATATTGCTGTCCTCTTCTTCGTGCATTATTCTTTATTGAGCTGTAATATAAAAAGTGAGGTTATTTTACAATTTACATGAAATTATGGAATAAATGTGACTTTGTGTGCTCTTCTTGGGTTGGGATTTAAGGAAACCACCTGCAGACAATTTTTCACACTTATCAAAAATTCGTCGTTTTCCCAACATAAAATGAAAAGGATTAATTTTAAGTGGATGCGAACAAAACCAAGTAAAATAAAAAATATAATATTGAGAAGTCCACATCGCTCTAGGAAACAACCTGCAGACAATTTTTCACACTTATCAAAAATTCGTCGTTTTCCCAACATAACATGAAAAGGATTAATTTTAAGTGGATGCAAACAAAACCAAGTAATCTTCTTCTTCTTTATTTGCAAATCCGTATTCGGATATTAGCGATCATACAATGTTGATTATTACAGAGTTGTTTGATTGTATATGTATAATAAAATAAAAAAAAATATTTCATTCAATTATAGCTAGATCTCTATTTCTGGCGGCGCTTAAAAGGCTTGTTTCATCTTGGTGTCCTGTCCATTCCTGAATGTTTTTGATCCATGTTATTTCTCGTCTCCCTCTCGGACGGCGTCCTTCTATTTTGGATCTTATGATTGCTTGGAGGAGATTATATTTTCTGTTTCTCATAAGATGTCCCAAATAAGCAGTTTTTCTCGTTTTTATCATTCTGATCATTTGACTATCGGTATTCATTCGCCTCAGTACTTCATTATTTGAAATGTGATCTATCCAGGATATCTTTAAGATCCGTCGGTATATCCAAATCTCAAACGAGTGCAGTCTTCTCTCGTCTGCTGCTTTTAGTGTCCATGTTTCTGCCGAGTATAATAGTACTGACCATATGTAGCATTTAACAAATCGTTTTTTTGTTTCCAGGGTTATGTCATGACTCGTTAATATTTTTCGATACTTAAAAAAAAGAGTTTCTTGCCATTTCAATTCGACATTTTATTTCCATTGATGGATCCCAGTTTTCGTTAATTTGAACTCCGAGATATTTGAATGTTGAGACTCTTTCTATTGGAGTACCATTGATGCTTAAAAGAGTGTTGGATTCGACGCCTCTTCTACTTATAATCATGAACTTTGTCTTTTTTATATTAATTTTTAAGGCATATGACGTACTTGCATGTTCAAGAGCATCTATTAATTTTTGTAGTCCTGCGAGGCTGCTTGCAATTAGGGTGGTGTCGTCGGCATAACGAATATTGTTTATAATTGTGTTGTTTATTCTTATTCCGATATTTTTCCCACATATTGACTCCTCAAATATTTTTTGAGAGTACAGATTAAACAGAAGGGGCGATAGTATGCACCCCTGCCTTACACCTTTTGAAATCGGAATATTTCCAGTAATTTCACCATCTACTTGAATGTTTGCGGTCTGTTGCCAGTATAGGTTTCTGATGCATTTTATGTCGCTATCCTCTAACCCAATTGAAATCAAAATTTCCATTAATTTGTGGTGGTTGACCGTGTCGAATGCCTTTTCGTAGTCGACAAAACATACGTAGACATCTTTTTGTACATCGCGGCAGTTTTGTATGAGTACATTCAAACTAAGTAGGGCCTCTCGAGTTCCCATGCCTTCCTTGAAACCAAATTGCGTTTTCCCCATATGTGCTTCACATATTGGGTATATGCGCCTATGTATTATCTTTAAAAATATTTTTAGGGCATGACTCATAAGGCTTATTAATCTATAATCTCCGCACGTCTTCGCGTTGTTTTTCTTGGGAATCATAATAAACGTAGATTTTAGCCAATCTTGAGGGTATTGTCCTGTTTCATAAATTTGGTTGTATAACTTCAACAATAGTTGTGTATTTCTTCCATCTAGTAATTTAAGTAATTCAGATGGGACTTCATCCGGCCCGGTAGCTTTGTTGTTTTTCATTGAATTTATGGCCACATCTAATTCGCTTTCTGTAATGCGTCTTCCCCCAAAATTGGCTTCTCCATCTGTGCTATGCATTTCGGTTCTTGCGGTATCTGTGAACAGACTTCTAACATATTTTTCCCAGTGTTTTTTCTTTTCTGCAGTTTCATATATGGCTGTATTATTCTCATCGAAAATAAATGTAGATGATCTTTTTGAATATATTCCAGATGCCTCTTTTAACTTTTTGTGGAGATTGAAATCGTCATGTAAGATTTGGAGTCTTTCAATTTCCTGGCACTGTTTGTTTAATTGTGCATTTTTTGCGGCCCGAGTTGCGACTTTTATTTCTTGATTAATTTCCCAATATCTTTCATAGTTTGAATTCTTATGTTTGCTCCTTTCTATGCGAAGTGCGCGTATCTCGTCGGTCATCCATGTGTCCTCTCTTTTAGATGTTGTGGTTCCAAGGATATTGCTGGTTATAGTATTTATGGAATTTTTTACATTGTTCCATAAGGTCTCGACATCTTCTCCATCAATATTTTGTAGTCCTGCATTAAGGTGATCTTTCATTGATTGTTTAGTGGAAGGATCGTTTAATTTTTGAATGTTAACTCTTCGCTTTGGTGTTTTCTTTCGGATAGTAGTTAGCTTTATCTGTAATTTCCCTAACAGAAGATTATGGTCCGAGGGAACATCAGCTCCTGGATACGTAGAACATTTATTCATGCAGGAGGAATATCGCCTATTTATTAAAATGTAGTCAATTTGGTTTCTAACAATGTTTCTGTTATTGTCTTGTGGCGATTTCCAGGTGTAAAGTCGTCTTGGATGGAGGCGAAACATAGTATTAGCAACCTTAAAACTGTGTTCTTGACAGAATTGTATTAGTCGTTCTCCTCTTTCATTCCGTTGTCCTAAGCCAAATTTTCCGGTGATTCCGGTTGTTTCTTCTTGCCCAACTTTAGCATTAAAATCTCCCTGGATTATTGTAATATCGTGTGGTTTTGTCATCTTTAATAAATTTTCAACGTCGTAATAAAACTTTTCCAATTCATCATTATCGCTATCACTTGTAGGTGCATATACTTGTATTATGTTCATGTTTATTGGTTTTGCAGATATTTTTATCATCATCGCCCTATCAGAAATTGGAACATATCCAGTGACACAGGTCGCTATGTGGCTTTTTACTATAATAGCAACGCCCTTTCTATGAATTCCCTCTCTATTTCCGGAATGATAAATTTTTACGTTCTGGGAAATAAATTCCGCATCCTCCACCCACCACGTTTCACTGATACCCAGGATATCAATTTGTAGTCTTCCCATTTCGCTTATGGTGTTGTCTAGTTTTCCAAGCTCATAAAGACTTCTCACATTCCAAGTTCCTATTCTAAGTCTGGTTTTGGTTTTACCTCCGGGGATTCTTAGCACCCTCTGATTGCCGGAGACTGAGGGCCGTAGGTTATTTTCTGTATTCATTGTAATTGTATGATTTTTCTAGGCATTATACTTCAGTGGTTTGCCGAGGCCTTCTGAAGGGTTTAGAGTTTTCCGTCTCCGTATTCAGCCGCTCCTCCTGGAGTTCAGACGCTGTTTGCTGCCGCCAATCCTTTGGTCAGACGCTGCCATTTTCCATTTTTTTTCTTTTGGTTCGCCCCGCATATTTTATTTCTGCGGTACCCGCCATATCTGATGAGCGTTCCCCTATCCACCACCTGGGGAGGCGTCCGATGGGAGAGAAAAAAAAGGAAGAAAAAAAAAAATAACTCCAAGTAATAAAAAATATAATATTGAGAAGTCCACATCGCTCTAGGAAACCACCTGCAGACAATATTTCACTCTTATCAAAAATTCGTCGTTTTCCCAACAAACCATGAAAAGGAGTAATTTTAAGTGGACGAGAACAAAACCAAGTAAAATAAAAAAATAATATTGGGAAGTCCACATCGCTCTAGTGCCTGCCATCAATTGAATAACTCCTACCCATTTCTCATGACTGGAACCGTCGTCCATAAGCAGTAACCTCTTTTTTGAAAAATAATCTCTCTTAATTTCATCTTTCCAAATTAAAATTCAATACATTTATTATTGTCCAGAAATGTTAATTTCTATATTTTTCCAAACCTTTTTGTTTCCTCTATTCAAAAACAAACTCCGGTTCTTATTACATTGTTGTTGTTGTTGAAAAGGAGGGGGTATCTCTGCTGTGTGAT
This sequence comes from Musca autumnalis, assembly GCF_047663935.1. Lineage (NCBI taxonomy): Eukaryota > Metazoa > Arthropoda > Insecta > Diptera > Muscidae > Musca > Musca autumnalis. The sequence continues at coordinate 247,738,618 of NW_027411866.1, forward strand.
TGTGGTGGTGGTGATTGTGAAATAAACATTTACACAATTTTATTATTTATAATTAATACTTTTTTATATATTTTTGTCTATATTTGTTTGTTTGAATAGGAGAGAGGTGGTCAATTAGGTTTTGTGGAGAGTGGAGAAGAGAAAAAATAGCGGGACTATTTAACATAAGCCACATTTACAATAGTGATTCGTTTTTTGTCATTGTAACAATTTTCCAAGGATTTTGTTTTTTTTTTATTTTGGTTAATGAAGATTAATTTTAATGTTGCTATTTTTTATAGTTGTCTTAGATTATTTTCATTAAATATTATATCATTTAGATAATTTGTTATATAAGTGTTGTGGTGTTTGGATGGAAAACAAAAAAAATTATGGCCTGAAATGAAAATAAACATAAATTACACACCCTCAAATTAAATGATTCGATACAATTATAATCGAACTCAATTATATATTTCAAAAAAATTCCATCGCATTTGCACGACACAAATATTACAAGTCCTTGGAGACTCCCAATTTGTCTGAATTCACTAACAAAAGATGGAACTGTAAAAAAAATTTTTAGATACACAATATTGTTCAAAAAAAAAAAAAAACACGAAAAAGGAAAAAGTTAGAAATGACAAAGCTCCAAAACTTAGGGAATTAAATTAATTCGAGTTCGAAAATCTGACAAGCATCCTTAATTTACCTTTACTAAGCTATATTGTAACCTACGCGAGAAACAGGGTTTGTAAATCCCTCTACTGAATAGAGTCAAGAATGCCAGAATAGGTGAATTTGATAGACCGGTTTGCTTTTTGTCACCAGCAACGAAGATTCTTCAGGCACTACTCCTCTATGTCCAGCCAGCCGCATAAAAGAATACTTTGGTTGGACTGTGGTTAATGGTTGTGGTTCCACTTCCAGTGTCGCCTATCACTATAAATGGTTGAAAAGTAATTCTGGTAATTAGTTTAACAATTTGGGAAATAAGCTCTTGGATTTTTTAAAATAATTTTTTCTGAGCTCGTGGATTGTTTAGAGATTTTCTTTCTGAGCTTGTGGATTTTTTCAAAGAATTTTTTCTTAGGTCGTGGATTTTTTTAAAAAAAATTTTCACAGGTCTTGGATTTTTTTAAATAATTTTTCCCAGCATGTAATTATTTAAATATTTTTTTCTGAGCGCGTGGATTTTTTTAAAAAAAATCTGAGCTCGTGGATTTTTAAAAAAAAAAATTTTCTGAGCTCGTAGATTTTTTTTAAATTTTTTTCTGAACTCGTGGATTTTTAAAAAAAAAATTCTGATCTCGTGGATTCATTAAAATTATTTTTCTGTGCTCGTGGATTTTTTAAAATTATATTTCTGAGCTCGTGGATTTTTTAAAATTATTTTTCTGAGCTCGTGGATTTTTTAAAAAAAATTTCTGAGCTCGTGGATTTTCTAAAAAAAAATTTCTGAGCTCGTGGATTTTTAAAAAACAAATTCTGAGCTCGTGGTTTTTTTTTTTTTTAAAAATTCTGAGCTCGTGGATTTTTAAATAAAAAATTCTGAGCTCGTGGATTTAAAAAAAATGTGAGCTCGTGGATTTAAAAAAAAAATCAGAACTCGTGGATTTTTTTAAAAAATTCTGAACTCGTGGATTTTTTTAAAAAAAATTCAGAACTCGTGGACTTAAAAAAAAATCTGAGCTCGTGGATTAAAAAAAAATCTGAGCTCGTGGATTTTAAAAAAAAAATTCTAAGCTCGCGGATTTTTTAAAACAAAATTCTAAGCTCGTGGATTTTTTAAAACAAATTCTGAGCTCGTTGATTTTTTAAAAAAAAATCTGAGCTCGTGGATTTTTTTAAAAAAAAAGTTTCTGAGCTCGTGGATTTTTTTAAAAAAATTTCTGAACTCGTGGATTTTAAAAAAAAAAAAAATTCTGAGATCGTGGATTTAAAAAAAAAAAAATTTCTGAGCTCGTGGATTTTTAAAACATTTTTTTCTGAGCTCGTGGATTTTTAACATTTTTTTCTGAGCTCGTGAATTTTTAAACATTTTTTTCTGAGCTCGTGGATTTTTTCGTAATCAGAAAACCGCAGTTCCCAAACAAAAGCCGCAAATACATAACCTAACACCCATCCCCGAAAATGCTTCCTTTTGTCAACTTACTTGCAAGGACTCCGAGATAAGTTCGATGAAATAGTGGATTTCATGAGTCGGAAGAATATCATGGTCTCGCCATACCCGAGTCGAGACTATTTTTTTTTCTCATCAGAGGCGCCGTGCCAACCTGACCTGAAGCTGACACTGAAGTTAACCGGTTTGTCTGTGAGCAAAAACACAACAAGTGGCTAAATCATCTGAAAAGTTGGAGTCAGAAAAACTGAGTTGTTGGCAAGGGATTTCCCCAAGGTGCGGTCATATCTCCTGAACTGTTTGAACTCTACCTCTCCTGTATTACATCCTCTCCCGACGGTATTGAGATGGTAAAGTATGCGAATGATTTGTGAAAGACTGAACTCCTATTTGACTGATCATATTACCTTTTCCCACGCGAGGAACATACAAATATCAGCCACTAAATTTTCGACCACTTTGTTTACCACATGGACTGCAGAGATGAGGTACTGGCGTCTACTGCGAGAATCCACTAATTGAAAACTCAAATAAGCTTGACGATAATTGTAGTGTTTTTCAGGCGGAGATTCTGCTATCAGAAAAGCAGATGAATTGGTGAAAGGGCTTGAAGGCAGTCTTACAGGACCGGTGACTATATATGTCGATAGTCAAGCGGCCCTCAAGGCTCTCAAGTTTTGGACCATAAATTCAAGAGCTATTCTTGATTGTAGGAGAGCTCTGCAGGACTTACACGATATCGTAAAGCTATGTTGGGTTCCGGGTCATAGCAACATCATGGGAAACGAGGTAGCAGATGAACTGGCTCGAGGTGGCTCTTGGTCTATCGACTTATCAGTTGATGAAACCGTCCGGCCACCTATGTGCCACTACATCGGCAAACTTCGGGAGATCTTCCATGAGAAAGCACATCAAAGATGGCTATTGGAACCTGGTTGTAGGGTATCCAAGGCAATCTGGCCTGTGTTGTTTCGTCGAAGAACGGCTTCCCTCCTCTCACTTGATAAGTTAGGGATGAAAATCGCGGTGAGACCTTTAACGGGTCACTGCAGAGTGAGGTCCATAACTTCAAAATGGGACGACAGTGGCATTGACTAGTGCAGACTATGTGAAGATCCGGAGGAGATAGAGACTGTCGAACATCTGCTTTGTAGGTGCCCCATGTTGCAAACAAGGAGATACCGTACAATAGGCAGATATGAGATAGACACTCTTCCTGTCTAACATAGATCCCATCGTCCTACTCAACTTTGCCAGACATCTAGCATGGCTTGGCAAAGGTCCTTAATAATCAGACTATTTTTCACTCTTCCAGATAATTCCTTGGCGTCAATCTCTACATCTCCTACACTAACCACAATCTCATCATCTCTATCCTATCATCCTCATCTCATCAAGCTGCATCAACACTATCATCTCCTTCATCTTTAATCATCTCAACTACAAACCTCCATCATCTTTAAATAGCCTACACGGTCTCCGAGTGAAGCAGTCACCTATTCTAATAGAGGGCTGCGCATCCTTAAACCTAACCTAACCTGAATGTCATGGTCGATGGTAGCAGAATTCCACCACCCCACCAACCACCCCAAGATTCTCATTCGACAAGCATGTTCACGTCGTCCGCACCTGCAACAAGCTGAGATGTAGGAACAAGGTCATCAAGTCCCCAGCCGGCAGCACTTGGGGTTGCAGATAAAGAATCCTTGTTGACTATATAACTATATAAGTGCAACGCGATGGAAAAAATATTCAACCCTGTCAGAATGCCTCCCTGAGAACTGCAACAGTGTGCCTCCCCATGTACAGCACATCTACACAATGGCATGCTATCACTGCAGTACTTGCACAGGTGTTACCGTGAGAGCCATCCTAATCACAATATGGTGGATAGGACCATCCACCCTCCAGGTAGGCCAGGAGGGATCCAACGATTCAATGTTACAAGAGAGAAGCCCTAGATCAATAACACTTTCAAGCAGGTTTAAATAGCATTCACACAGATGTAGCCGCAGATGCCATAAACAATTATCATGTGTAGTTTTGGCTCAACTACGCTCGGTATGGTGCAGCTGTCTACAATTTTATAGGATTGATCGAAAACATCTGGCCAGCATGAGCCTACACAACACACTACACCTATCCTAATCACCATATGATGGATAGGACTCCCTCACTCAGGCATGTCATATACAGTCGCAGATGTCATAAACAACTCAGCTGAGGAGCATCAGCTGCCACGACAAACCACAGTCGTTTTGGCTCAACTACGCTCGGGATGATACAGCCGTCTAAATTCATATGTCAAGTATCGTTGGCGACGCAAAACGATTTTATAACAAGTAAAAAAGTGTCATAGGGCTTTGCCAATGTGAAGTGAAACTTTCACCTACGGACAGATCAAATGTATTTAAGGTCTCTTCAGAATTTTGTGACCCTTTTTGGGCATTTGAACTTGACGACAAAAATGTGGATTTGGAATTAACTGCACTAAGACACAAATGTTGAACGTTTTTAGGGCAGGTACCCTTAGGGATGACCGATATGGGCCATTTTAGAAGTTAAACTAAATTTTGATAAAATATTAGGAGATCCAAAGTTTTAACCAAATTGGTTGCCCCATTCAAGTGATATCGTCCTAGCATTTTAGTGACATTTTTTAAATATTGGGGAGAAGTACCGGAAGTTGTGGACCGGTATTGCCCCATGAAACTAAGTTTGGATATAATATGACGAAGACCAAATATTGGACCAAATCGGTAGCATTTTAGTGACATTTTTTAAATATTGGGGAGAAGTACCGGAAGTTGTAGACCGGTATTGCCCCATGAAACTAAGTTTGCATATAATATGACGAAGACCAAATGTTGGACCAAATCGGTTGAACAGTTCCAGCGTTATCGTGTTCTCCGACCGCCACAGGGGGTTTTTACACCTTTCGGGCTGTTTTCCCAAGAAATATGGGCTTGCGAATGGAAATCGCTTCAACAAAAATCAAAGCAGGTCTTAAAGAGAACTTATCCGAAATTTTGTGTCAGAGGTACCAGAAAAAATATAGTCCATATTCGAACCTGATCAATATCTGCTAGATATATTAGGATGTGCAAAGTATGGATTACATCGGTCACTCCCTTCATGAGTTATCGTGAGCACAATTTTTCCGAACATTTTTGAACTTTTGTGGGGGAGTTACCTGTAGGAGTGGACCGATATGGCTTATCTTCGAACTTAAACTATGTTTAGACAAAATATTACTAGGGCCAAGTGTTGGACCGAATCGGCAGATCCGTTCTAGAGTTATCTTGCGCTCCAACCACCTCACACGGTGTCATAGGCGCTTTTTGCATCTTTCAGGCTATTTTCTCAGGAAGTATGGACTCGCCCCTGATGAAATTTGTACCGCCGTATGGGGGGCAGTGAATACAAGTTGTTGCAACGAAAATCAAAGCAATTCGAGAGCAGGTCCTAATCTGAACTTATCCGAATATTGTGTGGGAGGTACCCGAAGGAGTGGACCGATTGAGTCCATATTGGAACCTCATCTAAGTTTAGTAGAAATAAATGCTGAGGGTATAAAAAGGGGGTTTCCCAGGTAGCCATTTACCACAAAACTATACAATATTTTTCAAAGAAGTATAAGATATGCTCTTTCAGATAAAAGTCCATATTTATATTAGGCAGTTTTCCTTGCGACAATTCTCTTGAAATCGTTATTAATTTTATGGAAATTGTTAAAGATGGGGTTACCGTACAAATTATCGGAATTTAAAATATGTTGTCGTCATAACATGGGTTCAATTATTCAAAATATGTCTTCTATGCATATTTCATGAAAAAATAAATAATTTGTTTAATTTAATGACTGTGTCAATTTATTTTGATGATTTTTTGTTTTTTATTTTAAGGAAAGGAAGATAAAACTAAAATATACAGTGAAATATGTATGCATTTGTGGGAAAATACTATAGTTTTCATTTAAAGTAGACGTGTGTTGGAGTGGGAAACAGGAGGTAAGGTAAAGAGGAGAAAAATGGTATTGACAGACATTGCACGTATATATATTTTAAGTAGGAATTAATCAAAGCTTTTTATGAAAATACTTTTCAAAAATAAATTCTTCGAAAATCTTATTCTAATTAAAAAAAACACGAAAGAAATATTACAAATTTACTACAACCACTACACACATATAGATTTTAGAAATTATGTAAATTATTAGGATTAAGAAAAAATGTTTTAGTTTTTGTTGTGTTTATCTACAGAGGCTGTCAATACCTTGTAAAGGAGGAAATGGGGGTGCACTTAGGTGGCGGGAGAAAAAATAGTGTTTTTCTTTTCGTTATTATTACTTCATAAATATATCGGTTTTTATTTTTCATTATACATAAAACACAATACATATTTATATAGTATTATTGTTGTTGTTGTTGTTTTGCAATAGTTACACTTACTACTATACAATGCAAATTAAATTTAAATTTTGTTTCTTTTTTGTTGTGTTTTTTGTTATTTTTTTCAAACAGAACAACAGCAGCAGAATAAAAGTAGTTAATTGTTGCTAATCTTCTAAGTTTTTTTCTTGTTTTTGTGTTGCTGTTTTTTGTGTAGTTTTCTTTATAACTTTTTCTTGCTTTTCTTTTTAAGTGTAGGAATAATAATTATTATAATTAATTTTCTTTTAATAATAAAAACAATTTTATAACAGTTTATAATTGAATATAACAAATATCATTATCGTTTCGTATAACAGTTAATTATGTATTTTTTTATATATATAATTTGTTTTAAATATGTATTTATTTGCTTTGTTTTAATTTTCTAACATCTTTTTATATATGTATGTATATGTGAATATTTTTGTGTTCGTTTATATTTTATTTTGCATTTTTTGTGGTTTTATTTTATTTTTTTATTTATAATTTATTTTTGCTATGTTTTTTCTTGTTGTTATTTATGTCTTATTGGATTTGTGTCTTGGAGTTTTTTTTTGGGAGATTTATTTAGCTACGACTATGACAATGATGATGATGGTGAACGACAACAACGATGACTACATACATACTTTTTTTAAATACCACACAAACCAATTCAAATTTAACCAATAGAAAAAAGTAGTACTAATTTCTATATACTCTAGCTGATGAAGTAAATTCTGTAGCTGGTTTTCAATTTCCCTCTCATACCCCATTATGATGCGGATCATGGTGTGTACGCGATCCCTACGTAAAAGGGAGGTCGCCCCCTCGGTCGGCAGGGGTGGGAAAGTGAGGCGTGGGAACGTTCGAAAAAAAGAACCCTATATGAGAATACTAAGGAACAAATTGAATACTCTACCAGCTGCCGGAAAAAATTTGATTTTTTTTTTTAAATTGTAAGTTTTTTCTATGTGGCCGGCCTTCGGCCGGGGATTTAAAACTTTCTCCTATGGACAGGAGCTAATTTAGGGCACGAAAACAACATTTTTTTAATTTAAATTTTTTTCTTACTTTAACAAGGGAATTTCGGAACTTAAGAGGCCCATATCTCGGGAAGTATGGACTTCCCCCCAACAAACTTTATATTTTTGTAATCAGGACGTAAAGATCTAACTGTGGTAAACATTTCAGATTTTTCCGGCAGCTGCTAGAGTATTCAATTTATGCCAATACTAAGTCCAAATTTATATTAGACAATTTTTCTTGAGGCACTTTTCTCTTTTATGGAGCGAGAAGTGAAAAAAATGGGAACCTTTTTTCGTCTCACTACCCTTACTCACCCTTACATTAACTGAAACTGCAAGAAAAAATACCTAACATACTTCAGTCCAGGCCCCGCATTGTTATTCTATGGAAATTTGAAATGAAAAAGTTATAACAGTTTTCATTTTACATAGAACAATAATTGGCAACCGGGAATACGTCCAAAGTTGTCCTGCGAAGAAAATTGAGTAAATTATTTAAAACACTATTTGAAGTCCAGTTTAGCGCCTCCACTCGAAATACTGGAAACCACTGGGAGTACTTGCTCAAATTAGCACACCTATGTCCCTTACATAAGCGGATATGCAAACTTCTCTATATTTGATCTTCTAAGATATAATATGGCTACCCAACTTGCACATTAATTCTGCGAATTCAATTCCCAAGGTCAGGCAAAGCACATCTTCAACGGTGGCAAATAAACCTCTCAGCGTAATGTTAGCGACGTTTCCCCATTATTTAAGCCATGTACACATTTTCTAAAACTGGTGTTCTAAGACATGCCATTTGGATTCGTCTTTAAAAAGTAAGTACAATATCATTGGGCATATAATTGAATGAGAGAAGTCTCCCTCGTCCCTTCGGGGATTCCTTGTTGTGCTAAGCACAATAATACACATTATACTGAGGAAAACCAAACTTTCTGATATATTGAAACCAATGGGCCGATTCCGTACAGCGAGGCGAGTCATGTCGCGTCGTCTATCGTCTCTGCGACAAAATTTAAAAAATGCACTACGTACAGCGATAGAAGATAATCGTCGATAACAAGTTATTTTTTATTTTTTTTTTATTTTTTTTTTATTCGTTAGTAAAAATGAACGGCGACAGCTAATTTGTTGTCGCCGGAAAATGAACATTACGGCGACAAAAGTTGACGTCTTCCTGCGACTTTTGCCGTACGTAATGGAAAAATTGCAACTGGCAACGCGACACGACTCGCCTCGCTGTACGGAATCGGCCCACAAACTTTCTGATATATTGCTATCGATTATGGATAGCAACCCAACTCTAGTTGTGTTGCCGACAGAAAATTTAATAATAGAAATTTCCATTTCCGCATTGAAATTCATACTTTTTGGCAAATAAATTAATAGATATTGAATGGATTTAAAAAAAAAATTCTGTCGTTTCAGTTGTTTTAATTGTACGATTTTCTCATCTGGCAACGCAACTACAGTTGAGTTGCTGTCCATAATCGACCCCTAAATCTGTTAACAATAGTTACCTGCGGTGAACATTTAAAAATACATTACTAAAATGAATGGTCTAGGGACATTTTCACGAACAAATTGACAAAATGACTTCCTACGATGAACGAACTCTTTCCGATCTCTCCTACATAGGATCATGATCAGCTTAATAACAACACCTGAGGTAAATATTTCACATCGCTTAAAAAGGAGACCCTAAACTGGAAAGGAAAGGTGTAATCTTTGTATACGACTTTGAAAGAAACCAACGGAAATCTTGTAGAGGACATATGAGTTGTAATTTTGGGATCAGTTCCACAATTGCAACCTGTAGTACACATTTCAGAACGATGCTTCCTAAAGAGGACTATAGTATTACTTAAAGTATGTTTCTGTAAGACGATTTAATGCGAAATCATTCATATTACTAACAAAGAAGAAAATAATTCGAACGAATTAGGTTTCGAATCGAATCTTAGGAAAACATGTAGAGGAAAACATGCACTCTAGACCAGCATACGGCAAAAAGGGGCACACGTGCCCTTAATGAGAGTAACAGCAAAACAACCACCATTTAGTCTTCACTCAGAAGTCAATGAAGAAGGTTGTGTCGTCGCTTTTGTCAATGATTTTTAATTTCAGCAATGTAGTAACCCAGACGATGTTTGTGAAGAGAGCGACATTTACGCTCTCGATGTCGTATGCGTGTGACCGCACATACTTCATTTGTATTGGTGCCGATACCTGCTCTAGACATTTTCATTTCTCATTTTGGTTCCAGAATGTTGTGTATTCGACTTTTTGGACAACCATGAACGACTTAAAAAATATCTTAAGGTTGTATCTTTGCGATATACGGTTCAGAACGATTCGAAAGAAACCCCACACAGCAGAAGATAAGGGAGTAACTAAATTGAACTTAAGCTTTAATTGGCAACGACTTTGAACGATCGAAGTGGAAGTTCATTGACGACATGGCGGTTGAAGGGTGATCAATAGCAACCAGGGATGTGGCGATGCCAAGAGGGGTCTGGGAAACATCCTATTGCAAAATGTTTTTATATATTGGTTGCAAGCGATCACATTTTGTTTCAGAACACTTCGCTTGAAGCTATAGGTAATAGATCCCACGGTGCTCTTGAAACAATTTTAACTGGAAGGTGCTTACACCTTGGAAATTTTTGCAGATTCTGAAACTACAATGTTCGTAGATGAGAAAAATCAAAAAACAAAAAAAAATGCCGGAGCGCTTTTTAAATAAATCGCGATTTAAGTTGACATTTTTAGGGGTTGTTTAGGTTTTCACGATTTGGCTTAGAAACCGCAAGTCCTATCAAAATGGGTCTAAAGAAAATGTTGTAGCTATGAAAAGTCTCTACAAGATCTACCTTTATTGCATTTTCGTAGTTTTTACCATTTTTGAGATATAGAAGTTCAAATTGGGACAATGCACTGACTGTATCGCCCCTTATAAAACAATGTCATGAAGGGTGCGCCTTAACTAACTTTTAATGAAAACCGCTTACACAGGGGAAGTTTTTGTGAATTCTGAAACAGCAGTGTAGAAAAATCCAAAAACAAGAAAAAATCGCTGTACGGATTTTTTAAAAAAATCGCGGTAAAAATTCACATTTTTAGGTGTTTTTTAGGTTTTCACGATTTTGCTTTGAAACCGCAAGTCCAATCAAAATGGAGCTAAAGAAAATGTTGTAGCTGTGAAAATTCTCTAGAGGATTGATGTTTATCATTTGTTCCCAGCCTGTACCATTTTTGAGATAAAGAAGCTCAATTTACATTTTTAAGGTTTTTTTGTTAGGGTTTCGCGATTTTGCTTCAATACGGCAAGTGTTCTCGATATGGGACCTGAGAAAATCTTAAAGCTGTGAAAATTCTCTACAAGACTGGCTGAAGTAACTTATCCTAAGTTGTAACATTTTTTTAGATATATAAGTTTAAGTTCGGAATTTGCAGTCATGACATTGTTTTATAAGGGGGCGATACAGAATTGAACTGAATTTGAATTATCCCAATTTGACCTTCTATATCTCAAAAACGGTAAAACCAACGAAAATTTATTTATTTAACGATCACTTTTCACTTGGAATCCCCAAGGTAGCAGAAGAAAAGAAAGGCCTAAACTTGTGAAGGAGTTAGAATCCACCGAAAAGCCATGGAGCGAAATGAAATAAACAGCAAATGACAGATCATACTGGGGGATGTTTGTAGAGGTCCTATGTCTCAAGGAATTAAGCGGAAAAGAAAAAGACGTTTAATTTTATTTTAAGGTTTTGGTTAAAATAATTCTGTCCGAAAAATCCAATAAATAATAAAAGAAGACTTAAAATAATGGGGGTAGGAATATTGTGATTTTGTTTGTTTATATATTTAAAATTTACATTCCATTTTGAATTTTGTAATTTACAAATTTAAGTTAGAATTCAGAATTCGACAATAGAATTTCAGGAATTGTTATTAAAAAAATGATTTCAAGGAACAAATTGAATACTCTACCAGCTGGCGGAAAAAATGTGACATTTTTTTTTTTTAATTGTAAGTTTTTTCTAAGTATCCGGCCTTCGGTCGGGACTTTCTCCCATGGACAGGAGCCAATTTAGGGCACGGGAACAACATTCTTTTTAAATTAATTTTTTTTCTTACTTTAACAAGGGAATTTTCGGAACTTCAAAGGCCCATATCGCGGGAAGTATGGACTTCCCCCAACAAACTCTATATATTTTTGTAATCAGGACGTAAAGATCTACCTGTGGTAAACATTTCAGATTTATCCGCCAGCTGGTAGAGTATTCAATTTATGTCGATTTCAAATTTAGAATTCGAAAAATAAATCTCAGAATATTTTTTTAATTCTGATATTATATTTAAAAAAATTTTCAATTTATACCTCAGAAATTTCATTAAAAATTCAGAAACTCTATTTTAAATTAAATGTCAAAATTTTTAATTAAATTTCAGATTTTCTAATTAAATTTATGAAAATCAAGTGATTGCATTTGAAATATAGTAAATTTTGTAATTTAGAAATTTAATTCAAAATTCGTCAATTCAATTTCAGAAATTAAAAGTATGCACATTAGGCAATTTTCCTTGCGGCAATTTTCAATTTGATGGAGAGAGAGGTGAGATGTGCACCCTTTGCCTCTCAACACCCTCTCTCTTACCCACAAACTGACAATTGCCGCAAGGGAAATTGCCAAATGTAAATATGGACTATATGAAATTCAAAAATTAATTTGAAATTTAGAAGTCGACAAATATATATTTATTTTTTAATTCTGATAAAATATTTAAAATTTGCATTCCAATTTATACTCAGCTTAATTTCAGAAATTTCATTTTAAATTCAGAAACTCTATTTAAAATAAAATTTTTGAATTTGAAATTAATTGTCTGATTTTCAAAAGAAATTTATGAAAATCAACTGACGAATTCTGAAAAAGAAATGAACAATTTTTGAATATTTATCAGAATTTAAAATCGAATTTCTGAATTTCCATTGACGAGTACCGAATTTCAATTCCATAATACAAATAATTGTTCCACAAGCTACTCAGAAGGGACAGGGGAGACTTTTCTCATATCACTGAGTGCACCCCGGTTGATATTAGCTCAATGATATGTTTAACGCCGAGTTCGAGTCTTAAGAAACCGTATGTAGAGAAGTTTTACATGGCTTAAATACTCTGGAAATGGCGAGAAACATTACTGAGAGATATATTGCCACCGTTGAAAATTTGATGTTGCCTTGCTTGGGAATCGAACCCGTATATTCAGCGTGCAAGGCGGGTGTGCATACCATGGCAACCAAATTTAATTTCTGAATTTTCAATGGAATTTCTGAATTTCAAATAAAAAATCTTTATTATTTAAATTGGTCTTTTTTGAATTTCAAATGCAATATCTAAATTACAATCGGTATGTTCTGCTTTACGCCTGAAATTTGTGTAGTTTTCATATAACATAGTCTGGACAAGGACACATGTCCTTTGTCTAGGAAAAAACAACTATCATGTGTACTTGTCCAAAGCTAACTCTCCAACTGCTTTGTGAACTGTGTTCATTGCAGATAGTAATCCCTTTCTTTCTCCTACATCTATTTAATCATTATAAACAAATCTAATAGACGTCCTGAATAGTTTAAGTAGTTCGATAAAAGCGTTTTTTTTAATTTTTAAACACAACTATAATTTCGACTCAAATAACCAATCTCTGCTCATAAAATATTTTCACATGTTGTATGCTTATAGATGGTCGCTGTTGTTTGTTTATGAATGTGCCTTCCTCATCTCTTCGTCTAACATTGTCATCATTGTCTTTTTTCTTTAACTAATATATGATTGCCATATGTTTTATATATATAATAATACCTTTATATATGTATTTATGTATGTTTATTGTATGATGCTTCGAATATGTAGTTCGGCGGCTTCTAATAATTGATTCTTGTTGTTATTGTTGTTGTTTTTGTTTTCGTTTTTAATTTTTGTTCATAGATTCAAAATGAATCAAAATTAAATAAACTTTGTTTTTGGGAATTTTTTTTCTGTTAACAATATTAAGGATTTGGTGTTTGGTTTACTCAATGGCATTTTTTCACGTTTATTTTGTTGTTTTTTCTTTTCTAAATTGTATTATTATCATGTTTTAAATCTAATTAAAGAGAAGTGGGGATGTGTGTGTTTTTTTTTGGGATAAAATTGGGATAATGATTCCCATTTAAAAATAAAATATTACAAACAATTTTTTTATTTAAAAATAGTTTAACATCGAAAACATGAATTAATTGTTTTTTGCTTTTTTTTTCTTCCTGCTGCTCTGCGGCTACTTCTATATAGTTTATAATTTCAACATCTCCAACAAGTGCCCTGCTGTATTTGTTAGGGTTGAAGGAAGATGTCCATATAATACCGTTGGGGTAAATGTCTTCAAGCTTCCAGAACAAATGAACTCACCATCGTTCATTCTTCTTCCTCGTTTCTTTGAGACATCTCGCTTAGACATTAAAACGTGTTTCTGAACCATCGGCCAGCATTAACGTCACCGTACGATTGTTGATCCACACCAGCTTTGCTAAACGCATTGGATTGAGACGTGACACATCGGGTATGGGTGCCGTAGAATAACCTTTGGTACAACGGGTCTGTGATTGACCTAAGCCAAACATACCCGTACTTGTTTGCCAGAAGGATAAACGATTCTCATTGCATGAATATGAGACCAAATATTTGCCATCTGGTGAGAATGCCAGTGAGGTAATTGGATGTGTATGTGCCGGGATCATTTGACATTTGTTTTGTCTTAGCTCGTAAATGGCCAGGTGACCATTTATGGCACCCACAGCAATTCTGCGTGTCTGGGTGCAATGAGATACCTGATTGAAGCGACATATGGCTGGGCATACATCGGCCAAACCCCGAGTCTTTAGTTCAGCATTTTCCAAACAATGTAATGTGATGTCCATTACCTCTACCAGGAGGCTGGCAATTTCGGCTTGCATTTTATCTATCAGCATTTCGACGCATTGTAGAATTTCTCCTTTGGCCTTGTATAGGACAGATTGGGTCAATGGCACACTTATCGATTGGGGATTCTGTTGCATACTATTGTAACGGGCCACTTCTCTTGCCATTGTTGTTATGAAGGCTGCAGGTCTTGCTGTGGCGATCAGCCTCAAGGCATGTCTTGCTGTTCGGCAGGCATCAGCTTGTGGTGTGAGGGGAAGTTTGTAATTGAGGTTTGGTACTGATTTTCCATCACATGACAACTCCAACAGGCCCAATAATACTTTGCTTACATCCAAGTAGGGTTCCCACACTGTGAAACCTCTACCCAGTAAATCGATTGCAGCTCTCCTCAGGGGTGTGTATTGAGGCAACTTAGGTGTGGGTGGGGCATATAACAAATGGGCCAATGCCATTGAAGTTAAACGGGCCAAATTGTTGGCTATTCCAAAACCTTCAACCACCGATGATTTTCTTCTTTCACCAGCGATGGTGCTACTAATACTGGTAGTGCCGCGCACAGGTGAATCCTGATTTATATCTTGACCAAATTCAGCTCCAATTACACCCAACAATATCACAGCAGTGGTCTGTTTACGCTTCAGCTCCGATAAACTGGACGGCTTGCGTATTATCTCTTCCTCCTCCTCTTCGTAATCTTCGCCGCCATCGAGGCCATCACCATTGTGGCCGACACCACCACTGCCCAACGATGAATTGGAATGACCATTTGCCCCGTTGGCATGATGCACCTGTTGAGCTATGGGTTCTGTGTGCGTATACATTGGCAGATATTGAGCCCAGCTCTCTACCAGCTGCTTACGCCCACGTTTGCCCATACGTCTCAACTCACCGAGTAAAATCTGTTGAGCTGCCTCTCGTATCTCAATGCAATGATGTTGCCAACGTTTTGCCATCATTTCAACCTGGGGTCGTTTAAATTTCTTTGGTTCCAGTGCCTCAATTTTGTCGGGCAACAAAAAGCAATGATGTGTGGACAATAGGCTCCAGCCCTGTTTAATTTGTGATATATGATGCGCCAGCAACTCCTCACGCTCCTCTTCAGTGGCCATCAGAGACTCGGAACGTTGGGCTAGACGCAATAGTTTTTTGCTGCGTTCGCTATCGGGCAGAAATGAGGCAGAATTCATTGATAACAAGGTATTGGACATGGCGACCAAGGCCAAAATGTGATTAGAGGTAAGGGTGGTGCTCAATTCCCAGTGCAGACGGGAGGTGAATACGGCTGTAAGCTGTTCTTGACGCAGCAGTTCGGCTGGAATGTCACGTTTCTTAGAGCTGCTTGCAACCACAATTCCCTCGCCCAATTCGAAGTTGTTCTGCCAGGTAGGCAGTAAAAGAGACATATAGCCACCCTTGGAAAGGATGCCAAAGGAAACGGGTACCATGGGTCTGAGTAGACCTAATTGTGACTCACAAACCTTATCCAAATGGGGATCTAGGCCCCAAGAGTGCAGCAAAGACAACAGCAGTTGGGCCACTTCCATAACATGGGTAACTTCCATTTTTGAGGCCATTTTAGATTTCAAATCTGTAGTGCCATCATCAGGGGAATCTTGAGGTTCTAGTACCTTTTGTATACTTTCCTGGACCTTGGCCTGTACTTTCTTTTCCACAATTTCTGTTTTCTCTTTGAATTTCTGGACCAAGCCATGCTTATCTTTGTCCTTTAACATTTTCTCCATATCGCCAGCTTTGTTTTTCACTTTACCAAAGAAGTCGCTGATCTTCTTTGAAGCCTCCACATGTAGGGCCTTATCTTTGGGATTGTTGATCATTACACCTAAAGCTTCCAGCTCGGCTGGAGTCATTTTCATATATTCCTCGCTGTGCAATTCAAAAATTAGGCCCTCAATATCGAAGAATAGAATGTGACTTTCTGCATCCTTGGGATTGGTACGTAGACCCTGGATAATTAGGGGGTTGCTGCGGTGCTTCATGAGGAAATCAAAATGACCCTGATTGTGACCATGTAATTGCTGCCATTGTGTTATACCACGTTGCGTTGCATGCCTAATGGCGTTCATATTGCGCGACTTGAGACCTCGGAAAAAGTGTACAGCCGGATTGGCCAAACCCTCTGTATTGGAGGCATGTGAGTTGCAGCCAGGCTCGTCGGCATTCTGCTCATCACAAACCGCCAATACCTCCTCGGCTAACATACCGTGTAAAACGCGATCCAAGTGGCCAGTTTCCATTTGCCAAACATATACCGAACCATCCGAGCAGCCAACTATGAGGAAATCATCCAACGGTCGCCATTTGATGGTTACCACTGGAAACAAATGGCGACTGGCTAGTGTAATGCATTTGCGTTCCTGCAAGCTGAGCAAGGTGACCGAATGATCAGAGGCCACCGAGCAAATGCATTTCAAAATACGAGGACTACACGTTTCAGGGGGCACCAATAGCTGCGTAATTTCTCCCGCATGTACACAAAAGCGATGCAATAAACTGCCACTGTATAAATCCCAAAGACAAACGGCAAAATCCACACCACCCGACAACAGCAATGACTTTTCGTAACGGGGATGTACCAGCGAAGGGCATAGTAGACAGTTGACACGACCTCTATGGCCATATAGGATTTGATGAGAAGGCCATTCACTGAAATTCTGTTTTATGCCCACCAATAGCTGCATCATAACAGTCTGGGTGGCGGGGACAATGACAATTGAACCATCTTCTCGGCCAATAACCAAACGACTTTGTTGGGGCAAATAAATGCTGGATGTCAATTTTACTGGGTGATCTGTGATACGGGCCAATTGATCTAAAATACCCACCGGGGGAGGATCCATCAGGGACCAGGCCTCTATCAGCGATGTACAAACGGATGGCTTCAGCGTACGCGGAGGCATTTGTTTTGCTTGCAAAATACTTATATTATCGAGAGGAACATCGGGCACCGTCCACACCGAAATGAAACCCTCCGAATCACCTCGCAACAGACAATGAGACACCGACTTGCCTTCAAGTTCGCTGCGTATTAGCTTCATGGCTGGTGGACAGGATAACACTTTATCTCCCGGATGTTGCAATACATAATACAAATATGGAGAATCCCGGACCACGCTCTTGGAATGGAACTCCTTATTGTCAGGTATACAATTCGCAGGTAATTTATACAGATAACCTTTGCCCTCATCGGTCCATAGCATTACACGATCCGAGCTAATAAAATCACCACCCTGCCATCGTTCACGTGTAGGTGCAATGACCGAGCAAAGTACTGTAAAATCACCAGCATCATAAATCTGCCAATATTTCGTGCACACAATCAGCACCGTTCGTTGATTTTGTGAACAACAATTCATCGTGATGGCATTCAGACAGCGTATCTCTTTCGATTCATTTTCATAGATGGGCTCGGCATGCTTGTTCTCATTGCCCACCAATGTCCACACTTTCACCGTACCTGTCGTTGTAATGGCCAGCACCACATCATCTTTACGACGCATTGGTCTCAATACATGCAATGCCGATATCCAATCGGGCTTTACTTTTGAACTGAGCGTATATATCACCTCAAGGCTTATGGGATCCATTACCATAATCTCCGGGTAATAGCCAATACAGAAGAGATGTAGATCAGCACTGTTCGCTGTGTGATAACTTTGGATTTGTGTATGGACCTGAGGTAATTTGACCGATTCCATGCATTTGCCATCGGTCATGTCCCATGTACACATTTCACCATTTTCCGATGAGCTCACCAAGAAGTTGCTATCGGTCATACTGGAGGCACGGACAAGACATAAAACTGGTGCTGTGTGCCCCACCAGCAGGCAGCGGGGTGACATTTTCAGCGTACCCGGTTCAACATGCCACAAACAAATTTGTCCATCATAACAGCCAGTTGCCAATGTGGTTTGATCTTCAGACAAATAAACACTGGACACACAATGAGTGGGGGCCGAGGGCCCCCACAGCACAACTGGCACCACTAAATTGGTGCTAACCATGTTTCAATTGCCTTCTAAGGGCTTAATCTGCATACGATGTAGAAGAATGTGCCAAGTATGTCAGCAGCCGGAGACATTGCAAATGGAAGGGCGGGCAACAGCAACGATGGTGGGGACCGATGAGTGTGGTTTAAAACGTGACAACAACGACGTCAAACGTTAACGTAGTTATGCGTAGCCAGTCAGCCAACCAATCAAGAAAGAAACAAATAACGAAATATTCTATAAGATAAAATACTCAAAAGGCTCACCACTCACATGCACGGTGGACACACACACTCAAAACGATGACGAAGAAGAACAAGAATAAAAGGTTATAATAAAATAAGTTTGTAACAAAAATGTATCTCTTCGTAACGTTTGTATGAACATTTGTTGTTTTTCTTTTTTATTAGGTACGCCAGGTATGCTGCTGCTGCTGATTTTTCAACTTTTTCCCGCAAAGATAAGCTTTAGATAATGGAATAGAACGTTAGCAGCAGAAGAAGAAAATGTCTTGCCCAAAATATTGTTGGCCAATTCCGAACACGGCAATAAAACAGTAATCGTAATGTGTTGGCTGGTTCGTTGTGATATGGAGGTCTTATTATAAGATTAATGGGATATGTCAATATCAAAACGACGACAAAGACGAAAGTTTGATACGTTTTGTAAACATTGAGAAAATTGTTTCGTACCAAAGCACCGCCACCAACAACAACAAACATTTACTGATCCAATTACTCATGTGCGAAACAATCATGGAAAGTAAAATCAACTTTGAATTTTGCGAAATGCGATCGCGCAATGAGATGAGAGAATGTGGAATATTTTTAGGATTTTATAAATGGAATTTACTTCGAATTTAAATGAGGTCCTATGAGTCAGTTTTATAATAAATTTGGCTGCAACCAATTTGGAACAATACTTTGTTAATGAATTAACCTCTAACTCGTTTCCCCATAAATGTAGCCAATATTAAGCGGAAGAGTTTGAATTTTGTTAATAACACTGTGCAACATTTTTAAGGAGATCTTGTGCAAACAATTCGAACTGAGGATTTTTTAAAAGTACAGATCCAAACGACTTGGATTCTGGCAGATACATAGAAAGCGAGCCTGATAAGGTGCAAAAGCATGATGATCATCAGCTCAGTGCAGTAAAGCAATTGAACCGATTGGCTTTGCTTTTGTGGAAATAAGCTATAAAATGACATGAATTAGAAGGTTTGGCTGACATCCGTACACCACGGTAACCTGTCATAAAAATTGAGAGGAGTATTCAAAGGGTGTCACCGTGGTGCAATCATATACACACACGCTTGGCACGCTGAAGGTCGTGGGTTCGATTTCCCAGCCAGGCAATATCAAAAATTTTCAACGGTGGCAAAATGCGCCTCAGTAATCTTGGCGACATTTTCTGAGTATTTCAGCCATGTAAAGCTACTCTACAAGTGGTGTCTTAAGAACGCCGTTCGGGGTTTACTCATTGATATGAGAGAAGTCTCCCTTGTCACATCTGGTATGTTTCTTGGAACAACTATAATTATTATTAAGAGGCCTCAATTTCCTTGAAGATCGTACATCTAATGGTTTAAAAACTCATAGAACAACCGGTTTATTTACAGGCCTATCCACCTGTATACGGTATAGATATTTATAACTACGGTGCTAAGATGGAAACTGGAACAGCAGACGTCTATAACGATATTCCCAACCTACGTCTCTCATAAAAATTGCATTGCGGAAATCATTATAATCAGAGTGATAGGCAATATGAATAGTGACAAAGTTCGTCCAGTGACTATCAACGTCAAGCGGCATTTAAATCACTCAGGTTCTGCTCTTGTAGAGATCAGGTTTTTCAGTCGGCCTATCCACCTTGTCTTCCCAATAGGCTGTAAGGGTCGCACTAACCCTAAGTCCTTTCGTTTCTCCTTTGTCTTTTGGAGTTGAATCGGGTATTGATGCATACCCTTTCATCAATTGACCACCTTAGGGATACCATTTGGTTTAGGTTCGGTTTCGGACTAGATTTCGATTCCGCCACTTTGCCTGAGGCAGTAGGTTTCTCCACTTTTTCGTTTGTAGCCGGAATCTCCTTAGACTCTCTGCTTACAAGATTTGGGAGGAAAATCCTATCCACGTAAAGTTCGCGTCGATACACATGAGCATACACTCTTTCGAACTTCCGTACGAACCTCAGCTTATTTTTGATGAAGAGCACCTCCCCCTCAGAATGAAAGTTCGCGTCTCTTCCCACGAACTTCCAAAGATACGAAGCAGTTATAGTGCTTCGTATCCGAAGCTTCTCGGGCAGATTCGTCCTTAGAGTTATTGACTTTTGTTGGATTTCCACTCGTCGGCCAGTTACCCCATGGCATTCTGCCTTTGAACCCCTATGTCGGCATGTGACGACATAGGACGAATCGAAATTGGAATGGTTGCTGGTTGAGCTTATCTTCAATAGTATACTTTCCGGGATCACCGTGGTGTCCAGCTCATCATCAGGTAGACTCCTCGAGGATGAATGCAGAAGCAAGTGTGAAGCACTAAGTAGAGTGAAGCATGGAATTCCCCAAGAGGGGTGATATCTACGGAACTTTTTAACTGCATTGTGATAATTACGTACGATGATTATTGTAGGGTTATGGGGTTAGGTACCACCGTTAATAATATTGGTGTCGGGCTAATCGCCTACCTCATTGATCTTATTATGTCATTTTACGCTTGGAATATTAAAATATCCTAAATGAAATATTCACCACATGGATTGTGGACGCAGGCCGATGGGTCAATAATTCCAACTACTAACTACCAAACACTAAAGTCGTGGGGGTCACACTCGACAGCTTTGACACTGTCAGGCAGGTGAGCAGATAACCCTCCGGCCAAGTCTGAAACGTTGGATAATGAATTATATGTGTGGACGCCAGTCGTACGTGGAATTCAGAAACAAGAGGTCCAAATCCCGTAGAGTGAAACAGGGAGTTCCCCAAGGTGGGGTGATATCTCCGGAACTGTTTAATATCTACCTCTCCTGTATTTCGCCCCCTCCAGACGGCATTAAGATCGTAACGTATGCGGAGATTGTACGATCCTGGCGTCAGGTACCTACCCTGATGGCATCTGTGGGAGACTGAACTCCTCTTTAGCCGATCTTACCACCTATTTCCACGTGAGGAATATGCAGATATCCGCCACTAAATTTACGGTCACTCTGTTCATCACATGGACGACACAGTATAGAAGAGAGTTGAATGTCGTGGTCGATGGTAGCAGAATTCCGACCACAAACTGACCCAAAATTCTAGGGATCACATTCGACACCACTTTCACGTCATCCGCGCATGCCACAGCTATCTGCGATAAACTGAAATGTAGGAACAAGGTCCTCAAGTCCCTAGCCGGCAGCACTTGGGGTGCAGATAAACAGCGCGAAGGCATATAACGTGGTAAGCTATGCGTCGCCATTTTGGTACGCATTGGAAAGAGATTCAAGCTTGTCAGAATGCCGCCCTGATAACAGCAAAAGGGTGCCTCCTCAAGTCTTCAGTGGACCATTTAAATGGGGAGGCAAAGATTCTGCCAGTACATCAACACAATGAGATGCTTTCGTTGAAGTACTTGTTCGGGTGTTCGGGCTAGGCCCGACACACCCAGACATATCAGGAAGTATATTCATGCTCTAGAGAGGGAGGTCCAACAATATAGGAGAGAACCCCTAGATCAACGGGAATATTAGGCAGGTCTGAATACGTTCATCACATGGACGACACAGTATAGAAGAGAGTTGAATGTCGTGGTCGATGGTAGCAGAATTCCGACCACAAACTGCCCCTAAATTCCTGGGGTCACATTCGACACTACTTTCAAGTTGTGCGCGCATGCCGCAACTCTCTGCGACAAACTGAAATGCATAAACAAGGTGCTCAAGTCCCTAGCCGGCAGTACTTGGGGTGCAGTTAAAGAAACCTTTTTGACCACATATAGCGTGATAAGTCGGTCTGTTGTAAGCTATACGGCGCCAGTTTGGTACACATTGGAAATAGATTCAAACTTGTCAGAATACCGCCCTGAGAACAGCAACAGGGTGCCACCTCAAGTCTTCCGTTGACCATTTACAAGTGAAGGCAAAGATTCTGCCAGTACAGCAACACAATGAGATGCTTTCGTTGCATTACTTGTTCGTGTTTTACCATGGCTCTCCCAATCACCATCTTCTGGCTAGGCCCGACACACCCAAAATATCAGGAAGGATATTAATGCTCTAGAGAGGGCGGTCCAACAATATAGGAGAGAACCCCTAGATCAACGGGGATATCAGGCAGGTCTGAATACCATTCACACGGACGCAGTTGCTAAGGCCATAAGCAAATACAGTGTGAATAAAGACCTCGAAATACATCAGCCAACTATCGCAGCTGAGGAACGTAAGTAACGTAAGTTTCATGCTGGTACAACAACAACACACTGCACATTTTCAAATGCCCTGCCAAACCTACTCATCTAACTCCAGTGGATCTGTGGTTACATCCCATCGAAGCAGCTGGAGATAGATCCAAAGCCAGATTGAGCAGAAGAACGAACACACAATAATAAACAAAAGAAGGACTATCTTCGCTGAAAAGCGGAAGTTTTTAACTTTTGTAAGGGGGTACCGGAAGTAATTGTGTTTATTCCTCATCTTCTATTTCTAGGAATTCAGAATGAACACAATGATAATTCCTGTACTTGCATGAATCGATAATAGTCTTTTAAAAATCGGAGGGATGATGGCCTTTACAAATGTTCACTACAATGTAAAGTGCCTACTGCACTTACCCCATTAATCAACGGTATCTAATACACATCTATCAACATTACAAATATGTACAGGGACTTTTCTCAATATAACACTTTGCTTCCAAGAAAAAGAGACTGGATATGCCCTTAATTTTTACAATGACAAACCTCAACAAAACTTTTCTTAGAAATTATAGACGTTACATTGAAACATTTCAAAACCCCGCATTTTAATTAAAACGTGATCTAAGCAAATATGATCAGCAGCAGCTGTGTTTGTCGCTTCATGTAGAATGTAAATATGTCAACTTGGGAGTAAACAATAATCTTACGCAATTAATTATCAATTTTGTATTAAACATCAACAACTACAACTGTATTTAATTTTAAATTATCTAAAATTAAAAATTCACTCGCATTTGTCGCAAAAAAAAAAAATTATAAATAAATTGTCTTTAGAATCATCATTAAATGTCAATGAACTCGCCCAAAACAACAACAGAAAAAAACTTGTTTACATCAAGTGGGATAGATTTGTAAAGTAACGCTATTTTAACAATTTGAAGTTCTAAAATAAATTTCGCTTCATAAATATAAATTCTTATCTTGCAATAGTCGCCGCCTCAAGTGGTTTGCGGAAAAGCTTGACTGTTCGAAATCCAAAAAATTAAATCGTGCAAGATTAATTACAAATATGTTTTTGGCCAACATTTCTAATTAACACTAAAGTACTTCTTCTTTATTTGCCTATTCGATTTTCGAATGTTGGCGACCAAAATGCAAATATAAGTATAATATTACAATAGTTTGAATTATTAAATATTGTTTATAATATCGGCAAAAGTCTCTCTGTTTCTAGCTTCGCTTAGCAGGTTTATGACGTCACGTATGCCGGTCCATTCTTGGATGTTGTTGATCCACAGAAGTTGTTTCCTCCCTCTTGTCGGCCTTCCTTCAAAGTTTACACGGATAATACTTTGCAGCAGTTTGTATTTTTGATTTCTCATAACGTGTCCCAAGTATGATGTTTTTCGTCTCTTTATGTTATTCAACAGCTCTTTTTCTCTGTGTAATCTTCTGAGAACTTCATTATTTGATATGAAGTGTGTCCACGATATTTTTAGGATGCGTCGATATGTCCACATCTCAAAGGCTTCGAGTTTTTTCATATCTACGGATTTTAAGGTCCATGTTTCCACGCCATATAATAGGACAGACCATACATATGTTTTAATATATCTTATTTTAGTTTTTAAGTTTACATTATGGCTTGTAAAGACTTTTTTATATTTAAAAAATGTGTCTCTAGCCATTTCAATCCTGCAGGCTATTTCTTTAGAAATGTCCCATTCGTTGTTGATTATAACTCCCAGATATTTAAAGCTTTGGACTCTTTCCACATTTATTTCATTAATTTTTAATGGGACCGCATTAGTATATGTATGGCGTTTACTGATGACCATGTATTTCGTTTTGTTGATATTAATTTTAAGACCGTATTTTTCGCTGCAAGTGGTCAGCCTGTTGACGAGTTCTTGAAGTCCTGACATATTATCAGCTATAAGAGTGGTGTCATCGGCATACCTTATGTTGTTAATGAACGTTCCATTTACATATATTCCTTTCCGGATATCATTTATTGATTCTTTGAATATTCGTTCAGCGTATATATTGAAAAGTAGAGGGGACAGGACACAACCTTGTCTAACACCTCTAGAAATATTAATATTTTCAGTCAGTTCACCATTGACGTTGACTTGCGCTGTTTGGTGCCAGTACAAACTTTTTATGCATTCAAGCTCCTTGCCTTCTACTCCAATGGACAATAAAATCTCTATCATTTTGTCATGTTGGACCGTGTCAAATGCTTTTTCATAATCAATAAAGCATATGAACACGTCCTTCTGCGAATTTCGGCATTTTTGAACTAACGCTTGTAAGGCGAATAAAGCTTCGCGGGTTCCCATCCCATCTTTAAAACCAAACTGGGTGGTCCCCATTGCATTTTCACATTTCCGGTAAATTCTGGAGTGAATAATCTTTAGAAATATTTTGAGTGCGTGGCTCATTAGACTAATTAATCGATAGTCATTACAAAATTTTGGACGAGTTTTCTTAGGAATGGTTATAAAAATGGATGTGAGCCAATCTTTGGGATATTTACTAGTTTCGTAAACATAATTAAAAAGTTTCGTCAGAAGGTTAATGTTTTCACCATCAATTAACTTCAACAATTCGGAAGGAATCTCGTCTGGTCCACATGCTTTTTTATCTTTTAGCGCCTTTACTGCTGTTTCAACCTCCGATCTTGTGATAGATGTCCCAGATAATTGTTGATCTACCGGCCTTTCGTAGATGGACCGATTTTCGTCAGTAAAAAGGATTTTTATATACTTGCTCCATATGTTTTTCTTGTCTATAGTATTCAAAACAGGTTCATTATGTTCATTGTATAGTACTTTAGGTATTCCTCTGTTGTATATTCCAGCAGCTTCCTTAATTTTTTTATGAAGATTGAAGTCGTCATGTAATTGTTGCAATCTCTCTATTTCTCTGCATTGATCATTAAGATATTCATTTTTGGCATGGCGTATATTAATCTGTATTTCTCTATTTATTTCGTAGTACAGTTCGTAATTCGTATTCTTATATTTTCGCCGTTCTTCCATTAAGTCCAGTATTTGTTTTGTCATCCAATCTTTTCTTTGTGGCTTTTCTGTATAGGACAGATTATTGTCAGCAATAGTTTTAATGGCGCATTTTATGGATTCCCAAATATTTTCTACATTTTCATTGTTGACTGAGGTTAGTTCGTGGCTTAAAAGTTGTTTCACATTGGCTCGAACTGTTTGATCCTGTAGTTTCTGTATATCAATCTTTTTCTTTTGTTTGGTCCGCTTAGCATATGCAGAAATTTTAATTCGTAATTTAGACATTAATAGGTTATGATCCGATGGCACGTCCGCCCCCGGGTATGTCGACGTCTTTTTTATGCTTGAGCTAAAGCGCTTGTTTATAAGAATATAATCGATCTGATTTCTAATAACATTGTCATTTCTGTCAAGTGGCGATTTCCATGTATAAAGACGTCTTGCAGGCAAGCTAAACAAGGTGTTAGTTATTATCATTTTGTATTCTTGACAGAATTGCACAAGTCTGTCACCTCTTTCGTTTCTTGATCCTAAACCGTATTGACCCGTAATTCCAGGAACCATGTGTTTTCCCACTTTCGCATTAAAATCACCTTGGATAATGGTAATTTCGTGAGATTTTGTTAATCTTAGTAAGTCGTTGATTTCTTTATAAAAGTTTTCTATTTCATCTTTGCTTTTGTCAGCAGTGGGAGCATATACTTGAATTATATTTATTTTTACTGGTTTTGTGTCAAGTTGTATAAACATAGTTCGGTCCGATTTCGGTATGTAATCTGTTACGAATCTTGCTATACTTTCCTTCATGATTATTCCTACTCCATTCCTATGGTTTCTATCCAGATTTCCAGAATAAAAGATTTTCATGTTTTGCGAAGTGAAATCTCCACTATCAGGCCACCAAGTTTCGCACACTCCTAGTATATCTATATTCAGTTTTTTCATTTCAGATATTGTGTTTGCTAATTTGCCAGATTCATATAGACTTCGTATATTCCATGTTCCGATATTTAAAGTATTTATTGTTTTACCTCCGGGGATTCTTAGCACCCTCTCGTTTCCGGAGAATGAGGGCCGTATATTGTTGTTCATATTCATAGATGCATGGTTTACAAGGGATCTTACTTCAGTGGTTGAAAATTTCAGATAATGTACAGGGAACACCGGTGGTGAAAATAGGCTATATATTTTTTTGAATGGTCGTCGCGGAAGTGAAATATCGCGGTCATCCCAAATTATTCAAAAATGTATTATTTCAGATAATATACCTAATTTTAGTAAGCGTGACTACAATCTTGGCCGGGTGGTATACATTCAATACCATCTTCTGGGATTGGATCTGTGGTATCTTCGTCGACTTCGCTACTATTGGATACCAACAGTTTGGAAAAATGCTCTACCATATCCTTAGCACACTATCTGTATCAGTTACCAGATTACCTTGCTGGTCTCTATAGGAGGATGTGCCAGTTCCAAAGCTATCAGTTTGATGTTTCACTCTTTGCTAGAATTTTCGGACTTCATTCTGTCTCCTGTACATCTCGATTTGTTCACACTGCCGCTTTTCCATTTCCTGCGGAAAAGACGTTTCTCCTTTTCTCCCGATACCTCTCTCGTGCACTACGCGTTGCTGCTGATTGTAAAGTAGCCCTATGCCGCATTTGTCTCTTCGGTAGCAGAACGACACTCCTGATCATAACATGGATTCCTTGGTGGAGGTCTCTGGTATCCAAGTACTGATTTTGCGGCTGTTTGCATGGAGTGGACATTGTCTTGATATGTTAGCGGAACGAGGAGTGCTTTGATTAAGCAGTTGGGCCTGTTGAGTGGAATATGCTGCGGCTATCTGTTGTGATTGCAGCTTACCAATGTCCAACTTCCGTGTTGTGTCTGCTCGCACTTTCTTTACTACTTTTAATCTGGTACGTACCTTTGCTGCAACAAGGTAGTGGTCCGAGTCTTTGTTTGCACCTCGGAACGATCGCACATCCAACACGCTTGATGCACGTCTTTCATCTATCACAACGTGATCAATTTGATATATTGTTCTTTGATCTGGCGAGATGCTTCAATCTGGTACTGCTAACTACCATCTTTCTTGCAGCTGCAAAGTCTATCAGCCACATACCGTTTCAGATGTTTCACTGTGGAGAATTTCTCGACTGTTGGGCCAATTTTGGCATTAAAATCGCGCTCGTAAAATATATCTTTGGTCTGTTCGTCCTTGTCTTCAGTGGAAGCAGGAGTGCAAAAAAAGCTGATGTTGAAGAATTTAGCTTTTAATCGAATTGCAGCATTGCGTAAACTGCACCTTCTCTATAAAGAGTGCGAACATTCCAGGTGCAGATTCATGGTCCTTAGAGGGGTTTGTTTTTCTTTTCTTTCGTTTTTTCATAGTAGGCTGTTTTTCCTGGGGGAGGATTACAAACCCGACGCTCAGCCCCAAGTTTTTAACCTTCTTTTGGAAGAACTCGCGGCACATGTTAGCTCACTACCTTTAACGGGTGTTAAAGGCAGTTCCCCAGGTGACAACACGGGGAGGTCAGTGTCCACTTGAGATGAAAGAAGGACCAAGATAAATCCTGGGCTTTGCCATGTTAAAGCCGGTCACGACCGTTCCGTGGTATCTTCCATCCCCTACGCCACCCCAACAAAGACTAAAACCCAAATTTCAATCATTTAGGTGGCATATTGAGGCCACAATATTCAAAAAACCGAACATCGGGAGCTACCGTTTAATGGGGGTTATATGAAGACGTGGACCTTTACCGACAAATTTCAGGTAGATAGATTTATACCCCCAACGAAGACTAAATACCAAATGTCAGACATTTTAGTGATATATTGATGATAAATCCTTTAAAGTACCGAAAATCGGTAGGTACCGTTCAATAGTGGCTATATAAAAACGTGAACGTATACCGACAAACTTCGTGTGGAAAGTTTTATACCCCCAACGAAGACTAAATACCAATTCCAGACATTTCAATGGTATATTGAGGTGTTCTATGGGCGCTATATGAAGACGTGGACCTATAACGGCAAATTTCAGGTGGAAAGTTGTATACACCCAAAGAAGACTAAATACCAAATTTCACCCATTTGAACCATATCGGTGAAATCTTGTGGTCACAAACTTTAAAATACCGGGACTATATGAAGACGTGGACCTATACCGATAAATTTCAGAAGGAAAGTTTTATACCCCCAACGAAGGCCAAATACCAAATTCCAGTCATTCCAATGATATATTGGACCGATATAGTAACATGTTGAATACCAAACATCCTAGGAGTAATAGAAAATTCTATACCAAGCTATGAGCTGTATCTAGATTTCAGCAGACGTGCGGACTTGGCTATTTCGTCTTAGAATTTTATGCTGATCCAGAATATATATATATATATATATATACTTTATAGGGTCTATAAATAAATATGTATAGGCAGACCCACGTTTCCATACATCTCCCATAGAACGGTTTTAGCCTCATTTTCCGCATTTACATCCTCAGATTTTAGACTAAAGAGGTTTTAGACTCCAAGTATGTTTGGACAAAATCAGACAATTTGGAATCGACTGGGCAATGTTCGTCCGTCTATCTGTCTGGCAAGTGCACACGATAACTCTCTAACAAAGCAACTGATCGGTTCTAAAATTTGTCATTCGTAATGTTTTGTCCAAACTCCCTCCGTTACCGCCTCCACAAAAGTTCAAACATTTTCGCTAAAATGATGCGCACGATAATTCTCGAAGAAAGTAACGTAATTGATCATAACTTTGCATATGGTAATACTACTTCCACACATAGATCGGGTTCGAATATGGATTGTATCGGTCCACACCTACGGGTACCTCCCACACAAAATTCGGAAGAAGTGCAGTTTAAGAGTCCCACTCGGATCGTTTTGAATTTTTTCAGCAGACTGTCCTTACAACGGTACAGTTTTTGGGGAGGGAGTCCATACTTCCTGAGATAAAATCATAAAAGATCCATGAAACCTTGACGGCGCCAATTACAATGACAAATCCGCAAAGTAACTTTCGCAGGAAGTTTCTGATTGGTTCTACCTTTGCACGTCATATATCAGGTTGGAATATTGACTATATCGGTCCCGTCCTTTGGATACCTTCCATACAATATTTGAGAACAGTGCAGTTTAATAGGTCAGTTCTTCTTGCAGTGAGATAATAATATATATAACTAGCTGACCCGGTCCGCGTTGCTGGCTCGTTGTTTGGGTTCTACGTGTAAACTTTAGTTATTTATCCAGCATTGATACAGCCATAATTAGGCATATCTCTAGAAACTTCATAATATAAATCAATGTTTTGACATAAATTCCATGTAATGGTATCCCCCACCATAAATTGACAGTTTAAAGCACTTTGTGACCCACATATAATGATCGGTGCACGTCAATTAACATTGCTATATATTGGATTG
Organism: Musca autumnalis; assembly: GCF_047663935.1. Taxonomy (NCBI): domain Eukaryota; kingdom Metazoa; phylum Arthropoda; class Insecta; order Diptera; family Muscidae; genus Musca; species Musca autumnalis. The sequence continues at coordinate 247,769,016 of NW_027411866.1, forward strand.
TTGGTCTCGGTTGGGGTCGTAAATATTACTGCAGAGAATTGTCAGTATAGGTCCACGTTTTGATATAGCTCCCATAGAACGGTACCGGCTGATTTTCGCTATTTTTGAGGATTCAACATCATTATCACACCGAAATGGCTAGAAGTTGGTTTTATTGTAATTTAGAGAGGAGAGCAGAAATATTCGTATCGACCGAAAGACACGCCTTTTTAATTGCGCTCGTTATGCAACAGTTATAGGTTCACGTTTTGATATAGCTCCCGTAAAGCAGTACCTCCCGATTTTCGATAGTTTGGAGATTTAGTCACTTTTGGGGGTCGTAAACAGTCTTGCAGAGAATTTTCAGTATATGTCCTCGTTTTGATTTTTGGTGGATTTAACCTCTGGATAGTGACATCTCAAGTTATCGGGATTTTACTGTATTCCAAGAGTTGATCGCGCTATCCCACTTATTGTTTAGTGTTCACCGTTTATAGCATTTTTTAGGCACGCAAAATTATGTATATTATCTGAAATAATAAATGTTTGAACATTTTGTGACGACCGCGATATTTCACTTCCGCGAAGACCATTCAGGTTCAAGACGGTAATTACAGTAGTATAGCAAACAATCTGTAAACAATACGTTCAAAAATATCATGGACTTTAAAAAAAATTGAAGGAGAACCTCCGGTCACTACACTTAGCCATATTAAAATAGCTCACGACCGCGCTATCCCACCTGTTCAAACTAGTGTTCATATCAGTACATATACGAGTATATTTTTTATTTGTAGCATTCTCTCTATTTGCTGATGAAAACACAACCGTAAACACGGACATATGTACATACGTGAATTATGTGAATGTAAATAATAATAAGAAGAATGACAGGTAGAGGTACTTTTTTTCAAAACAAACAATAATACGAAAAAAGCACACACAACAAAGCACTATAAAGAGAGAACAAGTGAATTGTTCTAATGTCGGGTGGAACCGAAATTGTGATGAGCTACAGAGATTCTTTAATATTTTAAAGTACCTCAGCCAATGTGTAATTCAAAATACCGGAAATCGGGAGATACCGTTCTATGTGGGCTATATGAAGACGTGGACCTATAGCGACAAATTTCAGATGGATTGTTTTATATCCTCAAGGAAGACTTAATACCAAAGTTCAGCCATTTCGGAGAGATATTGAGGCCACAAACATAAAAATATCGGAAATCGGGAGGTATCGTTGTATGGGGGCTATATGAAGACGTGGACCTATACAGACAAATTTCAGATGGACTGTTTTATACCCTCAAGGAAGACTTAATACCAAAGTTCAGCCATTTCATTTCATTTATTTATTTCTACATTGTAATATAAAGAAGCCAATACGGCGGATGGATAATGAGACCACAACAATCAATATACCGGAAATCGGGAGGTACCGTTGTATGGGGGCTATAAGAAGACGTAGACCTATACCGACAAATTTCAGATGGATTGTTTTATACCCTCAAAGTGTACGTAATACCAAATTTCAGTCATTTCGGAGTGATATTGAGGTCACAACATTCAAAAAAGTTTTATATCCTCAAATAGGACTAAATACCTAATTTCGTTCATTTCGGTAGGATATTAAGTCCATAACCTTCAAAATACCGAAAATCGGGAGGTACCGTACTATGAGGGTTATATGAAGACGTGGACCTGTACCCACAAATTTCAGGTGGAAGGTTGTATACCCCCAACGAAGACTTAATACCAAATTTCAGACATTTCGGTGGGATACTTAGGCCACATGTCCTTGAATATGGTTTTGCATATGCTCATTTTATGCAAATATGTCGAAATATGCAAAAATTGCTGGGCCTAGTTCGTTTTATTTTGTGATAAAACGAGTTTCTGTCTAATCAGATTTTCTCTACGACCATCCTAACCATATATGCATTTGCATAGGATTCCGCTGTCTAGAAATGTAATGTTTCACTAAGGGCAGTAGATTTGCTGCTCATAATAGAAAAATATTCAATCGACTAGTAGCTGGAATTTTCGAATCTTACCCCTACCACTTTCCCAACAAAATTTGGAATACAGGACCTTCCTTCTTGACTTATCCCAACCGATATTCCGGCCAGTACTCCAACGTGTTACATTGTTTCAACCCATGTACATTCATCCGTGCAATGGAAAATATGCATTCTTTTTGCCTATTTCCACTTTGAAATTATTGTTAATTAATAAATCCTCCGCCTGCATGCCTTGCTTTCCGGCTTCATTTCTGACATAATAAAAATAAAGGAATAAAGAAGGCCGAGCAATTTTCTTACTGGGTTGCCTTTTTCTTTTTTATTCTTTTATCAGAAGCAAGCAAGGCAAGCAGACCAAGCCGCTTATGTACCTAGGCTTTAAGACTGTATAACTATAAACAGATCCTAAAAAATAAAATAAGTTCTGTTCCTTTATGTGCAAGAATCTTCAAGATTTACCACTTTTTACTCAAAAAGCGTTCCTTTACTTCAGACACCATAACAATTCTTATGAGAGAAGTTTACAACTTTTACTCCTTTTTCGGTTTTACCATTTTCAAAGGTAAAGAGACAGACCAATAATATCTCAGGAAGAATTGGACTTCCCTAGCAAAAATTAGAATATTGTTATCACAACGACAGTCAGCTATTTCAAGATACGAGAAGCGCCCTTAACTGGATTAACACGTTTGCAGATGTGAATACTATATTTTTATGATAAATGACGTGAATGCTATTGAATTCAAATTTCAAGTACTGGTCACCGAGGGATTTTTTAGCTTTTGGGTTATTATGTTGGGAAACATAGATTTGCCGAAGAAAAAATTATGTCGTTGTAATCAGAACCACATAAAAATTTCCAAAAAAAAAATCTCGAACAAGGAGGGATATGCCGGAAGGAGTTGACCGATATAGTCCATCTTTGAACTTGATTTAAGTTTTAGAGAAATATTAAGACGCTGGTCAAAGTAGTTTTTTTATCGTTTGGATCATTGTGTCAATAAGCATGGAGTTGCCCACAAAAAAATTATATCTATTTTACCTTCGGTTAAAAATGTCAACACGATTCTAGAGCAGACCTTAAACTGCACTTAGTCGAAATTTTTTAACTGTGGGGAGGGTACACGAATGTGTTGCTCCATATATAACTTCTTGAAACTTAATGTATGTTTGTCAGAAAAGTTAATATATACAAGTTCCGGGCAAATCGGCTACACAATTCGTATGATATTATGCTAATCGGATACTCAGTTCGTATGATTTTACATCGTAAGGTCACGAGGGCAACATGTTTACATCAAATTTCAAAATGATGCAGAACTTTCAATTTTGCAAATGAAAATTGAAATTTTTGTATGGAGGCTACACGAACGAGTGGACCGATTCAATCCATACGCCAACCTGAAATATGTCTGCTGAAAAAATTACGAGGGATGGTACAGGAAGGAATGGATCGATATGGCCCATCTAACTACTTTTACTCCGAATTCTTAGAAACGGTGGATGAGTATTATAAAAACATCTATTGTTCTGACATAATCTCTTTGTCAAAATTTATATAAATATGGGGGCTAAAAGGATTACCTTGATGAAGAACGTGATTGTCTATCCATATGAGATTATAAAACACCATTTTAATTAGCAACTGTATTTTTTCACACCCGCCTTGCACGCTGAAGGTCGTGGGTCCGATCCCCCGGCCAGTTAACATCAAAACTTTTCAACGGTGGCAAAATACTACTACTTATGGCCTATAGGCTATGTTACGATGAAAGAAATAAATTATAATTAATTATATAACTGATGACCATTGTAGTTAATGCTTTTTTACTGTATATACTCTTATATTTACTATAAGTTTAGATGGCGACATTTCCTCAGTTGTTTAGCCATGTAAATCTTCTCTACAAGTGGTGTCTTAAGACACGCCGTTGGGACTCGGCGATAAACAGCAGGTCCCATATCACTGAGCTAATATGAATCGGGGTGACTCATTGATATGAGACATTTCTAGGATGTTTGTGGAACAATTATTATTATTAGCTTTTGTCATGGTCGGCTTAAAAATGTTGAGAAAAAAAATCGTGGATACCCACAGAACTTCCGTCCGCAAGAAAAAAATCTAAGTATTTGTAGCCATTCACACGGCACATTTTCTGTACATTTATTCAGTAGGATCGACTCAAAGTTTACAATCAATTGAGAGGAACAAATTGGGTTTAGGGCCACCAACAGATTGTTATACAAGTTCAATTATAGGCAAGTATCTTTGTACTTCATTTTGATCACAACAACAAGATCTACACTCTCCTCCCTCAGACAGAAATAAAGCCCCAACCTCATTCTAATCGCCTAATCTGACAAGCCACTGAGGAAATCTGAGCTGCACAGTGGTGCCATGCACGTCTTGCACTCTAAATGACTGGGTTCGATTTGCAGCCTAGAGAAAATCAAATTTCGGATTACAAATAACTGACATGTAAATATAGGGGATCGACAATTCCGATTTATAAGATGAGTTAAATATCACATAGTCGGATCTGTAGAGCGATTCTCCAACTAATTTTTTGAGTTACCGACAATAATTGATAAAATTAAAACCCAAAATTATGAATGAAAAGTTAAAATAAAAGTTTACAACACACTTCCTATTGGCAGATCTTTACGTCTACTATTTTTCATCGTTAACATACCGCATATTGTTAACTACGGAAAGTATTTTAATTTCACCGCGGTAACTCGAAAAAAGGGTAAGAGAATCTCACTACTGATTCCCCGGGGAAGGGTGATATTTTTGAAACTCAAACTCATGCTCACGATATGAAAACGCAAAAATTTGTCGATAAAATAGCAGCCAACCTAAAAACTAAAGCGAGATGTCTACAAGAAGTTAGTAGATTACAAGGCTAATTAAGCAGATATTACCCATCAACTATTGGAGCAAAACAGCAACAAACGGCTGCGACAAACGAGAGAATGGCACAATGAAACACACCACAAGATGTATTAATTTAAATGCCCTTTCAAATGCAAATCTGCTAACAAATTAATGGAAGACTGGAATTGAGTTCCTAAAAAATGAGTTGAAGAAAGCTCTTGGAAGCAGATAAACTAAAACTCTCTCAATTCCCTGAAGATGATTGGAGATTCCAATCGAAATATTGGAAAATAAAACCTATTTTTATTTAAAAAGCCTATGGCCGAACAATACCTACATATAAGAAAAAATTTTCAAACTATATTCACCTCAGAGTTCCTCAAAATAGTTTTTGCGTTGACCATGGTAGGAGACTCTTCCCTTTTCCTAGACGACGTTTTGTTCATACATTTTCGTACAAGGCTGATCAAAGCTGTTCTACTCGTAATCGTATTATTGAATTAAAACTCGGGGCGAATTAATCTTGTACGATAGTCATTCTTTCAACTTTGATTAAGTTTGAAGAAATAATCAGATGCACAAAGTTTGAAGAGAGTTTGAACCAAATCAGTTACTTCTTCTAAGGTTCATCTTGACGCAGCCAGCCAGCCATTCAGACGTAAATCTACTCCAAATTAACTGAAACAAGTAAGAAAAGCGTTAATTTCGTCCGGGACGAACTTTTTATACCCTCCACCACAAAGTGTATTGAAGTGAATCCCAAAAATTCCGAAAATCGGAAGATACCGTTCTATGGGAGCTATATGATGGTGGATCTATACCTACACATTTCTGGGGGAAAGTTTTATAGCCCCAACGAACACTAAATACCAAATTTCAGCCATGATATTGACGCTAAAACCTTCAGAATACCGAAAATCGGGAGATATCGTCCTATGGGGGCTATATCAAGACGTGGACGTATATAAACATTTTATGGTAGAAATGTTTCTTAGCCTCTGGAAACACAAAATACAAAGTTACAACCGATTCTGTTGTCAAATGGGCCTAATAGATTCAAAATATGTTAAAGTGACGCGTACTTTATATGGGGCGTTATATGGGGGCTATACCAAAACGTGGACCTGTATAAACAAACTTTGGTATAAATGTTTTTTGGCCTCTGGAGACACAAAATAAAAAAAAAAACAACCAATTCTGTGGTAAAATGGGTCTAATACATTCAGAATATATTAAAATGACGCGTACTTTATAAGGGGCCTTATGTGGAGGCTATACCAAAACGTGGACCTATATAAACCAACTTTGGTAAGTATGTTTTTTGGCCTCTGGAGACACAAAGTACCAAATTACAACCAATTCGGTGGTAAAATGGGACAAATATCTTAAAAATTCCTTAAAATGACGACGCGTCACGCGTCATTTTGTATGGGGGCTATACAAAAGCGTGGACCTACATAGCTCGCTTTCAATACCAAAAGTCCTACGTACATATAATATACATATTTTCCCAAAAATTTCATCAACCTACGTCAATCTGAAATGCCTGCCTAAAGTCGTAATCTTCAGCGTAACCCTTTGAGGATGTCTTTGGGCATTCCAGGTGACGATATACATACAACATTATTTCAATGAGGCACATTTTTTTCCTAGGCTTAAGGGCACAACAATACAAATTTTCAGGGTACAAAAGTAAATTCTAGGCTAATTGTCAGAATATCCGAAAACACTCTGCCAATTGTAGCAAAACATTAAAAACAAGAACTTTACCTTGAAAATATGCTAAAATGTCAAAAATGGATGACATGTGATGACATGCCCTCTAATGTAATAGTTCATCGAATCCCAAAACAATTGATTACAATTCATTATACACCCCCAAAACAATGTAGGGTATAATAAAAGAAACACTAAACAAACTTAAGCAGCGGCATATGACTGCGAATGAGAATACCTGTGGCGTAATATTGAAAAAAAAAAAAAACAACACTGGCCGAGAACGCGAGTCGCGAATTTATATAAAATAATTAACAAAATGAAAATCATTTGTTTTTAATTTTTGTTTTGTTCTTCTTCCTCGTTTTAATTGTGGTGACAATATGCGAGCACTGCGAGTCAGGCTGCAGACAGGCTGGCAAAAAAACTTACACTTGTTTCTCCACCTTCTCCTCCCTTTGTTTTTGTGTTGATTTGTTAATGGATTTATTTCAAAAGAAGAAATTGACAACTGCTTCACAGTAAGACTTTGGTAAAATTATATGGCCCAAACGCACCTTACGCGACCGTCAATATTTTATTATGATGTGTGGTGGATGGGGGACGACACTTGTTTTTTTCGTTTTTGCACTCTTGACCACACAGTATGTTTTGTTGTTATTTGGATCTGCTGCTCTGCTTGAAATTTCTTCTATTCAATCCAATGACACTGAATGCAGAAATATGTCATAACAAGAAGAATGACTGACTACTCCAAAAAATTACATGAACTCTCGATTCCAATGGATGGAGACAGACAAGCAGACGACGGTTGTGGTGATGGTGACAACGACGACGACAACGATGGCAATAGCAGCAACGGACAGCGCAAATCAGCAGTTATGGAACTTCAATGTCGTGCACTTCCACACACAATGAACATTCAGAAAAAAATTAAGACGTAGACGACCGTCGTTTTATGTGTTTTCTAGCGAATTATATTCGTTGATTTTCATATAATTTACACATTTTTCTTGTTTGTGGAAACCACAATCGCGAATTTTCTTTGCAATTTGTTCGATATTTGCAAAATCTTTTATAATATTTGATGTCTTTTTTCTTTTTGCTCGCAGAAAAACGAAAATATCACGACCGAGCTATAAAAAAAATATCGATTGACTCGCGTCTGTCATAATTGTCAAATTGGAACGTAACTAACTACGGCCCACTACCAAAAACGACACAGCAAATGTCAAAGTAGTTAATAACAACAAAAACATTAGGCAAGGGAATAAAAACCAAATAGGAACTCAGATGCCAGCATTCAAAAAAACAACAATGTCAAATAAATATGCCTAAATTTATAAAATTTTATCAAAATACCAAAAATTTGCAAATTAATTAACAATTGTTTAAAAATTAAATTCGTACCTTCTAAAGCAACTCTGTTTGGGACCTGCTGTTTTGTGTACCTAAACGTTGGTAGACTTCTGTCAAAAAGACGTAACGTTGAATTTTTTGCTTTGATTTGGGCCTTTAAAAAAGCCTTTTGAAAGCAGTGTTTTTGTTATAATTATGGACAAGATATTAATATGCAATGCTCATGTTTCCTTTGCTTGTTATATTCCCCATATTACACTTTTCTTTTAATGACCAACTACTCCACAAGTAGCCAAGAGAAATCCACAACCCATGGCAAGAGAGTAGCATCCCACATAGCGCTTAAAAACAATGTATTTTTTATTTGCTCCATGCCGCTCCGCAAGTGGTTTTGTAAACAATAATAAGTTACACTCCATAAATGCGTCCAGCACTAATGTTTTATTTCACTTCCCAACATGTATTTTGGTAAATAATTTTTCGTAATTCCAAACTGCAACTTGGGCCAGTAATTTCAATCCATTTAGCCCAACGACTCAAGTAGCACACAAATTCATAAAGTTGATACGAATTTTTTTACACTTACCTTAATACCGCTGTTTTGTGTTGTATTATTGTTGATATTTTTCGAATATTTCGATATTTAATTGATTTAATTGTTGTTTTTATAAAATCAATGTGAAATTTAAAACAAAAGCGACATTTGTGTTCTCTCAAGTGAAGTATGTTCAGTGTAGGACAAATCGAGGAGGATTGACAACCGTCACACAGAGTTGTATGATAACGTAGTGTCAAGTGATTTTTGATATATTGGAAAATTTTGTTTGTTAATTAATTTTTATTTGTTAAACGGCCAATTTTTTCATATATTGTAAACAAAATTTGATGTTAAAACAATAAAAGCAATTATATTCTCGTAAAAATTAAAAAAAATGTGTTTGACGGTAAGTTGAATGTTCTTCCATCTTCGTTGATAACGTATGACAACTGTTAGAAATTTAATAGACCGTGTTTAGACATTCAAACTGGGAAGAAAATGTTTTCTTCTCAGTTTCTTTTAAAATTTCCTTGTTGTTTAGGCACGGAAATCATGTTTGTGTCAATTTTATAATTTTTCTTATTCTTCTTCACACTCATATTTTCATTGCGCCGTCAAAAACAAATCCAAGGAAAAATTGTAATGACAAGTAAAAATGGACGTGTGTGATAAACAATTAATTATTATCCCCTGTTTTTGTAACTATTTTTTGTTCGTTCGTCTATATCCGTAATAATTTGGGCATCGATAGCTCAGCCCTTAAGGCCTGCGTACATAAGCTGCCTTGCCTGCTTACCTTGCTTACTTCTGTAGTGCGATTCTGTAACTTTTTTTAATAACGAACCGACATCGGTAGGTAACGAAAATATTCGGTTGAGTTAACGAATGTGCTATTCTGTAACTTTATGTTAACGATTGTAGAAATCGTTAACTCATACCGACGAAAATTGATAGGAAGGAAATGTCAAATATTATATTTGAATATTAATTAAAACATATTTTGAAGCTGAAACATTATTTCGTCGCGAGTACAAAACATAAAGCGTTTAAGAAGGAAACAATTCAGATTTTTGAAGGAATTTGGCTCAAATGTGTGTCTTTTGTATGAATACGGATGCCAGTAAAGAATGATTTCTTAAGATGTTTTTATTGTGTGTGTGATTTAAAAGTAATAAAAGTGATAAAACCATCATTAATCTTTTTTAAAAGCGCAGTTGTATTTTTTTAATTAAAAGTTGGGATCATATTTTGGGTTGTGGCGCTCTATGAAAAGTTCGAAAATCCAAGCTTTTACGCCATTTTTAGCATTCTGATTGTTAGTGATGCTGAGTTAAAATCTATAAGATTATCACAGAACAAAGTAGGTTATAGTAATACTATTCACGTGTTGGCCTCAATGCTAAATTAAAGCCAACGAAAGCCTCCTAGAAAGATAGTGTTACGGACATTGGTATAGGTCTTACATAGCAGTACCTCACTTGAGTTCTTTTGAAGCATTAGATAACGTTTTTCCTCTTTAGTAAGTAAAACAAAGGTTAGCGTAGTCTTCATATGTAGGATAGCATGGGGCAGCTTCGCCACTGTTGCGCCTTCGCCAGCGCCGAATTAATTGATGCTTCATGTAGGTGGTCTAAAGGAAATTTATGAGTTAATCGAAGATCAAAGAGAACTTTGATGATCTTTATGCAGATTCAATAAAATCGGCGCTGGTGAAAGCACAACAGTGGCGAAGCTGACCCATGTTATCATACATAGTTAACCCTTATGTAAACGCTTTAAGAAGATTTTTCTCAATAAGGCAGAATTTACCTTGTGTACACTCCTCATTAACATAACATATGCTCATATAAAAACGCCGTTTTTAAAAGAAATCAACAAAATATTGCAATAATGTACTGTCGTTAAGACTTAACAACAACTTTTTTTTGGTTGTTAACTTAACAATAATTTTCGGTAATTAACGACAAAATTTACCGACAAAAATTGTTAAAATTGGTATACAGAATAGCACTTACCGAAAATTATCGTTAACTACCGACATTCGTCGTTAATTCTGTCGTTAAGGAGTTACAGAATCGCACTACTGATAAAAGAATAAAAAAGAAAAGGGCAACCCAGTTCGTAATTTCCTCGGCCTTCTTTATTCTTTTATTTTTATTATGTCAAAAATGAAGCAGGAAAGCAAGGCAATCAGGCAGAGCAGCTTATGTACGCAGGCCTTTAGATGACATACAGATCTAATTCTTCGTAGACACGTTCTATATATAGGTAAGAATTCCTCATTCAAAAATCAGCGTTCCACATTTGCGCTAAGGCGGGTAAATCGATCTACAAAATTTGACAATTCGTGTGAGAACATAAAATATTTTTACAAAAACTGGGGGTTAAAGGAACCCTTGAATTGCATTTTAATTTTGATATTTCCACATATTTCGAATTATTTTTGCTTAAAAAAATAGTTTTTCCTCCAAATGTTTTTTTTTTCAATTGTCTCCGCTGTTGTTTGTTTCTCGACAGAGAAAATAAAATGAAAGAAAATGCAAAAATAAATCTGCAGCCAACTTCAGGTTGTATACGAAGAAAAACGAAACAAAACAGAATTTGCCAGTACAGAGGTGTGTGTACCCCCTCTTATTCCTCTCTACTCCCTCGCCCATAAACTCAATTTTCTTTCCCATCAACTTTCCCTGTATAAACAGGGACATACAGTTTGTCAAGAGCTGGCAAACTATCGATATTTCCAAAATTAGATATTTTCGCTATTTCATTCAAAAAATCGATTGATATAGATTCCTAGCAAAATGTTTGCATCCGCGGGTGCAGTTGAATCACTACAAGTGTACAGTACAATTGCCGTTGGAGTACATCTGTTTCTACCCAGCAAAAGGTTTGCATCCGCGGATGCAGTTGAATCACTACAAGTGTACAGTACATTTGCCGTTCGAGTACATCTTTTCCTATGAATTCACTTATGAATTTTACAAGAGAGCGCGCAGCTAGGATACACTCCATTTTCGATCCAAATCACAACTTAAGATGCAGTGCTTTGGATCGAATTTATATGCATTCTTCGGATTGCATTTTTAATCAGTCTGAGGATGCAATTAAAATGCAAGCCATTGCGAAATATCGCAAAATAAATAAAATGCATTTATTATTTGTGTAAAACAAGAACACAAAGAACTTTGTTATATAAACACAAATTAAAAAAAGTTTTCAATAAATTCAATCACATTTGAGCTTACTTCCTCCGTTCTTGATTTAATCCAAGTGCATCTGATTTTCTTTCATCATCCTATAGGTTTTTTATGTTGCCTTCCTATCACTTCCACTCCATTAAAAATGTCCGTTTCGTGAATTACCGCACAAATTTTCGCCACTTAAGTTGTTATTTCTTTATTTTATAACAAATTCTTCGAAATGTATACACTCTCGTTTATATTTTGAAGAAATGTGTAGGAATCAACCAAATGTTTTTTTTTGTAGGGACCTCTACAGCAATTGCCTGTAAAATGTATCGAACAGAGTGCATTTTTCATAACTCTGTTGGAGTACATCGGAAGATGTTGTGAAATCATAACTCCAATTGCACAACTTCCAAAATTTTTTGCTGGCTATACACGGACTTGTTGAGGAAATTACAGGGTACAATTAATACCCCGGTTGGGTGCCAACGTGGTGCAATGGTATGCACACCCGCTTTGCACGCTGAAGGTCGTGGGTTCGATTCCCAGTCAGGGCAAACATCGAAATTTTCAACGTTGGCAAAATACCAAACACCTCTCAGTAATCGAAACTAAACTTATATGCTGTTTATATTAGAGCTTTTTGCAGGGTTAACCTTCTTTGAGAGGATTTGTTTGAAATATAAGCAATGGAGTTGACATTTAAAACCCAGTCGGTTTGTTAAATCCGGTTATATATAAACGGGGTATTACTACTAAACTTACCGTAACTCAAGTTTACGTTCTTTGGTATAGTGTTTCAAAGCGTATACATTGCTAAAACTGCTCACTACCAGTAGAATAACTATATTAATTGTTCGCCAAGTGCACTTCATATTGCTTCATTGGCACCTACTAATCTAATAAAAAAATAAATATAAAATATGCAATCAAAACAAAAACAGATGTGTGGTATGTTCAGTGCATGACAATTTCAATGCCGGCAAATTTAACCCATATGATCTGTTCCTTTACGTGCCTGAGGTTACCATTTCTTACAATTTTTAACCTGTAAAGTGTTCCCTTACTTTTAATAGCACACAATTTATATGATAGCAGTTTACCACTTTTGCCATTTTCTGCCACTGTTACCATTTTTAAAAGTAAAGGAACAGACCAATAACTGTTACAATTGTAACATTAGCTGTGTTCCTTTACTTAACTGAGGTTACCATTTTTGCCATTTGTTACCATTTTTAACCTGCGAAGCGTTCCTTAACCCCGAAAAGTGGCAAAACTGGAAGCAATTTTTAAGAGAGTGAGAGTGGAGAGAGAGCGAAAATGGCTTTCTCTTCTACCACAGGCTACCAGCAAAATTTCTGCAGGTGAAAAATTGCAGAACTGATTTTTCGACTTTTGTTTGACGATTATTTCACAATAAAAAAGAAAATGGACGAAAAAAGGAGAAAAAGTCGAACGCTGACCAAACTAAATTAAAAACTGTGAAATAAAAGACGAAAATTGATTTTTTAATGTTTCTTTTTGACATTGCTGCAAGATCTACCATTTTTCCGTTCCTTTACTTTTCTGGTAAAAATGTTCATGAGAGAGCAATTTTGACACTTTTCTCTTTTACCACCCATATAGGCCGTTTACATATAACCGGGTTAACCCAGTGGGTCTGGGTTTCAAATGCCATGTCCATTGTGTATACTTCAAATAAATCCTCATAAAGAAGGTTAACCCTGCAAAAAACTATAATATAAACGCCGTATTACCATTAAAAAAGGAACAAATCTATTATAATTAACCCATAATTGTTACAAGATAAAGAGAAAAAAGAGCACACAATTGAATAAATTGAAATGAAACAATTTTTGCTTTATGATATCGAATAAATACTAAAAATTAGTAGATTCTTGCAGTTCTGGAACAGACCATATTTCGGGAATTATGGACTTCCGCAATAAATGTTATATATATATTTGTGATCAGGTTGACGAGACCTACCTATGAAAAAATTTGGTCCTGAACCAGCTCAATGAAAACATTCAACTTAAGCCAAAGTCTCAATGCCAAATATACCAGCTGATGTCATACAAGTGAAAAAGCATATGGTGTGATATAGCCATTACCGACAAATGTCGGTAAAATTAAAATGCTTATAATTTCGGTAATTAACGATATTATTCGGTAAGTTAGCGACCAATAAAAAGTGGTCGTAAAGTTCTACCGATAGCAACAGTGCTGTCAACTTTTTTTTGAACGTTTCACTCAACAAATGAGTTAGAGAATCGCACTACATATTAGCTTTTTGGCACGTTTTTATTATAACAGAGATATTGTCCGAAAATATGGCAACACCGTTATGATTTTTCATGCGAATGTTGTCATAATATAGGACTCTCAAAAACTATATAGTATGGACCTGTAATCCAAATACTGCTGAAGAAACCTTAACATATAAAGAGAATAGTTGTCAAACCTATTCAGATGAGCGGGAGTGTACTTATACCCCGGTTACTCTTAACCGCTTTAACCCAGTGGGCTTGGATTTCAAATGTCAATTCCATAGCGCAAACGTCAAATAAACCATCATGAAGTGGGTTAATCCGGCAAAAAAAACTCTAATGTAACCGTGCAACTACTACTTTAGGCATTTTTGTACATTTTTCATTATTTAATTAGTTCCAATTTACATTAGGTGAGTTTACTTGCGGCAATTGTCAGTTTGACGGAGAGAGGTGAGGTATATGGTAACCCTTTGCCTCCTGTTCCAACATGCCTATGAGGGTTACTTGAAATATGCTTCAGATTATGATGAATTACGACCGTTGACATGTGATGTTGTGGATACATGGGGTTGCTATTCTTTGACCATGATTGATTCTTTGGACACCTTGGCTAAAATGGGTAATTTTACAGAGTTTCGTAGAATATCTAAGGTATTGGAGGAGAAAATGGATTTCGACAGAGATATTAATGTATCGGTTTTTTGAAACCAATATACGAATTGTTGGTGGTCTGCTATCGGCCCATTTGTTGTCCAAAAAGGCTGGAGTGGATTTGGAAGAGGCCTGGCCTTGTCAGGTAAGTGAGTAAGTTTTGGACATTTTTGCGGTTATGGAATTGTGTTATCATTCATTTTTTAGGGTCCCTTGCTGCGTATGGCTGAAGATGTGGCAAGACGTTTGCTGCCCGCCTTTGACACATCCACCGGAATGCCTTATGGTACTGTAAACTTACGTTATTGAGTACCCAAGGGTGAAACCTCCATAACATGTACAGCTGGTGTGGGTACTTTGTTGGTTGAGTTTGGTACCTTATCACGTTTAACGGGAAATAGTATCTATGAAGAAGTGGCCTTGAATGCATTACACTCATTGTAGAAAAGAAGATCCAATATTGGTTTATTTGGACGGCTTTAGATTCTGGAATTGGTGCTGGCGTCGATTCGATGAAATTGAAAAAATTCTCAAGGAATATGAACAAAAGTTTGTAGCGGAGAGGTGAGTAACTGGGAGATTGACATTCTTTTGCCTTGGCTATAATTAGCACCTTCTTTTTCCTGATATTTCCAGTTGGTACCGCAAGATACGATCGGCATTTGTTAAACGTTACGACAGTTCCTTAGGATGGTCTTCTATTGCCACCTCAGTTCTCACCACGGTGGCACTGCTTATCGCTCAGTCATATTTTGCAGCGTTATGTTTAGCAGATATCAATCTGCGACGAACTGAGGTGTATCGCAAAACACTACTGATACTAAATGATATTCGTTTGGCAGAGGTGGAATTGTGTTCAGATTGGCAACCTTGCAATTATCCAATTATCCGCATAATTGTTGCGCCTTGTCGCCTTGTCTGCAGTGGACCTATAGGGATGGAGTTATAGTAAATTTGCCATGGGCTTTATTGGTGAAGGGTGATTATATTGTAATGAGACCGGGTCACATAACGTCTGGTCCGTGTACTGAACTGAATGGAAAGTGTAGCTTTAACGCTCATGAGATATATGGGGTTACACATAGTGAGCCGCCAACATTAAAACCAATTGCCCGAATCCCTGGTTTGTTGCCTAGAATCTACATTTGGTACGACAGTTAAATAAAAGTAAAAACAACTCTACCCAAAGACACTCATTAAAAAAAGAAGAAAAGTTGGTTGGCTTTGCAATGGATTGACAAAATTATTATTAAAACAAATTGAAAAGTTTATTTCAATTGCGGAAGGTGCTGGAATAAAGGAAAAAGGTATGTATAATTTTGAGTTTTTTCATTTAATGCAACTACAAATTTTGTTCTTTCCATAGGGAATCGAAGGATGTTTACAATACATACAGGTATGTGTTACATATTTCTATATATGTTATCTTCTATATCTATCTATATACACTGGTGTGCGAAATAATAGAGCCGCAGTCGTTACAATGCATTTAAACGTTTCTAAAACACTTCCGCGCAGTGTGTTATGGGGGATTTGACATTTTTATAATAAAATAGTATCCCATAAACAAAATTTAATCAACATTTGTCAAATTTGGGCAATGATATGATCGGGCCCATAAGGAGGTGTGAAAAATAATAGAGCCAACCTAAGTTGACAAGAATGTTTCGTAAGAAAATTGTAATTTGGCCATTAAAAGCTTAGAAGAAAAGATAGTTATCCTTCCTAGCATTATTTTCCAGAATAAATTTCGCACCGCTTTTCACAATTTAGACTACCGAAATCCGTTTATGAAATTGACAGTTGAAATCGATTGGATTTGGTGAATGTAAACGTACTACTAGATTGGTTATCGTTTGTGAACTGACCACCAACATAGTTCATACGCTCTTTTCAATGAATCATTTGATTGAACTAGATAGCCACTCTGTTTTGTTTGCACATTTTTATCTGCCATTCCATCTTGTTTCTTATTCGTATAGGCAGAAATAAAGATAATACAAGTTCGTCTTCGGACGGCTTCCAGAGCAGACGTCCTCTGACAGTGATAAACACGTACGGCTTAAAGAAGTGAAAATAATTAAATATAAAATTATCGAATGGCTACGTGCTAACAAGATCTCTCTGAATTTCTGTTGACAAAGGATATGTTCCTGAATTTTTTAACCAAAGTCTGCGTGCCAAATCGCTGTGCGCTTATCAATTGACTGGGTGCCTAACAAGATTTTGTTGAATTGTATCGTTTTAATCAACGCAAACAATAAATGAATAAAATCCATTCGGATTAATTGAACCTAACCTTAAAAGGAAAAATTACAAATGGTGTATCAACTCTAGTAGAACGTACGTGTTGTTTAAACATAGTCTAAAAGTATTTATTGGAAGAAACATCACAAGATTTTGAAATAAAGACAGGATATGTTTATGCTTGTCTTCATTTCAAAGTATTGTGATTTTTCTTGCAATAAATATTTTTAGACTATATTTAAACACAACACGTACGTTCTATTCGAGTTGATATCAAAAAATTTTTACTTCTTTTTTTTTTGAGCTAAGGAGGGCAGCATTTTAATCCTGGACGCACCCTTTTTAGGTCTGAAATCTTCAAAATACCAACATTTTTCGAACAGGTTTTGGTGTTTACTTATGTTTGCTAGTAGATTAGCCGATTCCATTTACAATTGCAAATATTGTTACTATATTTAAGGTTCAATCCTTGGAGCTTCTGCTTCAATTATTGGTGCTTCCCTTTGAATTTTGGTACTTCTGGTTCAATTCTTGGTGCTTCCCTTTGAATTTTGGTGCTTCTGTAGTGGGATTCTGTAACTCATTTTTGCTGTTACCGACAAAAATCGGTAAAATTAAATCGCAAAATTATGACTTACAACATAAAGAAAAGTTGGCATCAATGTTTGTGTCGGTAGAGACTAGCGACTACTTTTCATTCATCGTTAACTTACCGAAAAATTTCGTTAATTATCGAAATTATAAGCATTTTAATTTTACCGACAATTATCGATAACAGCAAAAATGAGTTACAGAATCCCACTACTGGTTCAATATATGGTGGTTCTGGTTGAATTTTTGGTGAAGTTGGTGCCTCCTTTTTTATTTCAAAATGGAAAATGAACAAAATGGAAATGAGCGTGGCGAACTCATTAAGCAATTGCTATCAAAGGGCAGGAGAGAATACATGAAGACGTGCCAGCGCTCAATCTTTCCCACTGTTGCAGTGGTGGAATCTTGGTTTCCAAGATGTACCAAGGGTTTCACGGACCCAATTAAAGGCAAACTAAGAGCTTTTTTCAGCCAGATGGACAAAAGTGACAGGGTGTGCTACCTCATATTCGACGCTCTACACATTACCCACCCCACTATGAAGGAGCAATACGGCTACCTTTTGAACGGCGCCGTGAAAATTTGGTGGATATTTATTGGTACAGAGTGCCGCGAAAAATACACTAAACGTAATGTTACCGAAATGCTGACGATCCTAACCAATGAGGCAAAGTGTCGAAGCACAGGTGGTAGGATACATCGGCGATGCGGCCCCAGCTCACATACACATGCCACAGTACCGTGACGGTCGGTCGTGCTTGAACGGACGCTTTTTTATATTTGATGTGTACCACCTGCTAGTTACCCTGACCCAAAAGTTTATCTTTGGAATATTGTCTCGTATTCATTTTCGTTATGTGGCGACCAGATGTCACCATTTCGCACAGTTGAAAAACGATTATTTCTATGATAAATTTAGAATAGAATGGTATCATGATTTATTTAATAATGAAATTCTGCAGGCACTGCACGACCAGGCAGGCAACGACGACATCAAGGCAACGATCAAATTTGTATCGGCAATGACGGAGTTCATTGCAATGCTGACTGTTGAGTGGTCTTTGCAACAAAAGCAACAAATTGTTGGCAAATTTTACGGCGGTGTAGCACTCACATCCTCAGCAAGTATATCCGGACGCTGATGACGATGAAAAAAATGTTAGCAATCTCGGAAATTTAAAGTTGGACCTACTAAGCAGCCATCTAACCATCGAAAAGTTTTTCTACAATGTTAGAAGTCGGGTTGAGGGCACCCCAACAAACTATACAATGCAATATGCGAAGGCGCGATCCGACGCCTGCGTTGCAACGTGCAACAACATTGAAGAGGCTAACAGGTTGTTTTGGGCTGAATTGCATTTCCCAAAATAAAAGGGTTGGTATTTTGTAATATATTTTTCAACCTATATTTTTATTTTTGTTTTTTTTTTTTCATTTTTAATTTCAATTTATTTATTTAACATTGTAACAGAGCAGACAGGCCACATTACTTACACTACTCAACTTATAACTAAATGTAATAAAAAACATGTAAGCAAAGGCTATAGTCGGACAGGGCCGACCATACGATACCCTACAGCGAGTTAGCTTTCACCAAATCAAAGTTTCTTCTGAACAAATAAGCTCGTTGTAACCTTTTGGTCTTACATGCATTTTTACCAAAACAAACTTAAAATACCCTTTCCACATTGTGGTGTAGGGTATAATAAGAGTATCATAAATGAAATAATAATTAAGAAAACATCTCAATATACATAAACTACTCTTATTTAGCATCATTTTGTATTATTCTGTTTTTCAGATAAAAAATAAGACAACATTATAATTATAGTTGTCCCGCATGGGGTTGTAAGAATTCAATTGGGCCAAAGCTAGTCTCCCTCAACATCGTCACTGGTGCAAGCAGCCCAAGGCCAGTCATCCTCAACACTGTCACCAGCCTCAACATCGTCACTGGTGCAAGCAGCCCAAGGCCAGTCTTCCTCAACACTGTCACTGGTGCGACTAGTCCAATGCCAGTCTTCCTCAATATCGTCAATGGTGCGACCAGCCCAAGGCCAGTCTTCCTCAACACTGTCACCAGCCTCAACATCGTCACTGGTGCAAGCAGCCCAAGGCCAGTCTTCCTCAACACTGTCACTGGTGCGACCAGCCCAAGGGCAGTCTTCCTCAATATCGTCAATGGTGCGACCAGCCCAAGGCCAGTCTTCCTCAACACTGTCACCAGCCTCAACACTGTCACTGGTGCGACCAGCCCAAGGCCAGTCTTCCTCAATATCGTCAATGGTGCGACCAGCCCAAGGCCAGTCTTCCTCAACACTGTCACCAGCCTCAACAATGTCACTGGGGCGACCAGCCCAAGGCCAGTCTTCCTCAATATCGTCAATGGTGCGACCAGCCCAAGGCCAGTCTTCCTCAACACTGTCGCCAGCCTCAACATTGTCACTGGTGCAAGCAGCCCAAGGCCAGTCTTCCTCAACACTGTCACTGGTGCGACCAGCCCAAGACCAGTCTTCCTCAACACTGTCACTGGTGCGACCAGCCCAAGGCCAGTCTTCCTCAATATCGTCAATGGTGCGACCACCCCAAGGCCAGTCTTCCTCAACACTGAATTAATTTTTTTAATAATGTGTGATTAACACGCAATGTTATAATCATATTATCAATAACTAAATTGTTCTTGTTGAAGGGGTACTCATTAAACCCTAAAAAAATTAATTATTTTAGGGTTTATTGAGTACCCTTTGAACCCCGTAATCTACAGGCTTTTAGCCTGTGAGACCGGAGCTAGGAGGCTTGTTCAATATATTTTCTTCTCTGCGTTGTTTAACTCGATTTCTTATAGTCCTTGCAGGAACACCGTACTCCTCCTCACACTTCGCGGGGCTCATTTCCCCATCCAGGCACATTTGCACACACATTACTAATGCTTCTAGTGAGTAAGTTTTTCGTTTTTTCCAACATTTGTGTTTTGGCCCGTTTTTGACATTTTGTTTTTACCTTTTGGTTGTGGTTCAAATAAGAAATCCGAACCGCTATCTGATTGATACGATGTAGATCCAGATTGGGTTGACGATATAGAGGAAGACTGGCCTTGGGCTGCTTCCACCACTGACGATATTGAGGAAGATTGGCCTTAGGCTGGTCGCACCAGTGACAGTGTTGAGGAAGACTGACCTTAGGCTGGTCACACCAGTGACGATGTTGAGGCTAGTGACAGTGTTGAGGAAGACTGGCCTTGGGCTGGTCGCACCATTGACGATATTGAGGAAGACTGGCCTTGGGCTGGTCGCACCAGTGACAGTGTTGAGGAAGACTGGCTTTGGGCTGGTCGCACCATTGACGATATTGAGGAAGACTGGCCTTGGGCTGGTCGCACCAGTGACAGTGTTGAGGAAGACTGGCCTTGGGCTGCTTGCACCAGTGACGATGTTGAGGCTGGTGACAGTGTTGAGGATGACTGGCCTTGGGCTGCTTGCACCAGTGACGATGTTGAGGAAGACTGGCTTGGGCCCAATTGAATTCTTGAAACCCCATGCGGGGCAACTATAATTATAATGTTGTCTTCTTTTGTATTTGAAAAACAGAATAATACAAAATTATACTAAATAAGAGAAATGCAATTCAGCCCAAAACAACCTGTTAGCTTCTTCAATGTTGTTACAAGTTGCAACGCAGGCGTCGGATCGCGCCTTCGAATATTGCATTGTATAGTTTGTTGGGGTGCCCTCAACTCGACTTCTAACATTGTAGAAAAACTTTTCGATGGTTAGATGGCTGCTTAGTAGGTCCAACTTTAAATTTCCGAGACTTGCCAATATTTTTTTCATCGTCATCAGCGTCCGGATATACTTGCTGAGGATGTGAGTTCTACACCGCCGTAAAACTTTTTCCAAGTTGCCAACAATTTGTTGCTTTTGTTGCAAAGACAACTCAACAGTCAGCATTGCAATGAACTCCGTCATTGCCGATACAAATTTGAACGTTGCCTTCATGTCGTCGTTGCCTGCCTGGTCGTGCAGTGCCTGCAGAACTTCATTATTAAATAAATCATGATACCATTCTATTCTAAATTTATCATAGAAATAATCGTTTTTCAACTGTGCGAAATGGTGACATCTGGTAGCCACATAACGAAAATGAATACCAGGCATTCTTCCAGAGATAAACTTTAACTAGCATGTGGTACACATCAAATATAAAAAAGTATTTATTGCAAGAAAAATCACGATACTTTGAAATGAAGACAAGCATAAACATATCCTGTCTTTATTTCAAAATCTTGTGATGTTTCTTCCAATAAATACTTTTAGACTATGTTTAAACAAAACGTACGTTCTACTAGAGTTGATACGCCATTTGTAAATTTCAACAGAAATTCAGAGAGATCTTGTTAGCACATAGCCATTTTATAATTTTATATTTAATTATTTTCACTTCTTTAACCCGTAGGTGTTTATCACTGTCAGCGGGTGTCTGCGAAATTTATTCTGGAAAATAATGCTAGGAAGGATAACTATCTTTTCTTCTAAGCTTTTAATGGCCAAATTACAATTTTCTTACTAAACATTCTTGTCAACTTAGGTTGGCTCTATTATTTTTCACACCTCCTTATCATTGCCCAAATTTGACAAATCGTCGGTGTCATGCTTAAGTGTTCCATACGCCATTCTTTACTTTTTGAGATACGGGTGGTTTCTAGGGTTTTCTGGTATGCTCTTTCCAAATTCTTTGTCGGCTTTCCCCTATCTGCTCTAGTTTCCGAGATATCCATGCATAGACTTGAAAGCTTAAACGTTTTTCAGTTATGAAATTAATATTTTAAAAACACGTTTCAAAAATCAGAACATGAATATTCGCTTTAGAAGTATTTTATTTATTGAGGTAAATATGGAAAATTTTTTTGTCACTTTGTTCCATGTGATTTACAATATTTCACATTTGTGGCATAAGTGCGGATATGGAACAAATCGACAAAAATTCTTTTTTTAAAAAAATCTCTATAACTTTTATATTCCAATATATATTCCTCTATATTTTTGGAAATATGTTCTATATACTATTATTAATATTTTAAGTCAAAAATATAAATATTTTCTTTAGTCAGCTCCACGCAGTTGAGACGCAAAACATAAAAATGCGATTATCTCAAAACGGGCAAATGGCGTATGGAACACTTAAGCATGACACCGACGAAATGTTGATTGAATTTTGTTTATGGGATACTATGTTATTATAAAAATGCCAAATCCGCCATAGCACACTGTATGTATGTAAACATCTTTCGATTTCCTATGGAAAGAAAAAAATTGTAGTTGCATTAAGTGAAAAAACTCAGAATTATACATACTTTTTTTCCAGTACCTTCCGCAATTGAAATAAACTTTTCAATTTGTTTTAATAATAATTGTGTCAATCCATTGCAAAGCCAACCAACTTTTCTTCTTTTTTTAATGAGTGTCTTTGGGTAGAGTTGTTTTTACTTTTATTTAACTGTCGTACCAAATGTAGATTCTAGGCAACAAACCATATCCGACAAAGGGATTCGGGCAATTGGCTTTAATGTTGGCGGCTCACTATGTGTAACCCCATATATCTCATGAGCGTTAAAGCTACGCTTTCTATTCAGTTCACGGACCAGGCGTTATGTGACCCGGTCTCATTACAATATAATCACCCTACACCAATAAAGCCCATGGCAAATTTACTATAACTCCATCCCTATAGGTCCACTGCATAAGAAAGGATGCTTCTATAGACCCTTTCTGAAAATGAACTTAGGATTGTAAAGATCAGCCTGGTGGGAAGTTTATTATTAAGTTTATTATTTATTCACAGAAACGAATTTACAACAACAAGAAAAAATTATTAATTGAGGGAGTAAATATTAAAATGTTATTATTAATGATATTTATAATATGAAGAACAAATCATTAATTGAGAGGGAGTAAATAGTAAAATATTATTATTAATGATATTTAATGATGCGTGTTTTTCATATATTATTAAAAAACAAAATATTCTTTAAGGTTTTATATGATGCGTGTTTATCATACATTACTAAAAAAACAAAATGGTTATTTCAGGGGTTATTGAGTGCCCTTTGAACCCCGTAATCTACAGGCATATATCCTGAGAGACCGAAGCTAGCAGATTCGTTCGCCATAAGTGTGTCTTTCTGTCTTTAACTCTATCTCTAATCTTGCAGGAACATCGTATTCTACCTCACACTTTCCGGGCGTCATTTCGCCTATCAGGCACATTCGCACACACTTTTCTAAAGTTTGTGGTGAGTAATTTCTTCGTGTTTTTTTATTATTTGTGTCTTGGCCCCTCCTTGTTGGCATCTTGTTCTTACCTTTTGGGCGTGGTTGCTGTTCAAATAAAAAGTCTGAAGCGCTATCTGATGCATACGATGAATATTGTGATGATGACAACTGATCTTGGGGTGGTTCAAAAAGTGATGATGTCGACAAAGACTTGGCTTGAGATGAAGATGTTGACGATGTCGACAAAGACTTGCCTTGAGATGTTGACGATGTCGACAAAGACTTGGCTTGATATGTTGACGACAAAGACTTGCCTCGAGATGTTGACGACAAAGACTGACCTTCAGATGTTGATGTCGACAAAGACTGGCCTTGAGGTGTTGATGTCGACAAAGACTGGCCTTGAGGTGTTGATGTCGACAAAGACTGGCCTTGAGATGTTGATGTCGACAAAGACTTGCCTTGAGATGTTAACGACAAAGACTTGCCTTGAGATGTTGACGACAAAGACTTGCCTTGAGATGTTGACGACAAAGACTGACCTTCAGATGTTGGTGTCGACAAAGACTTGGATTGATATGTTGACGACAAAGACTTGCCTCGAGATGTTGACGACAAAGACTGACCTTCAGATGTTGATGTCGACAAAGACTGGCCTTGAGGTGTTGATGTCGACAAAGACTGGCCTTGAGATGTTGACGACAAAGACTGACCTTCAGATGTTGGTGTCGACAAAGACTGGCCTTGAGGTGTTGATGTCGACAAAGACTGGCCTTGAGATGTTGACGACAAAGACTTGCCTTGAGATGTTGACGACAAAGACTTGCCTTGAGATGTTGACGACAAAGACTGACCTTCAGATGTTGGTGTCGACAAAGACTTGGCTTGATATGTTGACGACAAAGACTTGCCTCGAGATGTTGACGACAAAGACTGACCTTCAGATGTTGATGTCGACAAAGACTGGCCTTGAGGTGTTGATGTCGACAAAGACTGGCCTTGAGATGTTGACGACAAAGACTGACCTTCAGATGTTGATGTCGACAAAGACTGGCCTTGAGGTGTTGGTGTTGACGACAAAGACTGACCTTCAGATGTTGATGTCGACAAAGACTGGCCTTCAGATGTTGATGTCGACAAAGACTGACCTTCAGATGTTGATGTCGACAAAGACTGACCTTCAGATGTTGTTGTTGACGATGTTAAAGGTGTTGACGGTGTCTGGCATGTTCCAAATTGAATGGTGGAGACCCCACGCTGGACAACAAGAATAATAATATTGTCCTGTTTAGCATCTGAAAATAAAAATATATTTTTATATAACATATATGAAAATATAAATATATATATGAAAATATACACCTGTTTGACCTTGGGAAATGTAATTCTGACCAATACAACGTTGGTGTCGACAAAGACTTGGATTGATATGTTGACGACAAAGACTTGCCTCGAGATGTTGACGACAAAGACTGACCTTCAGATGTTGATGTCGACAAAGACTGGCCTTGAGGTGTTGATGTCGACAAAGACTGGCCTTGAGATGTTGACGACAAAGACTGACCTTCAGATGTTGGTGTCGACAAAGACTGGCCTTGAGGTGTTGATGTCGACAAAGACTGGCCTTGAGATGTTGACGACAAAGACTTGCCTTGAGATGTTGACGACAAAGACTTGCCTTGAGATGTTGACGACAAAGACTGACCTTCAGATGTTGGTGTCGACAAAGACTTGGCTTGATATGTTGACGACAAAGACTTGCCTCGAGATGTTGACGACAAAGACTGACCTTCAGATGTTGATGTCGACAAAGACTGGCCTTGAGGTGTTGATGTCGACAAAGACTGGCCTTGAGATGTTGACGACAAAGACTGACCTTCAGATGTTGATGTCGACAAAGACTGGCCTTGAGGTGTTGGTGTTGACGACAAAGACTGACCTTCAGATGTTGATGTCGACAAAGACTGGCCTTCAGATGTTGATGTCGACAAAGACTGACCTTCAGATGTTGATGTCGACAAAGACTGACCTTCAGATGTTGTTGTTGACGATGTTAAAGGTGTTGACGGTGTCTGGCATGTTCCAAATTGAATGGTGGAGACCCCACGCTGGACAACAAGAATAATAATATTGTCCTGTTTAGCATCTGAAAATAAAAATATATTTTTATATAACATATATGAAAATATAAATATATATATGAAAATATACACCTGTTTGACCTTGGGAAATGTAATTCTGACCAATACAACGAATTAGCCTCTTCAATGCTGTTTGACGTTTCAACGCAGGCGTCGAATCGCGCCTTCGCATATTCCATAGTGTATGTTGTTGGGGTGTCCACAGCCCGAATTCGTAGAAGGTGGAAAAAGCGTTCGATGGTTAGATGGGTGCACAGTGAATCAAAACAAAAATTTCCCCGACTTGACAACATTTGTTGCAGCGTCATCAGCGATTGGATGTAAATGGCGAGGCTGTAAGTTTGACACCGCCTTAAAACTTCCAGCAATTTGGCAATAATTTGCTGTTTTTGTTGCAAAGTCAAGTCAATGGTGAGCATTGCAACAAATTCGGTCATTGCCGACATAAATTTGATGGTTGCCTTCATGTTGTTGTTGTTGCCTCCCTCCTCGTGCAGTTCCCCCAGAACGTCATTGTTATATAATTCGTGATAGGATTCCATTTGGAAGACATCATAAAAATAATCGTTTTGAAAAGGTTCATAATTGGGACATCTATCGGCCACATAATCAAAATTAATGCCAGGCAATTTTTTGAATATAAACTTATGAGTCAGGCTCACTAGCAAGTGGTATACATCAAAGATAAAAAAATTTTTGTTCAAAAATAAAAAAACGTCACGGTATCGTGGCACGTTCACATGAATTGGCGCCGAATCGCCGATGTATGCCACCACCTCTGCTCCGAGACTCTCTGCTTCAGTGCTTAGGTTCGTCAGCATTTCGATAACATTAGCTTTAGAGTATGTTTCCCGGCAATCAATCGCAATAAACACCCACCAATTCTTCACGGCACCGTACAAAATATAGGCGTATGCTTCCTTCATAGTGCGGTGGTTAATGCGGAGAGCATCAAATGTTAAGTAGCACACCCTGTCACTTGGGTCCATGTCCCTGAAAAAAGCTGTCAGTTTCCCTTTAATAGTATCGGTAAAACCATTGGTACATCGTGGAAACCAAGATTCCACGACTGCAGGAGTTGGAAGGTTTGATCGCTGGCACATCCTCTGATATTCAATCCTGCCCAATGATAGTAGTTTTTGCATGAGGTCAATACGCTCATTTCCATTTTGTTCATTATCCATTTCGACACTTCAACAACAGTCACCACCAACGCTTTAACAACAGTCGCCACCAGCAACGCTTTAACAAAAATAGCCACCAACACTTCAACAACAGTCACCACCAACACTTCAACAACAGTCACCACCAACGCTTTAACAAAAGTCACCAAAAGCAGAAATTGTTCCTTTTATCTGTAGAAATTGTTACTTTTATCTATCCTTATCAAAATGTATATTGAAATATGGGACCCATTCGCAGAAAATAAAAAATTTTCTTTTAAATCGCAAGTTTTTTTAAGTAGCCGGCCTTTGGCCTGGGATTTAAGACTTTCTGCTATGGACAGGAGCCAAAAAAATTTTTTTAATCGTAATTTTTTCCGGAAGAAACACAAAAAAGGCACTATGTGTGGTAATTTTTTATAATTTTCTGCGGTGGGTCGGCAATGGAAAATAACATAATAATATGTAACACTTACCTGTATGTATTGTAAGCATGCTTCGAAATCTGAATTTGTCCCTTTTTTAAACTTTTTCTTGAAACTTTTTAAAGGAACAATAAGTGACAAGAATTTTGTTGTAATATATTTTTGTCAACACATTGCAAAGCCTACTCTTCTTTTATGACTTTTCATAAAGTCATTTTCAGGGTGCAGAGCAAAGCCTACTCTTTTTTTTTACTTTTTATAGTCATTTTCAGGGTGCAATAGATTGAATTCCTCGAAAACATATTGGTGAAAATAATTTAGTTTTGTCCGAGAGGTAATTCACAATGCGAGGGCACATACCTGTTGTTCTTCAATACAATGTATTTTTGACACTCTTTCCTGTGCCTGGTGTTGGTGCTGACGTCAGGCCTTTCAATACCGATTAGACATTTTATTATAGAGCCGGCCACGTTTGCCTGTCCGATAATATTAAACATTTGATGTTCTGGTAATTTCATTGCGCTTATGAGATCCTTGCTGTAAATTCATAAAAAATCATTAGTAAATTAAACAAAAATAATTTTTGATTGAAAAAACTTACCGATAAAGCTCTGCTGGTGCTTCGGTTGAACTTCGTTTATATATACTAGACATTTTGATGTCAGACACCGATCTTGCCTGCCATCCTGCTGCCGATGATGAAGAACTGCCCAGAGCTTTAAAGCTTGTGGAACACCAGGCTAAATCATCAACACCACCTGCTGTTCCAGATGCGGATGTTGTTGTAGCATGTGTTGCTGCTGCTGATGTTGTTGCTGGATTGTCGATATCTATTTGTGTGACATTTGTTGTTGTATTGCTTGTTGTTGTATTGCTTGATATTATTAATGCCGTTGTTTTGTTGTGTGACTTTAGAAAAGTTGGTCAGTTACAGTTAACAGTCTCCTCCACAGGCACACAGCCATTCAATTTTTCTGCTTTGTTTAAAGCGTGAGACACACAGTCTCCTCCACAGGCACACAGCCATTCAATTTTTCTGCTTTGTTTAAAGCGTGAGACACACAGTCTCCTCCACAGGCACACAGCCATTTAGTTTTCCAATATCCAATGGAACATATCCATTGGTTAACACTTCGTACAATTTTTAGATGCTTTTCCTAGAAGATCAAAGTTCGCAATTTTAAGTTTTTTTTTAGGTTTTCACGATTTTGCTTGGAAACCGCAATTCGCATCGAAATGAGTCTAAAGAAAAGTTTGTAGCTGTGAAAATTCTCTACAAGACTGACTTCTAGCTTTCTTCGTGAGTTTTACCATTTTTGAGATTTAGAAGTTCAGTTCAAATGTTTAGGTTTTTATCTTAAGTCTTCAAGATTTTGCTTGAAACTCGCAAGTCATACCAAATAGGGATTAAAGAAAATTTTGTAGCTGTGAAAATTCTCTATAAGATTCGCAGTTTTTCTTAGGTTGTCGTAGATATATACAGTTAGTTAGTTTAAAAATAATAAACTTGCTCTTTTATTTTTTCACAATAACGTTTGTTTAACAATTTATTCCTAAATGTATTTAACAACCATAACATGTATGTAAAATCGTACGTGTGTGTCGCAAAAATTACAGAAAAGTTGAACCGTGCGTACTCACACTATGACAATTGCCAAGGTAGATGTATCGCGAAACAAAAAACGCTTGTTGTACACTGAAGCGAAAACATATCCAACTTTCCAGTAAAGTTTGGTTTCCTTTCTGAAAAAAATAAAGAAAAATTCGATATTTATTGTTCTTCCTCTTTTATTAGAAATGAGAAAATGAAGATGAAAACGGAATTGTATAATAGCTGCAACTGTTGCGAATGTGTGAACCATGAGATTCTTGTTTTACACAACTGAAAATTTAAATATTTGACTATAGGATATTTTGAAATGGTTTGCATCTTTAGGCTTATATTTTAATAAGTATTTAATGTATTTTAACATTCCGAAGAATACCTTTAAATTTTCAAAAGCTCTGTTCCAGAAACTGCAAGAAGCTACTATTTTTTACTTTATGTTATCGGAAAAAATAGTAACAATTAGTAGACTCTTGCAGTTCTGGAACAGTCCTTATATAAATAATACTTCCATTTACCATAATAAACTGGATACAATCACATTTTGTCATTAACATGATTCAATGTTTTATTTGTATATTTTGCATATAGTTTTTATTTCTGTAATAGCCCGTTTCCACGGTACGTCGTTCGTTCTCTATTCGTTGTTCGACCCTCAAATACGAATAAATTAATTGATTCCCCATAAAAATTCTGAGAACGAACGACGATTTTTCTACGTTGTTCGAGTAAAAATACTCTCCAAACACCCATAAAATATGTCCCATCCCTAACAAATGAGAGTATTTATCGAAATAAATTAATTATGACAGACAAAATTAAAAATTTAAAAATGTATGAAAAACACAGCCTTTTTTAGAAAAACTACAAAACATAAATGAAAAGTAATCGGCGGAACGATTAGTATACATTCAAAACATAGTAAATATTGTCTTCTATGCCATTGCAGTTGCATTTCTTGTCCATTGTTTCAAATTCGCGTGTAAATCTTGAAACAAAAGTCAAAAACCTGCAGGAGAGTTTGTATACACAAATATTGTTTTGGAATGTCTCTCCCTCATTAATATTAAAAATAGAAACATACAAAAATTGAAAGAAAATACAAACATTTTCAGAATAAATGGAAAATATGAATGAAAAGTGTGCAATTAAAAGTAAAATATATATTCGCAGGAAAGGTCAGAGAGTTTCCTGCGCATTTAATACATGTTACACGTGTTATTTGTTAAAATTCTCATGAAAACGAGGAAACAAAATGTAAGGAAAAATAAATGATGTTTCTTTTAATTACGAATGGTGTCGTGGAAACGGGCTATTTCGTCTACGTCTTTCGAGTGCCGAACAACGTACTTAAAACGCTCGTGTGAACATGACATAAGTATTAACTCAATCAAACTAATTGAATTCTTCTTTGTGTTATCGGTTCATATTGCCGGCAATATGTGATTGCCACAGTGGCAATATAGGCGGCATTTCTTTAATCTTTTACCCTACTGCGTCTTCCGGTTCATATTGCCGGCAATATGTGATTGCCACAAGTGGCAATATGTGATGGATGATGTCACAAAAATAGATTTTTTTTTATTTATTTATTTATTTATTTAAAAATTCATATATGATACAAAGCCTCAATGGCCAATTAAACGTATCTTAAGACAAAAAACCTGAGTTATAAAATAATAAATTTAATTTAATTCACTTAAATAAATTAATATATAACAAATTATTATTATTTAAATGCAGATATATCTCTTCGGCTCCCCAGCCATAAAAACAGAGAAGAAAATAAAAACAATATATAAATTTATTTATTTCTTTCATTCCAAACTCATTCTAAACATAAAATTTAAATGTGCATCCGTTTTTGAAGAAACATGAGACACGTGTTGATCGTACTTTGCAAGAAGTGAAGCATAGAGGACAGGATATGGTCTTTCATTATGCCATTGTGTTGTGGCTACAGCAATTGCTAAATGTCTTAATTATGTTTCCTATTTCTATGTTTTATTTTATGTATTATGAAAAATAGATAGTGCCAAGGAAATACAATAATCCCTATGAGTTACCTCCCGAAGTTTCCGATTGTACCCAGTGGCAAACAGATTATAAAAACCGTCGCCCTGGGGAAGAAAAGAAATTCTATTTATGAGATTATTGGGAACAAGTCGGGGTTGTGTCTGTTTTTGGATTATGTATATACCACAGATAGCCCATGGGATTGTGAGTAGAACGATATAAATTTTGTCTTGCACAAGTCCATAACAAGCCCCGAGATATGGGCCTTTAAATTTCCATAACTACACCTATATTCTATATCAACACGATCCGGGAACGGATCGAAATCCGTTTTCTCCTCCAAAACCTTAGCTATTCTACGAAACTCCGTAAAATTACCCATTGTAGCCAAGGTGTCCAAAGAATCAATCATGGTCAAAGAATAGCTACCCCATGTATCCACACCATCACATGTCAACGGTCGCAATTCATCATAATCTGAAGCATATTTCAAGTAACCCTCATAGGCATGTTGGAACATACCACGTACTTGTTCACTAGGAAACATAACAATTGTATCAGCAAGCACATTTGGGAACAATTTGAATACTCTACCAGCTGACGGAAAAAAACTGAATTTTTAATTTAATTTAATTTATTTCAATTCTCTTATGCCCAGTCTTTCGACCTTAAGGCTGTACACTACAATATAATGCCATTATAATTTAAAATTAAGTAATTTAAGGGAGGGATAACAATACTACTCCAAAACTCAATTACTATGTATAAAAATATATGTAGTAGTTATAATTAATCTATATTGAATATAAAACATTTTGATTGATTGAATTATTATACTCCAGGAAATGAAAGGGATGTTAAACTACTCAATAACAAATATACAGAGCTTTAGTATAAAATAAATATAAATAAATGTATATGTTCAAAAGTTTGTTTCATCACAATGTTTTAATAAGTATAAATAATGAATTTTGTAATAACAATTTTCATTTCGACTGAATTTTAATATGTATAAAATATTTTGTCATATTTTTCAAAACCATACACATACAGTCAGAATCAAAAGAAAGTATACACCTCACAAAAAGTTTTTAATAGCATAATTACACCGGTATAATGATACAATAAATATAAAGCACAAATACAATTTTTTTAAGTGTTTGGTGGTGAATTAAAATCCAGAAAATGCTAGGCCTTGTATAGGCTAAATTATGAAATAAATGAAGATTGATAAAATAACTCAACATTTTAAGAGTCAAAAGAATGTTTACACTCTTGCGAAAATTGAGACATTTTTTTAATTCTTTAGGTTGACATGCTTTTATTTTGGCTTTTTAACTTATTTTGATCTATTCGAGTGTCTAAATAAAAGATCTACCAGTATTTTGGTGAAATCCGGTGTTAATAACAACAAAAACATTAGGCAAGGGAATAATAAACCAAATATGAACTCAGATGCCAGCATTAAAAAAACAACAAGTCAAATTAATATGCCTAAATTTATAAAATTTTATCAAAATACCAAAAATTTGCAAATTAATTAACAATTGTTTAAAAATTAAATTCGTACCTTCTAAAGCAACTCTGTTTGGGACCTGCTGTTTTGTGTACCTAAACGTTGGTAGACTTCTGTCAAAAAGACGTAACGTTGAATTTTTGGCTTTGATTTGGGCCTTAAAAAAAAAGCCTTTTGAAAGCAATGTTTTTGTTATAATTATGGACAAGATATTAATATACAATGCTCAAGTTTCCTTTGCTTGTTATATTCCCCATATTACACTTTTCTTTTAATGACCAACTACTCCACAAGTAGCCAAGAGAAATTCACAACCCATGGGCAGAGAGTAGCATCCCACAAAGCGCTTAAAAACAATGTATTTTTTATTTGCACCATGCCGCTCCGCAAGTGGTTTTGTAAACAATAATAAGGCGGCCATCAGACCATCTGCTTTTTCACATGTATGTTGTCACTATGGGTATACTAATATACAGTACAGCTGATGTCATACATGTGAAAAAGCAGATGGTCTGATGACGGCCTAAGTTATGTCAAGTTTATACTTGCGCTCCAAAATCCTCTGGATTTCACGAAATCCTGAAATACACCCCGGTGTTTACACTTATTTTTTTTGTTGATTTCAAACATATCACAATAATCAAGGTAGATACATATGCGCAGCTTATCGAACATGAATTTTCAAAACAAGTTGTTGTAAGTTCTTGCTTCGGCAGAACATATACTAAAATTGGAACGATACAGAGAAGATTAGCATGGCCCCTGCGCAAGGATGACACGCAAAATCGTGAAGCGTTCCACATTTTTCAGGCCACACTTATGGAAAAACTTACCTTCATAGAATAAACATTGCCTCGTCAAATCTATGTGAATCATGCAACACTATTGAATCAGACAACCACGTAATCTTCCAATGCAGCAAACATAATACCGCCAGGAACAACTTTTCCATCTTCAACAAATATACAAATCTATCTGCGTTACTCCTCAACAGATCAACTACTGATGTAGAAGAACTATGCAAATTCATACATCACGCCAAAATCACACTTTAAAACAGCTGTTCTATCAAACCAATCAAAACACACTTCATTCAGTACAAACAAACTTAAGAAGTTACTGAATAACCAGCCAGTGGATATGATTACTTCGGGTAATCGACCAACTACTTGACAACTGCTGCAGCAGACAAATCCAAAAAAAAAAAGTTGTTGTAAATTGATTTAGTCATCAAAAATATACGACAATATAGAACTTTACAACTTTATTTCGAAAATTATCGTAAAATTATCTACGTATCGTATTAAATGTGTGTAGTACTAACAAATAAAAAATGATTTTATCGTTGAGGCATCATAATAATAAATTTTGATAGATAAAAGCTGTGTTCGGAACCTGCAAAATATTACTACTTGCAGTAGTTTTCTCGTTTAGTGCTCAAACTACGTTCCCGTACTCCGGAATCTAGCAAGACTTCCATTTCTCTTTAAACAAAAATAGCGCCGAAAAACACCCTCCTCTTCTGTTTTCTGCAATACAATTTTGGCGTAGTAGAAACTAGCAGCATGTTCTTTGGCATCTAAACACGATAACTGATACGTTGATTTTGACATTTCTGCTGGAATTTTTACAATTTCCATCATTTTTCCGTTCCCGTATTTTTTAAGAAATTTGTATGGGGAAGCAATTTTTGACAATTCGCTTTTTTCTAACATTACCATTAAAAAAGTAGGAAACACAATGAAAAATATCATTGTAACAAAGTAATTCGATATTTTTTCACATTGTTTACAAATGTTGATTCTAAAATTTTTTGTTGCAGCAATTGACCATCTACCTTGTTTATTGTGATACGTGAAAAGTGTTGCAACTTTTGGTACTTTTTTAGGCAAACACAGGGTACACAGGGTTGTATATCATGTGTACTGTGATTTCGATGTTGATTTCGTTGAAATCACGAAATAAGATGATTTCATTTTTGTATGCGAAATCATGATAAATTTTGCTTGATTTCGCTCGAAATCACGAAACGGCTTCGAAATCACGAAACGACGCCGAATGTAAACCAAGCATTACACTCCATAAATGCGTCCAGCACTAACGTTTTATTTCACTTCCCAACATGTATTTTGGTAAATAATTTTTCGTAATTTCAAACTGCAACTTGGGCCAGTAATTTCAATCCATCTAGCCCAACGACTCAAGTAGCACACAAATTCATAAAGTTGGGACGATTTTTTATACACTTACCTTAATACCGCTGTTTTGTGTTGTATTATTGTTGATATTTTTTGAATATTTCAATATATAATTGATTTAATTGTTGTTTTTATAAAATCAATGTGAAATTTAAAACAAAAGCGACATTTGTGTTCTCTCAAGTGAAGTATGTTCAGTGTAGGACAAATCGAGGAGAATTGACAACCGTCACACAGAGGTGTATGAAAACGTAGTTGATTTTTTTGATATCTTGGAAAATTTTATTTGTTAATTAATTTTATTAATTTTCATTTGTTAAAAAGCCAATTATTGAATATATTGTAAAAAAATTGTTGTTTAAACAATAAAAGCAATTATATTCATTATATTCTCGTAAAAATTATAAAAATGTGTGTAACTTGAACGTTCTTCCATCTTCGGTGATAACGTATGACAACTGTTAGAAATTTAATACAGTTTGTCAAGAGCTGGAAAACTATCGATATTTCTAACATTATGCCATGTTCATACTAGAATTTGAATCACGTAGTTCGTTCTCATAATTACGTAAACGAATTAACCCGTTCATACTACATGGTACACAATTCATAGCAACATTATTCATATTTTCATACTTTTTATTTTCTGATTTTAAAGAAAGTTTCGTCCAAAAGACGAGTAAAATTAATTGATATGAACTGAAAAACTATTTGACCTTCTTTCAGATATCTATTTAATATTTAATTACATTATTTTCATTCATCTTTTCTATTTTTTCTCACAATTTTGGTGTTTTCAGCAAATAAAAATATTTTTCTATTTTCAAAATTAACGAGAGAGAGACTAGGGATAAGTAAAACCGATTTCGATTAATCGGTTATTAGCCGTAAAATCTCTAAAAATCGTAGTCGACTGTTGACTGTGCGAAAACCGTATAATCGATTATTCTTAATCGACTTTCGAAAGTCGGAGTCGACTATTAATCGTGGACGACTATTAGTCGTAGTTGACTATTGGGTGTGCTAAAACCGCGTAATGGACGGTACTTTTTTGTACATGCGTACATCACATATTGCATCAACGAAAACGGTCGATTATGATCGGTTTTCCGCGGTTAACGAATAATCGAAACTCGACTTTTAGTACACTCTCAAATAATCGACTAACCGAAAATCGAGTTTTAAGTTTTTCACGAAAACCGTATAATCGAAAAACCGATTATTGCATTTCACTGCGTATCCCTAAGAGAGACCTGCCAAAATAACTTTTTGTTATACAGACTTTCTGGCAGCCATTTGATTTTTGTTTTTAAATTTGTACGCGAATTTGAAACGAAGGACAAGAAATGCAACTGCAATAAACGAAAATAGAAAATTTGCTATGATTTGAATGTTTATTAGTCCTTAAGAACAGTACACATTGTCAGTTTTGAATGACGATTTTTTGCAATTATCGATAACTGTCCAACCGTCCAGCAACCACAAAACATTTTGTGGTTGCATGATGAATGACAAAAATGAACGGCCACACTAGCAAGCAACAACAAAGCTGTCATTCAAAACTGACAATGTGTACCCAGCTTTAAACCGTTTACTTTTCATTCAGGTTTTGCAGTTTTACTAAAAAATTTTGGGTTTTTAATAAATTTTAAAATTTATATTTTTTCTGTCATAATTAATTTATTTCGATAAATTCTCTCATTTGTTAGAGATGGGACAAATTTTATCGTCGTTCTGAGAGTAATTTAAATTGAACAAAGTACACAAATCGTTGTTCGTTCTCAAAATTTTGTATGGGAAATGAAGTTATTATATCGTAATTTGGGGTCGAACAACGAATAGAGAACGAATTACAGTCAGTCTGAACAAGGCATTAGATACTTTCGATATTTCATTTCAAAAAATCGATTGATATAGATTCCCAGCAAAATGTTTGGATCCGCAGATGCAGTTGAATCACTACAAGTGTACAGTACATGTGCCGTTCGAGTACATCTTTTCCTATGAATTCACTTATGAATTTTATAAGAGAGTGCGCAGCTAGGATGCACTCCATTTCGATTCCACAGCACACAGCTAGGATGCACTCCATTTTCGATCCAAATCACAACTTAAGATGCAGTGCTTTGGATCGAATTTATATGCATTCTTCGGATTGCATTTTTAATCAGTCTGAGGATGCAATTAAAATGCAAGCCATTGCGAAATATCGCAAAATAAATAAAATGCATTTATTATTTGTGTAAAACAAGAACACAAAGAACTTTATTATATAAACTTACTTACTTAGTTGGCCCATTACAGAACATTTGTTCCATAGACCGAACTAGAAAAGATCTCCATTCCTCTCTGTTTTTCGCTTGACTTTTTGGAATACCGCGCCTTTCCATTTCTTCATCCACTTGTGTGCTCCATCGAAGCTTAGGCCTGCCGATTCTGCGTGCACCGCCATGTGGCATGTATTCATACGCCTTTTTAGCGGGTTCATCATCGCTCATTCTCATGATATGGCCTAGTCAACGCAATCGTTGCATCTCGATACGTTTAACTATATGCATGTCTTTGTATAGCTTATATAGCTCGTGAAAGGCTGTCTCCTTGTCTGAAACCTCTTTTGGTACAAAATTCTTCGGAGAGGTTCTTTCCAATTTTAACTGAGGACCTAGTATCAGTTAGAGTTATCTTACAAAGCCGGATGAGCTTTGCGGGAATACCAAATTCAGACATTGCATGGAATACCTTTGATCGGAGGGGACTGTCGAATGCTGCTTTATAATCGACAAAAAGGTGAAATGTGTCGATCTGCATCTCTTGGGTCTTCTCTAGGATTTGCCGCAGGGTAAATATCTGGTCAATGGTGGACTTGCCAGGTCTAAAGCCACATTGGTATGGTCCAATTATCTTGTTGACCATAGGCTTTATTCGTTCGCACAGTATCCCTGACACTATCTTATAGGCAATAGGGAGTAGACTTATGCCCCTATAGTTGGAGCATACAGTCTTATCTCCTTCCAGATGGTGCTAACTAGCTGATGCATACACCTTATCAGCGCGTCGCCTCCGGTTTTAAACAGCTCGGCTGGTAAGCCATCGGCTCCTGCTGCTTTATTATTCTTCAGCCGGTTGATTGCTGTTTTTACCTCATCTTGGCCGGGTGGTATACATTCTATACCATCTTCTGGCTCCTGTACATCTCGATTTTTTCACACTCCCGCTTTCTTGCGGAAAATACGTTTCTCTTCTCTCCTTTTCTCCCGATATCTCTCTCGTGCGCTACGCGTTGCTACTGATTGTAAAGTAGCTCTATATGCCGCATTTTTATCTTCGGTAGCAGCACGACACTCCTGGTCATACCATGAATTCCTTTGTGGAGGTCTCTGGAATCCAAGTATGGATTTTGCGGCTGTTTGCATGGAGTGGGCAATATTTTGCCATTGTGTTGTTATGTTATCGGGACAAGGAGTGCTCGCGTTAAGCAATTGGGCTAGTTGAGTGGAATATGCTGTGGCTATCTGTTGTGTTTGCAGCCTATCGATGTCCAACTTCCGCGTTGTGTCTGTTCGTGCTTTATTTGCAACGTTTAGACGGGTACGTACCTTTGCTGCAACAAGATAGTGGTCCGAATCAATGTTTGCGCCTCGGAACGATCGTACATCCAACACGCTGGATGAATGTCTTCCATCTATCACAACATGATCAATTTGATTACTTGTTCTTTGATCTGGGGACAGCCAGGTGCCCTTATGAATATCGAGATGATTAAATCTGGTACTGCTAACTACCATGTTTTTCGCAGCTGCAAAGTCTATCAGCCTCATACCATTGTCAGATGTTTCACTGTGGAGACTGAATTTCCCGACTGTTGGGCCAAAGATATTCTCCTTTCCAATTTTGGCATTAAAATCGCCTAGAATGATTTTAATGTCATGGGCAGGGCAACGGTCATATGTTTCTTCTAAGCGCTCGTAAAATATATCTTTGGTCTGTTCGTCCTTTTCTTCAGTGGGAGCATGAGCGCAAATAATAGCCCGTTTCCACGTCGTTTGTTTTCCTATTCGTTGTTCGACCCTCAAATACGAATAAATTACTTGATTCCCCATACAAAATTCTAAGAACGAACGACGATTTTTCTACGTTGTTCAAGTAGAAATACTCTCCGAACAACGATAAAATATGTCCCATCTCTAACAAATGAGAGCATTTATCGAAATAAATTAATTATGACATGTCTAAATTCAAAATCGAAAAATTAAAATTTTTAGAAAAAAGGAAAAATATGAATGAAAATTAATGAACTAAACATTTTATAAAGAAGCAGAAGGAAGATGGTTGTGTTTCCTTCTTAATTCCACACACATTTCTTGTCCATTAGTTCAAAATCGCGTAAAAAATCAGAAACAAAAAGGAAACAAATAACTGAAAGTCTGTATACACAAACATTGTTTTGGCATGTCTCTCTCTCTCTCTCTCTCTTTAATTTTGAAAATAGAAACATATAAAAATATATTGAAAATACAAAATTATTCAGAATTTATGGAAAAATGAATGAAATGTGTGTAGTTAAATATAGAAGATACATTTGAAGGAAAGTCTATTGTTTTTCCTATTTATTTAATGTATATTTTATGTGTTTTCGGTTCAAATTTTCGTAAAAACAAGGAAACAAAAATGAAGGAAATTTTGTTTATGTTTCTGTTAATTACAAATAGTGTCGTGGAAACGGGTTAATTCGTGTACGTCGTTCGTCAGGCGAACAACGTAATTGAAACGCTCGTGTGAACATGACATAAAGCTGATGTTGAAGAATTTAGCTTTTATTCGAATTGCAGCAAGTCTTTCATTCACTGGGGTGAAGCTGGATACCAGATGTTTTAGTCTCCGACTAACTACGAATCCGCAACCAAACTCATGCTTTACGTCATGGCAGCTATAATACAGTGCGTCACCTTTAGGTGTTGTTGTGACGCCTTTCCCAA
The DNA here is from genome assembly GCF_047663935.1 of Musca autumnalis. Lineage (NCBI taxonomy): Eukaryota > Metazoa > Arthropoda > Insecta > Diptera > Muscidae > Musca > Musca autumnalis. The sequence goes on from NW_027411866.1 coordinate 247,808,764, forward strand.
TCCATCGTATTTCCTGTATGGCAGTAATATCGGCCTTGTACTTTTCAAGTACGTCTGCCAATGCGAAGACTGTACCTTCTCTATAAAGAGTGCGAACATTCCAGGTGCAGATTCGCAGATCATGGTCCTTAAAACGTTTGCGGGGTTCGTCAACTTTAGAGGGGTTTGTTTTTCTTTTCTTTCGTTTTTTCATAGTAGGCTGTTTTTTCTAGGGGAGGGTTACTAACCCGACGCCCAAACCCAAGTTTTTAACGTTCTTATGGGTGAACGCGCGGCACATGTTAGCTCACTACCTTAAACGGGTGTTAAAGGCAGTTCCCCAGGTGACACCACGGGGAGGTCAGTGTCCACTTGAGATGAAAGAGGGACCAAGATAAATCCTGGGCTTTGCCATGTTAAAACCGGTCAGGACCGTTCCTTGGTATCTTCCATCCCCTACGTCACCCTTATTATATAAACACAAATTAAAAAAAGTTTTCAATAAATTCAATCACATTTGAGCTTACTTCCTCCGTTCTCGATTTAATCCAAGTGCATCTGATTTTCTTTCATCATCCTATAGGTTTTTTATGTTGCCTTCCCATCACTAGTTCAGCTTTCGACATGAACTCCAACATCACTCCATTAAAAATTTCCGTCTCGTGAATTACCGCACAAATTTTCGCAACTTAAGTTGATATTTATTTATTTTTATTTTATAACAAATTCTTCGAAATGTATACACTCTCGTTTATTTTTTGAAGAAATGTGTAGGGATCAACCAAATGTTTTTTTTTCTGTAGAGACTGCCTATAAAATGTATCGAACGGAGTGCGTTTTTCATAACTCTGTTGGAGTACATCCATGGTTTAATAAGAAAGGTTAGCCAAAGTTTTATGTCAATTTAAATTTTTTCATTCGAGTATGCCTAAAACGTCAAAACAATATAAACGAACTGTGTATGTTTGTGTGGTGTTTGAATAATATGCCAAACAATTTTAAAAACAATCGAATTCAATGATTTTTAAAATTGTTTTTATACCATTGGTATAGAAGAAATTGGTGAGATTTACATTGAAACAATCAGTTTATCATATTCACAACTCGATTATGTGGAGAAAACTTAACTCTTCATTCATTTTTCGCGTTTTTAATAAAATGCTCAAAAAATGCATTGTAAACAAACCCACTTGTTGCTTTTATTTTGAAGTTTTAGGAATTCTAGAAAAACAAGGGTTCTATAGATTTTTTTCATTTAAATCTACCTCTTTACTTATACCATGAGTACATCGAAAGATGTTGTGAAATCATAAGCTGTATTCCAGAACTAAAAAGTTTTTACAATTTGTACGACTTTTACACATTTTACTCGAAAAAGCGTTCCCGTACACAAAAAAGGTTGTAAAATGTGCACTTCTCTTTAAACAAAAATGGCGCTGAATGACGCTCTCTTTAAAAACTTTTTACACGACAAATTTGGGCGAGTAAAAAAATAGTAACATGGTTGCAAAATACCAAATACCTCTCAATAATCAGATCTAAAGCTCTGTTCCAGAACAAAAAAAATTTAAAATTTTTACCACTTTTACACATTTTGCGTTCCCGTACACAAACTTTATATGAACATCGTTTACGACTTTTACCACTTTATAAAGTACGGGAACAGGCCAAAACTTACTACTAAACTTACCGTAATGCTTGGTTTACATTCGGCGTCGTTTCGTGATTTCGAAGGCGTTTCGTGATTTCGTCCGGAATCAAGCAAAATTTATCATGATTTCGCATACAAAAATGAAATCATCTCATTTCGTGATTTCAGCGAAATCAACATTGAAATCACAGTACACATGATATACAACCTTGCTTTTGCATAAAAAAGTACCAAAAGTTGCAACACTTTTCACGTACAAGGTAGATGTGCGAATTGCTGCAACAAAAAATTTTAGTATTACAATTTGTAAACAACGTGAAAAAATATTAAATTACTTTGTTACAATGCTATTTTCATTGTGTTCCCGTACTTTTTTATGGTAATTTTAGGAAATAGATCAAATTGTCAAATATTTCTCCCCCATACAAATTTCCTAAAAAATATGGGAACGGAAAAATGACGGAAATTGCAAAAACTTCAGCAGAAATGTCAAAATCAACGTATCAGTTATAATATTAGACACCAATGAACATATGAACATGCTTGCTTCTAGTTTCTACTAGGCCAAAATTGTATGGCAGAAAAACAGGAGAAGAGGGTGTTATTCGGCGCCATTTTTGTTTAAAGAGAAGTGCAAGTCTTGCTAGATTTCGGAGTACGGGAACGCATTTTTAGCACTAAACGGAAAACAAAATTTATTATTATGATGTTTCAACGATAAAATCATTATTTTTTTTTTTTTTGTTTTTTGGTACTATACACAATTGATATGATATACAGATAATTTTACGAAAATTTTCCAAATAAAGTTGTAAAGTTCTACATTGTCGAATATTTTTGATGTTTAATTCAATTTACAACAACTTGTTTTGAAAATTCATGTTCAATCAGCTGCGCATATGCATCTACCTTGATCATTGTGATCTGTTTGAAATCAACAAAAAATAAGTGTAAACACCGCGGTGTATTTCAGGATTTCGTGAAATCCAGTGGATTTTGGAGCGCAAGTGTAAACTTGGCATAACTCAAGTTTACGTTCTTTGGTATAGTGTTTCAAAGCGTATACATTGCTAAAACTGCTCACTACCAGTAGAATAACTATTATAAATGTTCGCCAAGTGCACTTCATATTGCTTCATTGGCACCTAATCTAATAAAAAATAAAAATATATGCAAAATATGCAATCAAAACAAAAACAGATGTGTGGTATGTTCAGTGCATGACTATTTCAATGCCGGCAAATTTAACCCATAACTGTTATAATTGTAACATTATAATTAACCCATAATTGTTACATGAAAAAGAGAAAAAACAGCACACAATTGAATAAATTGAAATGAAACAATTTTTGCCTTATGATATCGAATAAATACTAAAAATTAGTAGATTCTTGCAGTTCTGGAACAGACCATATTTCGGGAAGTATGGACTTTCGCAATAAATGATATATATGTTTGTGATCAGGTTGACGAGACCTACCTATGAAAAAAATTTGGTCCTGATCCGAGCTTAATGAAAACATTAAACTTAAGCCAAAGTCTCAATGCCAAATGAAAGGGGGAGTCCTCACGAGAATTTTGGCATACTCCATGTGTTCCAGGTCAGTTTTTGTAGAACAAAGAATATACTGATTTCCAACTGGTGGTCAGGACAGAAAATTGGCTTTGGAAGCCACAATATAAAAACATACATAAAAGTCTCAACTCTAAATGAAAGAGGGAGTCCTCACGAGCATTTTGGCATACTCCATATGTTTCAGGTCAGTTTTTTGTAGAACAAAGTTTCCAATTTTGGTGTTCAAAATTTGTGCCAAATTATTCTTCTTTGCCGTTCACTTTGTGCTGTTCACTTCTTCTTATTTATAATCTGTGCATACACAGTTTGCGACAAACAACGCATTTTCTTCTATTCTTGTATACTCCCTCTTTTATAAAATAATATACATATATTCCATATATTTATAAAATGGAAATAGTGTTTGAAATGTTGCCAAATGTATTGCAATGTAAAACCGAAAGCCCAATAAACGAAAAAGGTTTGCGTCATTAACCCATTACCGCCCTCTGTCCCCATATGAGGACACCTGTTTAAAGAGAGACAACTATAAATAATACCGTTATCTTTCTCATTGTAAATACACATATGACTGCTGTAGGCTACGTGTGATTTATAAACTAGGACACGTGGTCCCAAGAGCCAAACAAGTGTTATTTTTAGTGTTTTGTAATCTCGATATCGGTTCAGCTGTGTTTGGTAAAAAAGTTTTACTGTTATTAATTATACCAAGTGATTTAAAGTTAGTAATTCTTGGTGTATAATATCTCGATTACGTGTAGAGAAGCGTGTTATATTTGAAATAAACAAAAAGTGGGAATTTTATTGTTCAGTGGTTATAACCATCTACCTACAGAGCGAGCATATTGGAGTTTGGATGAAGAGCTTGGGGTCCCTTTGGTCGCAAGTACTATGAGACGAAATAGATTTTTAGAAATAAAGAAAAACTTGCACTTCGCAGATAACAGCAAAATCATAACTTCGACTGACAAAATGTTTAAAATAAGACCCCTTTGCAATCTAATTGAAAGAAATTCATGTCAATGGGGTGTTCCCCACGAAAACTTGTCAGTAGACGAATCCATGATAAAATATTTTGGTCGCCATTCTGCGAAGCAGTTTATTATGGGAAAGCCAGTGCGGTTTGGCTATAAGAACTGGGCAGCAACAAGTTCAGATGGATACTGCTACGGTTTTGACATTTATTGTGGCAAAACTACAGAAGTAATTACTGATCCTTTAGGCGAACGAGTTGTTAAATCTCTGCTTGCAAAAATGCCTATAGTTCCAAAGGAGCACATCGTATATTTCGACAACTTCTTTACAAACTACCATTTGTTGTGTGAATTGAAACGTCTGGGATATAGAGCCACTGGTACAATACGAGATAACAGAACAAAGAAATGAACAAAAAGTGTTTGAGAGCAGAATATGATTATCGATTTGACAAAATTAATGAAATCGCAATAGTACGTTGGAAAGACGACAACAACAACGACGATGGCAACAAATTTTGATCATATAAATCCACTAGGAAAAGTGAAACGATGGTGTAAGGATCGAAGGGAAAAGGTGGACTTCCAAATACCAAGACTCTTCGTCAATTACAACCAGGGTATGGGAGGTGTAGATCAAATGGATCAATCCATTAGCCTCTATAGTGTGTCCATAAGAGGAAAAAAGTGGTGGTGGCCTACATATACGTATCTATTAGATTTGGCAGTTAGTAACGCGTGGCGCTTACATGTTATAAGGTGTAAAGCTGAAAATAATCCACCGATGGACCAATTATCGTTCAGACGAAGCATTGCTCGGGCGTATTTACAACCTACAACATCACGACATCGCAATTCCTTGTCCGTAGTAGTTAGTGACGATCGAAAAAACAACGGCCATAACCCGGAACGCATATCTAATCAATTACGATGTGTTGTTTCTCATGCAAAGTGTCGCTGGAGATGTGAATTATGCAAAAAAACTCTTTGTGTTGAACGAAGCTGCTTTGGGCAATTCAATTTTTTTCAATTCAATTTTTTTATTGAGTCTTTTCGAAAAATATTAATAAGTTCACAATTGCATAAAAAATAATAACTTAAAACTATTACGTGTTGTTTTAATTACAATATGTGAATGTAAAATAATCATTACAGCAACTAGCTTATTTTATAAACTGGGGAAACATGTTAAATAGAAACTGTAATGGTATACCGAGCTTGCTCCCGGCTCTTTCATATCTAGAGAGCGTGTCTCAATTTCTGCTTTGGGCAATTTCATAATTAATCTGCCCATTGTCCCCATGTAGGGACACCCCTTTTTCTCAAAAGTGAGCAACGAATTTTAAGTTTTTTTATGGAATCCCTTTTATTTAGTCGGTAATGAATTAATAAAGATCAATTAAAGCAATTTTTGACCGACAGTTTTCTTTTGGGCGTTAATGGGCTAAAAGGCTTGTATTTTGGTGAAAAGATAAAAAATTTTTCTTTTCACCTAAATGCAAGGTCTATAGCAAGAAGTCGGAATCTCTCGTGGTACAATCATTTGGAAGGTAGGTCAGGTTCGAAAAAATTGTGAAAAATAAGGCCTGGGTGTATTTGCTTATTCTGTCAGAATTACCATAAATGGTACAATCATTTGGAAGGTAGGTCAGGATCGAAAAAATTGTGAAAAATAAGGCCTGGGTGTATTTGCTTATTCTGTCAGAATTACCATAAATGAATAAGCAACAGTAGTGGGATTCTGTAACTCATTTTTGCTGTTGCCGACAAAAATCGGTAAAAGTTAATCGCAAAATTATGACTAAAAACATAAAGAAAAGTTGTAATCACTGTTTGTTGTCGGTAGAGGCGAGCGACTACTTTTTATTCATCGTTAACTTATCGAAAAATTTCGTTAATTATCGAAATTATAAGCATTTTAATTTTACTGACAATTATCGATAACAGCAAAAATGAGTTACAGAATCCCACTACAGGTTGTACTGTTTATTTAATATTTTGGGTCATTAACTAAAACGCGAAAAATAAATGGGTGGCTAAATTTTCTTAGTCCGTGTTTAGACACACAAATTTCTCGGGAAAGTAAATTCAGTTTTTAGGCAATAGGGGGTAGGAAAGAGTATTGAGGAGCTCTTTCCTCTCCGCTCTCTTCCAAAAAAATCAATTTACTTTCCCGAGAAATTTGTGTGTCTAAACACAGACTTAACAGAGTCAGCTTCTGTATATGTTCAAAAGTTTGTTTCATCACAATGTTGTAATAAGTATAAATAATAAATGTTGTAATAACAATTTTCATTTCGACTGAATTTTAATATGTATAAAATATTTTGTCATATTTTTCAAAACCATACACATACATACACAATTTCTGTATACTGATTTGAAAAGAATAAGTCCCAATTTACATTGGGCGAGTTTACTTGCGGCAATTGTAATTTTGGAGAGAGAGGTGAGGCATATGGTAACCCTTTGCCTCTCAGCACCCTCCATGGTATAATAATACAGGTAGCATTATCATGCCAGCTGATGGTAACATAAAGTGTCAATTGCATTGTATTGACGTCAAATTTTGACATCTTTTGTTGCCAACAATTGCCGATGCGGCTACCTGTGTATTTGTACCATGGCACCCTCTCTCACCTACAAACTGACAATTGCCGCAAGTAAACTCGCCTAATGTAAATTGGGACTAAGCAAACCAATCATGATAGAACAAATACAAGGTAAAGTTAATACTACAACAAATACAACTCGAACAACAACCACAAAGGAATTTGTTTTTGTTTGTAACGTTACTGCCAGTTGTATCTGTAAACAAAACAAGGAAATGTCTATAAATTATTGGAATTTAAAAAACTAATAATTTTTCACATTTGGTTGAATATTTTGGAAAACATGAATGAAAATTCGTTACATTTTCAATTTGTATGTTTCCACATCATTCCACTAAATTCATAAATTCTCGCAGAAAGTAGAATTCTTGCAGAAAAGTTTGGGGTCGCTGAAAATTCATAGAAAAAGGAGAAGCTGTTTCAATGTTTTGTTTTAGAAATCAAAGAAGCACATGTTTATTAGGGCTTTATTTTTTTAAATTTTAATAAAATACCTCACATATTAACAAACGTTGTATCGCCTCTACAAGCGGGGATTTACTGCGCGGCTTATCGTTCGAATTTGGAGGAGGTTACATATCATTGATATGAAGAAGTCTTTCTGGGAAATGGTTTTTTCCGAATGATATATTTTTTTCTCAAAAAATATATGTCCCTAATGTACATCGAAATAGAAATTAATGTATAAAATGTCATATGAAATTTGGCACTAACGTTACAACCCAGTTCAGTCAGCTGTTTATTGCTGCTACCTTTTCTTATTCTACCATGCAAACCAATAAGAAAAATTGTAATCAGCTGTTTGCTATGTCCTACCTTGTAATGATTCTACCATGGGAATTTCTCATAGTTTGTTTGCAAGTCCCAATTTACATTAGGCGAGTTTACTTGCGGCAATTGTCAGTTTGAGGGTGTTGAGAGGCAAAGGGTTACCATATACCTCATCTCTCTCTCCGTTAAACTGACAATTGCCGCAAGTAAACTCGCCTAATGTAAATTGGGACTAATTAAATAATGAAAAATTTACAAAAATGCCAAAAGTAGTAGTTGCACGGTTACATTAGAGTTTTTTTTTGCCGGATTAACCCACTTCATGATAGTTTATTTGACGTTTGCGCTATGGAATTGACATTTCAAATCCAAGCCCACTGGGTTAATGCGGTTAAGAGTAACCGGGGTATAAGTACACTCCCGCTCATCTGAATAGGTTTGACCATTATTCTCTTTATATGTTAAGTTTTCTTCAGAAGTATTTGGATTACAGGTCCATACTATATAGCTTTTGAGAGTCCTATATAATGGAAACATTCGCATGAAAAATCATAACGGTGTTGCCATATTTTCGGACAATATCTCTGTTATAATAAAAACGTGCCAAAAAGCTCATCTGTAGTGCGATTATCTAACTCATTTGTTGAGTGAAAAGTTCAAATAAAAGTTGACAGCACTATTGCTATCGGTAGAACTTTACGACTACTTTTTATTGGTCGCTAACTTACCGAATAATATCGTTAATTACCGAAATTATAAGCATTTTAATTTTACCGACATTTGTCGGTAATGGCTATATCACACCATATGCTTTTTCACATGTATGGCATCAGCTGGTATATTTGGCATTGAGATTTTGGCTTAAGTTAAATGTTTTCATTAAGCTCAGATCAGGACCAAATTTTTTCATAGGTAGGTCTCGTCAACCTGATAACATTTATTGCGGAAGTCCATACTTCCCGAAATATGGTCTGTTCCAGAACTGCAAGAATCTACTAATTTTTAGTATTTATTCGATATCATAAGGCAAAAATTGTTTCATTTCAATTTATTCAATTGTGTGCTCTTTTTTCTCTTTTTCATGTAACAATTATGGGTTAATTATAATGTTACAATTATAACAGTTATGGGTTAAATTTGCCGGCATTGAAATAGTCATGCACTGAACATACCACACATCTGTTTTTGTTTTGATTGCATATTTTGTATATTTTTATTTTTTATTAGATTAGGTGTCAATGAAGCAATATGAAGTGCACTTGGCGAACATTTATAATAGTTATTCTACTGGTAGTGAGCAGTTTTAGCAATGTATACGCTTTGAAACACTATACCAAAGAACGTAAACTGGAGTTACGGTAAGTTTAGTTCTGGTAGATCTGGAAGATCTGGAAGTCTTATTAAACGAATGTGTTTGCTGATACAATTGTTATGTTTCTTAGTGAACAAGTACGTGGTATGTTCCAACATGCCTATGAGGGTTACTTGAAATATGCTTCAGATTATGATGAATTACGACCATTGACATGTGATGGTGTGGATACATGGGGTAGCTATTCTTTGACCATGATTGATTCTTTAGACACCTTGGCTACAATGGGTAATTTTACGGAGTTTCGTAGAATAGCTAAGCTATTGGAGGAGAAAATGGATTTCGACAGAGATATTAATGTATCGGTTTTTGAAACCAATATACGAATTGTTGGTGGTCTGCTATCGGCCCATTTGTTGTCCAAAAAGGCTGGAGTGGATTTGGAAGAGGGCTGGCCTTGTCAGGTAAGTGAATAAGTTCTGGACATTTTGCGGTTATGGAATTTTGTTTTCTTTTAGGGTCCATTGCTGCGTATGGCTGAAGACGTGGCGAGACGTTTGCTGCCCGCCTTTGACACATCCACCGGAATGCCTTATGGTACTGTAAACTTACGTTATGGAGTACCCAAGGGTGAAACCTCCATAACATGTACAGCTGGTGTGGGCACTTTGTTGGTTGAGTTTGGTACCCTATCACGTTTAACGGGAAATAGTATCTATGAAGAAGTGGCCTTGAATGCATTACACTCATTGTGGAAAAGAAGATCCAATATTGGTTTATTTGGCAATCACATAGACGTGCAGAGTGGTCGTTGGACGGCTTTAGATTCTGGAATTGGTGCTGGCGTCGATTCCTTTTTTGAATATATGGTCAAGGGGGCGATATTATTACAGCGGCCGGAGCTGTTGGATATGTTTCATGCGGCACGTCAATCGATTGATAAATATTTACGCCATGAAGATTGGTATGTGTGGGCCAATATGAATAAGGGCCAGGTAACGCTGCCAGTGTTTCAGTCTTTGGAAGCTTTTTGGCCTGGTATCTTAAGTATGGTTGGTGATAGATCCGCAGCAATTAAGACAATGGCCAATTATGCCAGTGTGTGGAGGAAATATGGTTTCTTGCCGGAATTTTATACCATAACTACGGGAGAGGCGGCGGCGAATAGGGAGAGTTATCCTTTGAGACCAGAGTTAATAGAATCCGCAATGTATTTGTATAGAGCCTCCAAGAATGAGTTCCTGTTGGAGTTGGGCGAAAGTATGTTGCAAACCATTGAACATAGTGGCAAGACTCGATGTGGTTATGCTACGGTAAGTAAACAAAGGTTTCGTCAGAACATCACTTCTCTTAAACTGAACATACGTGCGTCATGAAATTAATTGAAGAAGTATTTGAAATCAAAATATTTTTCTCTTTACAGATCCGTAATGTGGTCACCCACGAGAAAGAGAATCGCATGGAATCCTTCTTTTTATCGGAAACCACCAAATATTTGTATTTATTGTTTGATGAGGATAATTTTCTGCACAATGGTGCAGGCAGAGGAGATATTGTGGATTTGGGAGCCATCAATGGTGGTGGACAATGTGTTGTGAATAGTGGACCCTATATTTTTAACACAGAAGCCCATCCCATTGACATGTCCGCCTTGTATTGTTGCCATGATCGCAAGCAAGATTTATTCGATGGCTTGGATTTACAAAATTTCAGTGATTCCGCTTTGGCCAAGGCTGATTACGAAGCAAATATAAAGGATAAAATTGAAAATGATGCATATTGTTCACCTCCGCCAAATCGGGAACGTGTAAGAAAACCGATACGACCCAACTCTAACAAATCCAACAACCAAAACCAAGAGCCCAGTATGGCTGTTGATATTGAGGTATTTGATGAAAACAATAAGCCAGCTGGAGATATTTTGGTGGAGTCCTTTGAACGTGTTAAACACGAGTATCTCACCGCTAACAGAACTCCGCCAACAGGGGTACCAGGTTCCACCTCGCAACGTAATCAATTAACGGTTTCAGATTTACAAGATTTCTTTGGCAGAAGACGGGATAACTTTAGAAATCCCCAAGAAGTTTTGGAGTATACTGTGAAATTTTTGAAAAACTACACCCTAGACCCCTCGTATATCGTAAGTTTAAAGTTATTCGATAAGACAGTCACTGAGTATCTTGGATCAGCCACTCAAAAGGAATATGGAAGTACCACAAAAACCCTTTGGAACCTTTATGAATTGAAACAAAAATATCAAATGAATATGGAGCTCTTGAAGGCCTTCAATTTACACATCCTTGAAGATTTTGATAGTAAAATGGTAGAAAAGGTGTTGCTGGTCTTAAACGGTGATCAAAGTGACGTCTCCAATAATGTGATATGGAATAAAATGACTGAACTTTATTTGGAATATTCCAAATCTTTGACAAATACCACCGAAATGCAAAATTTCCTATTGCGGATACTCATCAATGGCTCAGAGGAGAAGCAGAGCAAGTATAGAGCCCTGCTCACACAGGAAGAAATAACAAAGCTGTCCCCGGAAATTGTGGATGTGTCGCAACACTTAAAGGAATTTTCTTATGCCAAAAAGATCGTGGAGGCAGAGAAACGTGTCACTGATACATTTGAACAACTGCAAAAGCTAATGGCCGATATAAATAATAAACAAAAAGAAAAGGGAGATATTAAAAAGGCACAGCCTTCTGATACCACAACCACCAACGGCACGAAAGAAGTCCAACACCAAAATTCCTCTAGAAATTCCAATAATTTAACTACAACTAATTCCAATATATCTTCAACTAACACAGTTTCTAATTCGGATGACACCAACCTAATACATTCCCCCTCCACCAAAGAGAATGAAAATAATTCCGTTTCAGTATGGACCCACTTGGTCGATACATTCTTGGGCAAAAGTTCTTCACAAAAATCCAAATTTGATGCCGGAGACCTTTTACAAAAAACTCGCAAATCTCTTGAACAATATCAAGCTCTGGATATCAACTACAGCCTGCTAACATGTTCGCGTCCTAAATTTATTGAACAATTTGCTTATCGTTACTATCATCCATAAGCAAATCGCGAATACTCTGTTTGACAAGGTATCTTCATCATCATCTTTATAGTCTGTATATTTTTTACAATATATTTAAGACTGTTGAACACTGCTTGCTGTGTATTCCCGCCCAGCCATGTGAATTGAAAACAAAATAAAGTTGTAAATAATTATTTATATTAGAAAGAGAAAAAAAGAATTGGAAAAGAAGAAACAATAATCATTCCACCAAAAAATTGTGTTGTGTAAGTTACGTTGACAAAATGTGTAATTGAGTGATTTGATTATAAAGTAAATAAATAAAAACATATTGATATAAGTTAAAAAGATTTGTGTTTTTTTTCTGTGCCCATGCCCATGACCTCAAGAAAGGTGCTTTTTTAAAGAATATTTTTTCACCCATCACCAGGCCACAAAACGTGGATTTTTTAAAGAATATTTTTTCACCCATCACCAGGCCACAAAACGTGGATTTTTTAAAGAATATTTTTTCACCCATCACCAGGCCACAAAACGTGGATTTTTTAAAGAATATTTTTTCACCCATCACCAGGCCACAAAACGTGGATTTTTTAAAGAATATTTTTTCACCCATCACCAGGCCACAAAACGTGGATTTTTTAAAGAATATTTTTTCACCCATCACCAGGCCACAAAACGTGGATTTTTTAAAGAATATTTTTTCACCCATCACCAGGCCACAAAACGTGGATTTTTTAAAGAATATTTTTTCACCCATCACCAGGCCACAAAACGTGGATTTTTTAAAGAATATTTTTTCACCCATCACCAGGCCACAAAACGTGGATTTTTTAAAGAATATTTTTTCACCCATCACCAGGCCACAAAACGTGGATTTTTTAAAGAATATTTTTTCACCCATCACCAGGCCACAAAACGTGGATTTTTTAAAGAATATTTTTTCACCCATCAACAGGCCACAATACGTGGATTTTTAAAGAATATTTTTTCACCCATCAACAGGCCACAATACGTGGATTTTTAAAGAATATTTTTTCACCCATTACCAGGCCACAATACGTGGATTTTTAAAGAATATTTTTTCACCCATTACCAGGCCACAATACGTGGATTTTTAAAGAATATTTTTTCACCCATCACCAGGCCACAAAACGTGGATTTTTTAAAGAATATTTTTTCACCCATCACCAGGCCACAAAACGTGGATTTTTTAAAGAATATTTTTTCACCCATCACCAGGCCACAAAACGTGGATTTTTTAAAGAATATTTTTTCACCCATCACCAGGCCACAAAACGTGGATTTTTTAAAGAATATTTTTTCACCCATCACCAGGCCACAAAACGTGGATTTTTTAAAGAATATTTTTTCACCCATCACCAGGCCACAAAACGTGGATTTTTTAAAGAATATTTTTTCACCCATCACCAGGCCACAAAACGTGGATTTTTTAAAGAATATTTTTTCACCCATCACCAGGCCACAAAACGTGGATTTTTTAAAGAATATTTTTTCACCCATCACCAGGCCACAAAACGTGGATTTTTTAAAGAATATTTTTTCACCCATCACCAGGCCACAAAACGTGGATTTTTTAAAGAATATTTTTTCACCCATCACCAGGCCACAAAACGTGGATTTTTTAAAGAATATTTTTTCACCCATCACCAGGCCACAAAACGTGGATTTTTTAAAGAATATTTTTTCACCCATCACCAGGCCACAAAACGTGGATTTTTTAAAGAATATTTTTTCACCCATCACCAGGCCACAAAACGTGGATTTTTTAAAGAATATTTTTTCACCCATCACCAGGCCACAAAACGTGGATTTTTTAAAGAATATTTTTTCACCCATCACCAGGCCACAAAACGTGGATTTTTTAAAGAATATTTTTTCACCCATCACCAGGCCACAAAACGTGGATTTTTTAAAGAATATTTTTTCACCCATCACCAGGCCACAAAACGTGGATTTTTTAAAGAATATTTTTTCACCCATCACTAACGTGGATTTTTTAAAGAATATTTTTTCACCCATCACCAGGCCACAAAACGTGGATTTTTTAAAGAATATTTTTTCACCCATCACTAGGCCACAAAACGTGGATTTTTTAAAGAATATTTTTTCACCCATCACTAGGCCACAAATCGTGGATTTTTTAAAGAATATTTTTTCACCCATCACTAGGCCACAAAACGTGGATTTGTTAAAGAATATTTTTTCACCCATCACTAGCCCACATTAGTTGCTTTATGTTCTCGTTACACCCTTGTAAACCTCTTTCCCTGCAAATAAGTGAATTTCAAAAAGTTTGCAATATCAGAAAAGCACAATTTGAAAACTTTTGTTTATCATCGTATTGAAATTATTTTGCGGTTCATTACCTTACCATTCATTGATAGCTGCCCTGCCATGCAATCAACCCAAAAAGAATCAACAACTACCAAAAACAAATATTTTGCAAATAGTTTTTGTTGTTGCTTTTGTCATTTAAGGAAGTAGGTCCTTTGCAAATCTCAGCTGCGAGTACAAGTTGTTTTGTTGTCACGGACTTAAAGTGCGTGTTTTACATGAATTTTTCTTTCCACACAATACCCCACATTCCTAAGAAGACTAACTCTTTTACTCAATTCCGATTTTGTGGTGGAGGTAAGGTAGGTTCCAGCAATAGGGAACTTGGTATGGGGGATACATAAAGTTATGACAATCGTCATAATCATCCAAGTCATGAACACAAAATTAAATCAATGATAAACTTAATAACTAACTCCTATAAAAATAATAATATATGTTGTTGTTGTTGTTGTCGTGGTCGTTGTTTTGTATTTGTTTTTCACTTATTTCATTTATTTGTTTTGTGGTTTCTCCATCATATTTAGTTGTTGGTTGAGGCTTCATGTAATCGGTAATGGATAGTGGGTACATGGGCGAGAACAATGTCTTCAAATTCAAATTCAAGTCCCAAGACCGGGAAGTCTAGTGGAAATAAAAGCAGTGGTGGAACCACTCATGAGTCTGTTGAAGAAAGTGGTATAAAAGAACCTCGTCCTCTGCCATATCTATTCGAAAAGGAATTAATAAATCGGGCCAATAAGCATATTCATGTTGTGGATGATTTTCAACCATCGCGGACAAGTGAGTATATATGTAGAAGTTAAAAAAATGTTTGGGAACATGCTAAAATTGAACCACGGTGCGTATGGATATTGGAAATAATTTTAAAAATATTATTCATAAGTACGCATACTTTCAAATAATTTTCCAATGATTGTCAAACGTGGATTTATTAAAAAATATTTTTCAAGGATTATTTATCAAACGTGGATTTATTAAAAAATATTTTTCAAGGATTATTTATCAAACGTGGATTTATTAAAAAATATTTTTCAAGGATTATTTATCAAACGTGGATTTATTAAAAAATATTTTTCAAGGATTATTTATCAAACGTGGATTTATTAAAAAATATTTTTCAAGGATTATTTATCAAACGTGGATTTATTAAAAAATATTTTTCAAGGATTATTTATCAAACGTGGATTTATTAAAAAATATTTTTCAAGGATTATTTATCAAACGTGGATTTATTAAAAAATATTTTTCAAGGATTATTTATCAAACGTGGATTTATTAAAAAATATTTTTCAAGGATTATTTATCAAACGTGGATTTATTAAAAAATATTTTTCAAGGATTATTTATCAAACGTGGATTTATTAAAAAATATTTTTCAAGGATTATTTATCAAACGTGGATTTATTAAAAAATATTTTTCAAGGATTATTTATCAAACGTGGATTTATTAAAAAATATTTTTCAAGGATTATTTATCGAATTGTTAAAAAATATTTTTCAAGGATTATTTATCAAACGTGGATTTATTAAAAAAATATTTTTCAAGGATTATTTATCAAACGTGGATTTATTAAAAAATATTTTTCAAGGATTATTTATCAAACGTGGATTTATTAAAAAATATTTTTCAAGGATAATTTATCAAACGTGGATTTATTAAAAAATATTTTTTAAGGATTATTTACCAAACGTGGATTTATTAAAAAATATTTTCAAGGATTATTTAACAAACGTGGATTTATTAAAAAATATTTTCAAGGATTATTTATCAAACGTGGATTTATTAAAAAATATTTTCAAGGATTATTTAACAAACGTGGATTTATTAAAAAATATTTTCAAGGATTATTTATCAAACGTGGATTTATTAAAAAATATTTTCAAGGATTATTTAACAAACGTGGATTTATTAAAAAATATTTTCAAGGATTATTTATAAAACGTGGATTTATTAAAAAATATTTTCAAGGATTATTTATCAAACGTGGATTTATTAAAAAATATTTTTCAAGGATTATTTATCAAACGTGGATTTATTAAAAAATATTTTGCAAGGATTATTTATCAAATGTGGATTTATTAACAAATATTTTTCAAGGATTATATCAAACGTGGATTTATTAAAAAATATTTTTCAAGGATTATATCAAACGTGGATTTATTAAAAAATATTTTTCAAGGATTATATCAAACGTGGATTTATTAAAAAATATTTTTCAAGGATTATATCAAACGTGGATTTATTAAAAAATATTTTTCAAGGATTATATCAAACGTGGATTTATTAAAAAATATTTTTCAAGGATTATATCAAACGTGGATTTATTAAAAAATATTTTTCAATATTTTAAGATTTATATTTCTTTCTCTCTTTCTTTCCTCTCTCACAGCACATCATATAACTGCAAAATTTTATGCTCATCACCAACAAAGAGAGCCTGAAAATGAAAAAGTCTATCGACGCTTTATCGATAGACCCTGCCCTGAATGGCATCTAACGGAAAATGGTGTTTATGGGTGGATGCCCCAGACACTCAAGCCAACCCACCTCCTCAGTGAATTGAATTTCATCAATGCCCCCAAGAGAAGATGTTGCCTCACCGTCTATGGGGAGATATTGCAAAGCGACAGAATTACCGAGAGGCCAGGTTTTAATGGTTTGCCTTTTCATTTACAATAATAAAAAAACAACAACAAATATTAATTTTATTCGTTTTTTATTACTGTTCGTATAAAAAATAACTAATTATGTTAACTTATATAACTAAAGGCTTATAGACATAAATATTCTTAGATACCTAATTTAAATGTTTTGTAATGTATATTCTGTGGGTTCACGTTCTCCTTTACTTCTTGGTCCGAAGAAACTAAGCAGGACGGGTAATAATATTAAGCCATGGGCTGCTCCTATTAGAACTATACCCAAATACATGCGGAAATAGAATACCTCAAAGACTTGGGAATTGGAGAAACCCAAGACAATAATACCGGCAAATTTGGTTAAAGTAATGCCGGACAAGACACTGCTACCTGTTACCGATAGGGAGTGCAGGGCCCGTTCTTGTTTGCTACCAACAGCATTTTTGTACGAACGTATAATGTGCGACACAAACTCGACACCAATACCCACTGAGACTACCAGATTCACCAAAGAGATGGCATTCAATGTAATGCCCCAGGCCCACATCATACCGCACATATTGATCAGAATTAACAAGACCATAAAGAGAACCATACCCGCCGAGAGTATATCAAATCCGGTTATAAGGAAGGTTACCAAGAAAATGGCCACAAGCGATATGCCCAGAGAGAAGAGAGCATCATCCCATATTGTCAAGTATTGTTCGTAGAATATGAAGAATACACAATAGGGGAATATGGTAGCATCCACGTTATTCTCGGCGAACATTTCGTTGATTTCAGCTGCCACACGGCGAGCCTCACGCAAGGCACTGTAGAATTGTACCGATGTCGTTGAGGTTGTGGAATATTGCATAAAGTAGGTATCCAAGATGGTACTGGCACCCTCGTGATCCAGGGTGTAAACAACGGCCTAAGGGAGGGAGAGACAGGGGGTTAGAATTTGTGTTTTCATTCTGGCAAATCGTGTCCTGTACTTACATCTGCATATGCTGCCCTACCAGCCTTGGCACACTCAGCATCGGGTAAGTCAGACAAGAAATATGGAATATATTGCCTAAAGGTTTCATCTGTTGGTCTTAAGCCATCTTCCATGAAGGAACGTGGACAAGGTTCACATTCGTATTCCTTGGAATCTGGAAAAAGAGAATGACGAGGGGTTTGTTAACATTTTTGTTGGAAATAGTAGACAACAAAACTTACTGCTTGGACAGAAAGTATTATCGGTGGTGTTAACTTTACAACAATCGGAAATGCGCAACCAATCGATGTAATCATCAATCCATGAAGATGCAGGACGGGCCAGGTAGGTACTGTAAGAAGAGATATTCATTAGATTTATTTTTAGAACATGGGGACGTAGATTTTTAGAAGAATTTTTTCAAATACTGTTTTTTTTAAGATTTTTTTCAAGAACGTGGATTCTTAATGAATTTAAGAATTTAAAGAAAGACATTTTTTTTTTCAAGGACGTGGATTTTTAAAGAATTTTTTTCAGAAACGTGGATTTTTTAAAGAACTTTTTTCAGGCTCGTGGATTTTTTAAAGAATCTTTTTCAGGCTCGTGGATTTTTTAAAGAATTTTTTTCAGGCTCGTGGATTTTTTAAAGAATTTTTTTCAGGCTCGTGGATTTTTTAAAGATTTTTTTTTTAGGCTCGTGGATTTCTTAAAGATTTTTTTCTAAGGGCGTGGATTTTTAAAGAATTTTTTTCAGGCTCGTGGATTTTTTAAAGAATTTTTTTCAGGCTCGTGGATTTTTTAAAGAATTTTTTTTTTGTGCTCGTGGATTTCTTAAAGATTTTTTTCTAAGGGCGTGGATTTTTTAAAGAATTTTTTCCAAGGACGTGGATTTTTTAAAGAATTTTTTCCAAGGACGTGGATTTTTTAAAGAATTTTTTCCAAGGACGTGGATTTTTTAAAGAATTTTTTCCAAGGACGTGGATTTTTTAAAGAATTTTTTCCAAGGACGTGGATTTTTTAAAGAATTTTTTCCAAGGACGTGGATTTTTTAAAGAATTTTTTCCAAGGACGTGGATTTTTTAAAGAATTTTTTCCAAGGACGTGGATTTTTTAAAGAATTTTTTCCAAGGACGTGGATTTTTTAAAGAATTTTTTCCAAGGACGTGGATTTTTTAAAGAATTTTTTCCAAGGACGTGGATTTTTTAAAGAATTTTTTCCAAGGACGTGGATTTTTTAAAGAATTTTTTCCAAGGACGTGGATTTTTTAAAGAATTTTTTCCAAGGACGTGGATTTTTTAAAGAATTTTTTCCAAGGACGTGGATTTTTTAAAGAATTTTTTCCAAGGACGTGGATTTTTTAAAGAATTTTTTCCAAGGACGTGGATTTTTTAAAGAATTTTTTCCAAGGACGTGGATTTTTTAAAGAATTTTTTCCAAGGACGTGGATTTTTTAAAGAACTTCTTCCAAGGGCACTGATTTTTTAAAATTTTATCCAAGGACGTGGATTTTTTAAAGAATTTTTTCTTCAAGGACGTGGATTTTTTAAAGAATTTTTTCTTCAAGGACGTGGATTTTTTAAAGAATTTTTTCTTCAAGGACGTGGATTTTTTAAAGAATTTTTTCTTCAAGGACGTGGATTTTTTAAAGAATTTTTTCTTCAAGGACGTGGATTTTTTAAAGAATTTTTTCTTCAAGGACGTGGATTTTTTAAAGAATTTTTTCTTCAAGGACGTGGATTTTTTAAAGAATTTTTTCTTCAAGGACGTGGATTTTTTAAAGAATTTTTTCTTCAAGGACGTGGATTTTTTAAAGAATTTTTTCTTCAAGGACGTGGATTTTTTAAAGAATTTTTTCTTCAAGGACGTGGATTTTTTAAAGAATTTTTTCTTCAAGGACGTGGATTTTTTAAAGAATTTTTTCTTCAAGGACGTGGATTTTTTAAAGAATTTTTTCTTCAAGGACGTGGATTTTTTAAAGAATTTTTTCTTCAAGGACGTGGATTTTTTAAAGAATTTTTTCTTCAAGGACGTGGATTTTTTAAAGAATTTTTTCTTCAAGGACGTGGATTTTTTAAAGAATTTTTTCTTCAAGGACGTGGATTTTTTAAAGAATTTTTTCTTCAAGGACGTGGATTTTTTAAAGAATTTTTTCTTCAAGGACGTGGATTTTTTAAAGAATTTTTTCTTCAAGGACGTGGATTTTTTAAAGAATTTTTTCTTCTAAGACGTGGATTTTTTAAAGAATTTTTTCTTCTAAGACGTGGATTTTTTAAAGAATTTTTTCTTCTAAGACGTGGATTTTTTAAAGAATTTTTTCTTCTAAGACGTGGATTTTTTAAAGAATTTTTTCTTCTAAGACGTGGATTTTTTAAAGAATTTTTTCTTCTAAGACGTGGATTTTTTAAAGAATTTTTTCTTCTAAGACGTGGATTTTTTAAAGAATTTTTTCTTCTAAGACGTGGATTTTTTAAAGAATTTTTTCTTCTAAGACGTGGATTTTTTAAAGAATTTTTTCTTCTAAGACGTGGATTTTTTAAAGAATTTTTTCTTCTAAGACGTGGATTTTTTAAAGAATTTTTTCTTCAAGGACGTGAATTTTTTAAAGAATTTTTTCTTCAAGGACGTGGATTTTTTAAAGAATTTTTTCTTCAAGGACGTGGATTTTTTAAAGAATTTTTTTTTCAAGGACGTGGATTTTTTAAAGAATTTTTTCTTCAAGGACGTGGATTTTTTAAAGAATTTTTTCTTCAAGGACGTGGATTTTTTAAAGAATTTTTTCTTCAAGGACGTGGATTTTTTAAAGAATTTTTTCTTCAAGGACGTGGATTTTTTAAAGAATTTTTTCTTCAAGGACGTGGATTTTTTAAAGAATTTTTTCTTCAAGGACGTGGATTTTTTAAAGAATTTTTTCTTCAAGGACGTGGATTTTTTAAAGAATTTTTTCTTCAAGGACGTGGATTTTTAAAGAATTTTTTCTTCAAGGACCTGGATTTTTTAAAGAATTTTTTCTTCAATGACCTGGATTTTTTAAAGAATTTTTTCTTCAAGGACGTGGATTTTTTAAAGAATATTTTCTTCAAGGACGTGGATTTTTTAAAGAATTTTTTCTTCAAGGACGTGGATTTTTAAAGAATTTTTTCTTCAAGGACGTGGATTTTTTAAAGAATTTTTATCAGGCTCGTGGATTTTTTAAAGAATTTTTATCAGGCTCGTAGATTTTTTAAAGAATTTTTATCAGGCTCGTGGATTTTTTAAAGAATTTTTTTCAGGCTCGTGGATTTTTTAAAGAATTTTTTCAGGTTCGTGGATTTTTAAAGAATTTTTTCAGGTTTGTGGATTATTTAAAGAGTTGTTTAGACTCGTGGATTTTTTAAATATTTTTTTCAGGTTTGTGTTTTTTTTAAGAATTTTCGTCAGGGTTGGGAATTTTTAAGAAAATTTTCTGGGTTGTGGATTCCTTAAAGAATGTTTTTTCAGGGTCGCGGATTTTTTAAAGAAATTTTCTTTCAGAATCGTGGATTTTTTAAAGAATTTTTCAGGATCTTGGTTTTTTTAAAAACAAATTTCAGGGTCGTAGATTTTTTTTAAGAATTTTTTGAGGACCTTCAAATGTTACTTACATCTCTGGATAACGGGACTGAGTGTATAGCTGCACCGACAATGAATTGTTGTTGCACTCCACACCACCACATATCAAATTTTGATGATCACGATCGGTGTAATCCAAGCCGGGCTTGAGAACCCAGTAAACGGGAGCACCCATGGCCAATAGATCATCCATATAACGGAAGTATTTGACAACATGTGATTCCTTGGGCATAGACATTTCCTGGTCCAAGCCCAATTCCAAATTTGGTGTCACCAGCAATGACAGAGATGTGACCACAAAGAAAACAATGCAGACAATGATTTTGACAGGTCTGAAAGGCGATAAAGGATAATTAGAAAGAAAGACTCCCTGAAGGTTCTATAAGGCCCCACTTACTTGGACAAAATGAAGGGGGCATAGAGGTTTTTAAATAGCTTCTCCAAAACACCCACACTTTCATGGTTGTTACTATCCCCGGATTTCTTAGAGGTTTTGCAGCAACAGAACAAATCCAAACGTCCCGATTCATAGCGTCTCTCATCCAAAGCCATCATGGCCACAAAGGCGGTGATTTGGAAGAGGAAATTGAAGAAAATGGCAGCGGCAGCATACATGGCAAATGTCTTTACCGCAGGCATATCCGAAATGGCACCAATGGCAAAGCAGGCAAATTCTGAACCAGCAGTTTGCAAAATAGAAGGTCCCACCTGGCCCATGGCTTCACCAATGGCCTCCTCAACACTGTCGAACTTTTTGCGATTCAAACGATGATACGTATGGACCATAATAAATATATTATCCACACCCACAGCCAACACCAAGAAAGGTATAACTTCGATGGCCAACATAGTTGTGACCACATCCAAGTAACCCCAGAAACCCAAACTGCATGCCACCGAAGCCAAGACAATGATGATACCACCAATTGCCAAAACAATTTTCGATTCTCTCAAGAAATGTAAACAGCTGCGGATTTTGCCCAAAGCAATGGCCACATAGACGAACATCACCACATAACTGATGAGCACAGTAGAGACTTCACCTTCGGACAGCTCAACAATGGCATCTTGGATGGAACGTTCAGCGGAGAAGGCAATATCAAGTTTGTCATTTGTATAGTTTTTCAAGAAGTCAACAAAACGCTTCTCCCATTCCAAATTGGGTTCCAGCAGGGCTTCATTGTTTTGATTTTTACCCAGGAAGGTTAAGGATACACCTGTGGCTAACAGGTAATTGGGATCTTCACCGGAATTTACTTTGGGCATACCACCCACCGAAATACCAGGTTCAATGGGACCACCGTAAGGACCAAAGCAGGCCTCCAACATGGGTACACTGAAAACGAATAAAAGTTGGTGAATTATTGGATTTAAAAAAAAAAATAGGAAAACTTCCATTCAGCCGGGCTGAATGGGGTTTTCTTTTGGAAAACTTCTATTCAGCCGGCTGAATAGGGTTTTCACTAAGAAAACATCTATTCAGCCCGGCTGAATAGGGTTTTCATTAAGAAAACATCTATTCAGCCCGGCTGAATAGGGTTTTCATTAAGAAAACTTCTATTCAGCCAGGCTGAATAGGATTTTCATTAAGAAAGCTTCTATTCAGCCAGGCTG
The DNA here is from genome assembly GCF_047663935.1 of Musca autumnalis. Classification (NCBI taxonomy): domain Eukaryota; kingdom Metazoa; phylum Arthropoda; class Insecta; order Diptera; family Muscidae; genus Musca; species Musca autumnalis. Next base: position 247,831,847 of record NW_027411866.1, read on the forward strand.
AATAGGATTTTCATTAAGAAAACTTCTATTCAGCCTGGCTGAATAGGGTTTTCATTAAGAAAACTTCTATTCAGCCTGGCTGAATAGGGTTTTCATTAATAAAACTTCTATTCATCCTGGCTGAATAGGGTTTTCATTAAGAAAACTTATATTCAGCCTGGCTGAATAGGGTTTTCATTAAGAAAACTTATATTCAGCCTGGCTGAATAGGGTTTTCATTAAGAAAACTTATATTCAGCCTGGCTGAATAGGGTTTTCATTAAGAAAACTTCTATTCAGCCTGGCTGAATAGGGTTTTCATTAAGAAAACTTCTATTCAGCCTGGCTGAATAGGGTTTTCATTAATAAAACTTCTATTCATCCTGGCTGAATAGGGTTTTCATTAAGAAAACTTATATTCAGCCTGGCTGAATAGGGTTTTCATTAAGAAAACTTCTATTCAGCCTGGCTGAATAGGGTTTTCATTAAGAAAACTTCTATTCAGCCTGGCTGAATAGGGTTTTCATTAAGAAAACTTCTATTCAGCCTGGCTGAATAGGGTTTTCATTAAGAAAACTTCTATTCAGCCTGGCTGAATAGGGTTTTCATTAAGAAAACTTCTATTCAGCCTGGCTGAATAGGGTTTTCATTAAGAAAACTTCTATTCAGCCTGGCTGAATAGGGTTTTCATTAAGAAAACTTCTATTCAGCCTGGCTGAATAGGGTTTTCATTAAGAAAACTTCTATTCAGCCTGGCTGAATAGGGTTTTCATTAAGAAAACTTCTATTCAGCCTGGCTGAATAGGGTTTTCATTAAGAAAACTTCTATTCAGCCTGGCTGAATAGGGTTTTCATTAAGAAAACTTCTATTCAGCCTGGCTGAATAGGGTTTTCATTAAGAAAACTTCTATTCAGCCGGGCTGAATAGGGTTTTCATTAAGAAAACTTCTATTCAGCCTGGCTGAATAGGGTTTTCATTAAGAAAACTTCTATTCAGCCTGGCTGAATAGGGTTTTCATTAAGAAAACTTCTATTCAGCCTGGCTGAATAGGGTTTTCATTAAGAAAACTTCTATTCAGCCTGGCTGAATAGGGTTTTCATTAGGAAAACTTCTATTCAGCCTGGCTGAATAGGGTTTTCATTAGGAAAACTTCTATTCAGCCTGGCTGAATAGGGTTTTCATTAGGAAAACTTCTATTCAGCCTGGCTGAATAGGGTTTTCATTAGGAAAACTTCTATTCAGCCTGGCTGAATAGGGGTTTCATTAGGAAAACTTCTATTCAGCCTGGCTGAATAGGGTTTTCTTTAGGAAAACTTCTATTCAGCCGGGCTGAATAGGGTTTTCTTTAGGAAAACTTCTATTCAGCCGGGCTGAATAGGGTTTTCTTTAGGAAAACTTCTATTCAGCCGGGCTGAATAGGGTTTTCTTTAGGAAAACTTCTATTCAGCCGGGCTGAATAGGGTTTTCTTTAGGAAAACTTCTATTCAGCCGGGCTGAATAGGGTTTTCTTTAGGAAAACTTCTATTCAGCCGGGCTGAATAGGGTTTTCTTTAGGAAAACTTCTATTCAGCCGGGCTGAATAGGGTTATCTTTAGGAAAACTTCTATTCAGCCGGGCTGAATAGGGTTTTCTTTAGGAAAACTTCTATTCAGCCGGGCTGAATAGGGTTTTCTTTAGGAAAACTTATATTCAGCCGGGCTGAATAGGGTTTTCTTTAGGAAAACTTCTATTCAGCCGGGCTGAATAGGGTTTTCTTTAGGAAAACTTATATTCAGCCGGGCTGAATAGGGTTTTCTTTAGGAAAACTTCTATTCAGCCGGGCTGAATAGGGTTTTCTTTAGGAAAACTTATATTCAGCCGGGCTGAATAGGGTTTTCTTTAGGAAAACTTCTATTCAGCCGGGCTGAATAGGGTTTTCTTTAGGAAAACTTATATTCAGCCGGGCTGAATAGGGTTTTCTTTAGGAAAACTTCTATTCAGCCGGGCTGAATAGGGTTTTCTTCAGGAAAGCTTCTATTCAGCCGGGCTGAATAGGGTTTTCTTTAGGAAAACTTCTATTCAGCCGGGCTGAATAGGGTTTTCTTCAGGAAAGCTTCTATTCAGCCGGGCTGAATAGGGTTTTCTTCAGGAAAGCTTCTATTCAGCCGGGCTGAATAGGGTTTTCTTTAGGAAAACTTCTATTCAGCCGGGCTGAATAGGGTTTTCTTTAGGAAAACTTCTATTCAGCCGGGCTGAATAGGGTTTTCTTTAGGAAAACTTCTATTCAGCCGGGCTGAATAGGGTTTTCTTTAGGAAAACTTCTATTCAGCCGGGCTGAATAGGGTTTTCTTTAGGAAAACTTCTATTCAGCCGGGCTGAATAGGGTTTTCTTTAGGAAAACTTCTATTCAGCCGGGCTGAATAGGGTTTTCTTTAGGAAAACTTCTATTCAGCCGGGCTGAATAGGGTTTTCTTTAGGAAAACTTCTATTCAGCCGGGCTGAATAGGGTTTTCTTTAGGAAAACTTCTATTCAGCCGGGCTGAATAGGGTTTTCTTTAGGAAAACTTCTATTCAGCCGGGCTGAATAGGGTTTTCTTTAGGAAAACTTCTATTCAGCCGGGCTGAATAGGGTTTTCTTTAGGAAAACTTCTATTCAGCCGGGCTGAATAGGGTTTTCTTTAGGAAAACTTCTATTCAGCCGGGCTGAATAGGGTTTTCTTTAGGAAAACTTCTATTCAGCCGGGCTGAATAGGGTTTTCTTTAGGAAAACTTCTATTCAGCCGGGCTGAATAGGGTTTTCTTTAGGAAAACTTCTATTCAGCCGGGCTGAATAGGGTTTTCTTTAGGAAAACTTCTATTCAGCCGGGCTGAATAGGGTTTTCTTTAGGAAAACTTCTATTCAGCCGGGCTGAATAGGGTTTTCTTTAGGAAAACTTCTATTCAGCCGGGCTGAATAGGGTTTTCTTTAGGAAAACTTCTATTCAGCCGGGCTGAATAGGGTTTTCATTAAGAAAACTTCTATTCAGCCGGGCTGAATAGGGTTTTCATTAAGAAAACTTCTATTCAGCCGGGCTGAATAGGGTTTTCATTAAGAAAACTTCTATTCAGCCGGGCTGAATAGGGTTTTCATTAAGAAAACTTATATTCAGCCGGGCTGAATGGGGTTTTCTTTAGGAAAACTTATATTCAGCCGGGCTGAATGGGGTTTTCTTTAGGAAAACTTATATTCAGCCGGGCTGAATTGGAGTTTCTTTAGAAAACTTATATTCAGCCAGGCTGAATGGGGTTTTCTTTAGGAAAACTTCTATTCAGCCAGGCTGAATGGGGTTTTCTTTAGGAAAACTTCTATTCAGCCAGGCTGAATGGGGTTTTCTTTAGGAATAGGGTTTTCATTAAGAAAACTTTTATTCAGCCTGGCTGAATAGGGTTTTCATTAAGAAAACTTCTATTCAGCTTGGCTGAATAGGGTTTTCATTAAGAAAACTTCTATTCAGCTTGGCTGAATAGGGTTTTCATTAAGAAAACTTCTACTCAGCTTGGCTGAATAGGGTTTTCATTAAGAAAACTTCTATTCAGCCTGGCTGAATAGGGTTTTCATCAAGAAAACTTCTATTCAGCCTGGCTGAATAGTGTTTTCATTAAGAAAACTTCTATTCAGCCTGGCTGAATAGGGTTTTCATTAAGAAAACTTCTATTCAGCCTGGCTGAATAGGGTTTTCATTAAGAAAACTTCTATTCAGATTGGCTGAATAGGGTTTTCATTAAGAAAACTTCTATTCAGCCTGGCTGAATAGGGTTTTCATTAAGAAAACTTCTATTCAGCCTGGCTGAATAGGGTTTTCATTAAGAAAACTTCTATTCAGCCTGGCTGAATAGGGTTTTCATTAAGAAAACTTCCTTTCAGCCTGGCTGAATAGGGTTTTCATTAAGAAAACTTCCTTTCAGCCTGGCTGAATAGGGTTTTCATTAAGAAAACTTCTATTCAGCTTGGCTGAATAGGGTTTTCATTAAGAAAACTTCTATTCAGCCTGGCTGAATAGGGTTTTCATTAAGAAAACTTCTATTCAGCCTGGCTGAATAGGGTTTTCATTAAGAAAACTTCTATTCAGCCTGGCTGAATAGGGTTTTCATTAAGAAAACTTCTATTCAGCCTGGCTGAATAGGGTTTTCATTAAGAAAACTTCTATTCAGCCTGGCTGAATAGGGTTTTCATTAAGAAAACTTCTATTCAGCCTGGCTGAATAGGGTTTTCATTAAGAAAACTTCTATTCAGCCTGGCTGAATAGGGTTTTCATTAAGAAAACTTCTATTCAGCCTGGCTGAATAGGGTTTTCATTAAGAAAACTTCTATTCAGCCTGGCTGAATAGGGTTTTCATTAAGAAAACTTCTATTCAGCCTGGCTGAATAGGGTTTTCATTAAGAAAACTTCTATTCAGCCTGGCTGAATAGGGTTTTCATTAGGAAAACTTCTATTCAGCCTGGCTGAATAGGGGTTTCATTAAGAAAACTTCTATTCAGCCTGGCTGAATAGGGTTTTCATTAAGAAAACTTCTATTCAACCTGGCTGAATAGGGTTTTCATTAAGAAAACTTCTATTCAGCCTGGCTGAATAGGGTTTTCATTAAGAAAACTTCTATTCAGTGTGGCTGAATAGGGTTTTCATTAAGAAAACTTCTATTCAGCCTGGCTGAATATGGATTTCTATAGGAAAATTTCTATTCAGCCTGGCTGAATATGGTTTTCTATAGGAAAATTTCTATTCAGCCTGGCTGAATGGGGTTTTCTTTGGGAAAACTGTTATTCAGCCTGGCTGAATGGGATTTTCATTAGAAAATTTTTATTTAGTAAGCTTGAATGGTTTGGAGAATTATACTTACTTCAAACAGTCTTCCAAATGATTCAAATAATTGATAACATAGCCATTTTCATCTTCATATTCAGTCTCGAAAAATTCCCAATCATTTTGGAAAAATCCAAAAATTGATTGTACCAAACATTTGTCGACACTGGTCTTTTCACCGGGATAAAGAATGGGAGCATAACAGACTTTATCCAAACCAATACCATCTTCTATGCCAATGGCCTCAATGGCTTCCTGCAATCGAAATACTTCCACAAGGAAACTTTTTTCGTAGGCAGGACCGAATTCTGTAATACCGCCTGTGGTATTGTGGGTGAACTGAAGAGGGAATGAGATAAAAAAGAGATTAACTTCAGCTTATAACTTTCCATGAAATCACATCTTACCCCAGATCCATTGACGGGTTTAATGAAAACTTGATTGGTCCTATAGAAGGGGCCAAAGTGCGAATCAAAATATTCCTTTTCCAAACGAGTTTGACTTTCTTCGCCAGCCCATAACTCAACGGGATCTGTTGTAACTTGCATGTATGTGATGCCATAGCAAAGGCCACCAATTACCCATGACAATATGGCCAAAATCAAGACAGGATGTTTGGCAATGAATGTACCGCCGGCACGGAATACTTTGTACAGGACATCATTGAAGCAACCAAAGCCAGAAAAACATCCGGGGATATTACATTTCGAACGGAAACGTTCAAATACCCACACGGCCACAATAAAGACAACAAAACCGGCCATAATAAACAAACCCATTAACACAAAGACCTCCTCATGGGCCACTGGTATATCGGTAATGACACACGAATCTGGACAATCAATACAAGCACAGGCGTATTTATTTTCATAGGCCTCCGAACATGACAGCGGGTACATTTTTAAACGACCCTCCTCCGATGATTCATTTAAGAAGATATAATTAATGGGAAAGGGTACATAGTCACTGACATCCGTGTCACCCATAAACCGATACCATTTCTGATGGTCACATGTCCTGGCATTATAAGCACCACAACCTAAATCCATGGCGGGACGTCCGGTCTGTGAGTGTTGTATATATTTGCAGCTGTCATAGATGCTTTCGACAAATTCATCATCGATCCGATAATCGATTTTTTCCACATATTCCACACCGTTGTGGGTGTTGTGATAGGGGGTCAGGAAGAGACTGTGATTGTGGGCACATGTCATCGAACAGATACTGAGACCCATATTCACCACACATGTCGGGCAGCGGGAGTAAATACCATCAGCCTGGGACATACCCTGTTCCATGGCTTGGATTTGATCACCATCACAGCACAAATACATGGGGGCTGTAGGAAGAGATGGATATTAAATACAAAATAGGTATATATGTATATTATGAGAAGATAGATAGAGAGAGAGAGAGAGAGAGCGTGTAATATTTACCATCCGGATCATCGCCTTTGTAGTAATCGTATAGAACAGGACAACGTGTCTTGAATATAGCCTCTGCAGCTGGATCATTTAAGGGTAAAGCTTCGCCATTGTATGCTTTATTTTGCCAATGTGCTCCTTCCATATGACTGTGGCCGTACCAAATACAGGTGGCATTGCTTCGGGGGATATTTTGTAGGCACAGCAGGAGACAACTTATCGTTAATATCACAGCTAATTTATTCTTCGATTCTGAAATGCAAATATTGGATATAAATTAGCAAAATAAAATATTTAATTCATTGGATTATTCAAATATTGTTGTGGAAGTTTTTGATGGGTTTTCAAGGTTAATCTCAGGCCAAAAAATATACACAGTAATCAGAAAATCGAAGTTCGAATTGCTGTGGTTTTGAAATTAAGAATTCATAGAATATTTAAAATAACAAGTAAAATAAAAAAACAACAAAGTAGAATAATATCTGAACCCAACCTTAATCAAGGGTATTGATAGGCTTTAGTAGGACAAGTCTGGAACTTATCTTTGCCCCTTTTATCTTAAATCCCTTGTATCTAAGAGATAGAGTCTCGTAGTAAATTACCAACTGCTTATGATCACTGGATCTATGGAATAGCTGTATCTCAGATTATAAGCCTGACATTAGCCCGCTTTTGGAAGGTCATAATCGCCTGGTCCTGGGGGACTTTAATGCGCATCATGAAATGTGGCATTCGGCCCTCGGATACGACCAGAGGGGTATAGCGCTGGCTGAGCAGATTGATAGCTCTACGTTTTGCTCGCTCAATGAGGACTGCCCTACCAGAATTAGACATAACCATCGTGTCACCTGGCAACCCGTCATTTTCCTTGGATCAGACCATCTCCCAATAATTGTCTCCATCAGCAGACCACCCGATTTCATTACCTCTGAACGCGGCACATTCGTCAATCATGGGAAAACTGATTATCCGAGTTTCAGAGAGTTCACCAATCACCGCTTCAGAGAATTGCCCAATCCTTCTGATGTTCGGGTAGCGGAAAGGACGTTCCGAGAGATCATCAATACTGCAGCCGCTCGCCATATACCTGCTGGTCGAATACCCGAAGTAAGACCAAATTTCCTAGCAGAGGCGACGGGATTAGCAAATGAGCGTGATGAGCTTCGTCCAACCAACCCCGACGACCCCAGAGTCATGGAGCTGACACTGGAAATTAACGGGCTGGTCGGCGAACATAATCCGAACAAGTGGTTAAATCATCTGAAGAGTTGCAACATCGGAGCCGGTATAGGTGAATTGTGGGCAACGGTTAAGTCACTCTCGAACCCCGGAAGGAGGGATGACAGGACCTCAGTCACGTTTGGCGACGTTACGTTGACTGACCCGAAGAGGTGTGCAAGTTACCTCAATCGACAGTTTGTCGAGCACCCCGAGAGTGACAGGGCGAAGAGAGGAGTGTTACGTCGCATTAGATCTTTTCCTGCCGAGGATGAACCACCACAGTTTACAATGGATGATGTTGCGAATGACATCAGGAAAGCTAAATCATCCAAAGCGTTGGGCCCTGACGGAATTTCCATGGTAATGTTGAAACAGCTGGATGAGCCGGGAGTGGAGTATCTCACTAAAGTTCTCAACCTGTCGCTAGCCACCCTTATTGTTCCCGAAGTCTGGAAAATGGGGAGGGTGGTCCCGCTACTGAAGCTAGGCAAGGATGCCAGCAAAGGTGAATCGTACAGGCCGATTTCGCTTTTGTCACCTGTCTGTAGCGAAGACCCTTGAGGCCTTAGTCCTCCCCAGCATTAGAAATAGCTATCAAGTTGCATGGATTCCATAGGCAGCACAGCACAACAACAGCGCTGCACGCCATCTCCACACATATTTGTCGAGGACTCAACCAGGAGCGGCCGTGTGATAGAACAGAGATGGTGGCGCTTGACTTATCAGAAGCCTTTGATACTGTCAAGCACTCCACGCTGTTCGAGGACATCGAGCAGACAACCCTCCGTATAAGTCTGATAATCAACTATATGTGTGGTCGCCAATCGTATGTGGAGTTCAGGAACAAGAAATCCAAGCCCCGTAGAGTGAAACAGGGAGTTTCCCAAGGAGGGGTGATATCTCCGAAAATATGTAACCTATACCTCTCCTGTATTCCGCCGCATCCATAGGCATGGAGATCGTAATATGCGGATGATTGTACGATCTTGGCATCAGGTACCTTTACTAATGTTATTTTCTGATCGCTAGATGGACTGCAGGGGTGAGTACTGAGTTGAATGTCACGGTCGATGGCAACAGAATTCCGACCACAAACTACTCAAAGATTCTGAGGACAACATCGGCAGCTTGTTGACGTTGTCCGCGCATGCCACAGCTATTTGCGACAAGCTGAGATGTCCTCAAGTCCCTAGCACCATCCAAATCACCATATGGTTAATAGGACATCCCCCGCCAAGGCGTGACAGTAGGGATCTTGATTATCTTGAAAGACAGATCCAACGTTAAAAGAGAGAACCCCACACAGATGCAGTTGCAGATGTCATAAACAACTATCGAGTGGATGCGGTCCTCGGAGAACCATTTCCCATCTATTGCAGCTGAGGAGCATCAGCTGCCCCAACTACGCAGCAGAGACATGAACAATTAAAACCAAAGATGAAAAAAGCTAGAGACAACTATGGATCCAAGGCCTACAGAAGCACACATAATAGATTGTTCATTATTGTGATTTGATTTCCATTGTATTTTATGTCACAATAATGTATTTGACAGCAAATTAAATATTCAGGGCTAACTAGTTTGGGCTGAGTGTCCGACTGTATAGACTGTGGATGGATCTATAGAAGAATTTTAAAAATATACTGGACCGATCGAGTAACTAACAGTGAAGTCTTAAGAAGAATGACCATCGATCGACAACTGATTAAAACAATAAAAAATCGTAAAATCTCATATTTTGTGTACATGGTGAGAAATAATAAATACCAACTCATCCAAACAATTCTCAAAGGGAAATTTGAAGGAAGACTCAGCAGAGGAAGAAGATAACTTTCCTGGTTAAAGAATATATAAGACTGAGTTGAAATATACCAAGCAATGGTCTTGACCTAACTTAACATGGCCAAGCCCAGGATTTATCTAAGGACCATGATCTGCGAATCTTCACTTGAAATGTGGTTATAGAGAAGGTGCAGTTTACGCATTGTCAGATGTACTTGAAAAGTACAAGGCCGACATTACTGCCATACAGGAAATTCGATGGATTGGGAAATGCATCACAACAACACCTAAAGGTGACACACTGTAATATAGCTGCCACGACACCAAGCATGAGTTTGGTTGCGGATTTTTAGTTGATCGGAGGTTAAAACATCTGGTCTCCAGCTTTACACAAGTGAATGAAGGACTTGCTACAATACGGATAAAAGCAAAATTCTTCAACATTAGCTTTATTTGCGCTCATGCTCCAACCGAAGACAAGGACGAACAGACCAAAGATATATTCTACGAGCGCTTAGAATAAACATATGACCGTTGTTCTGTCTAGACGATTTTAATGACAACATTGGAAAGGCACAACAGTCGGGAAATTTAGTGTCTATAGTGAAACATCTATCAATGGAATGGGGCTGATAGACTTCGCAGCGGCAATAAACATGGTAGTTAGCAGTACCAGATTTAAGCATCTTGATATTCATAATGACACCTGGCTGTCTCCAGATCAAAGAACAAGAAATCAAATCGTAGCGCACAAGAGATGTATCGGGAGAAAAGAAGAGAGAAGAAACGTATTTTTCGCAGGAAGAAGAGAGAAATGGAAAAGCGGGAGTGTGAAAAAACGAGATGTACAGGAGCCAGAATGAAGTCCGAAAATTCTATCAAAGGGTGAAACATCAAACTGATGGTTTTGGTACTGGAACATTCTCCTATAGAGACCAGCAAGATAATTTAGTAACTGAAACAGATGGGGTGCTCGGGATATAGAAAAGAACATTTTTCCAAACGGTTCGTATCCAATGCTAACGAAAACAAAGAACATACACAGATCCAATCCCAGAAGAAGGTATTGAATATATACCGCCCAACCAAGATGAAGTAAAGACAGCAATAAATCAGCTGAAGAATAATAAAGTAGCAGGAGCCGATGGCCTACCAGCCGAGCTGTTCAAAACCGGAGGCGACACGCTTATAAAGTGTATGCACCGGTACCGTTCTTTGGGGGGCTATATAAAGGCGTGGGCCTATACCGACAAAATTCTGGGGAAAAATTTTATACCTCCAACGAAGACTAAATACTAAATTTCAGCCATTTGGGTGTGATAATTAAACTAAAATCTTCAAAATACCGAAAATCGGGAGTTACCATTCTATGGGGGTTATATGAAGGCGTGAACCTATACCGACACATTTTATATGGAAAGTTTTATATACCAAAGGGAGACTAAAGACCAAAGTTCAGCCATTTCGGTGGAATATTGAAATACCGTAAATCGTTGGATACAGTTCTATGGGGGCTACATGAAAGCGTGGGTCTATACCGACAAATTTCATATGGAAAGTTTTATATCCCAAATGAAGACTAAATACTAAATTTCAGCCACTTCGGATGAATATTGAGGCCACAACCTTCAAAATACCGAAAATCGGTAGGTACCGTTCTATGGGGGCTATATGAAGGCGTGGGTCTATACCAACAAATTTCATATGGAAAGTTTTATATCCCAAATGAAGACTAAATACCTAATTTCAGCCATTTCGGAGGAATATTGAGGCCACAACCTTCAAAATACTGAAATTCGGGAGGTACCGTTGTATGGGGGTTATATGAAGGCGTGGGCCTACACCGACAAATTTCATACGGAAAGTTTTTTTACCCCAAATGAAGACTAAGTACTAAATTTCAGCCACTTTGGTGGAATATTGAGGCTAAAACCTTCGAAATACCGAAAATCGTGAGATACCGTTCTATGGGGGCTATATGTAGGGGTGAGCCTATACCGACAAATTTCATGTGGAATATTTTATACCCCAAATGAAGACCAAATAGCAAATTTCAGCAATTTCGGAGGAATATTGAGGCCACAACCTTCAAAATACAGCAAATCCGGAGGTACCGTTCAATGGTGGCTACGTGAAGGCGTGGACCTATACCGCCAAATTTTACATGGAAAGTTTTATACCCGAAATGAAGACTAAATACTAAATTTCAACCATTTCGGAGGAATATTGAGGCCACAACTTTCAAAATACCGAAAATCGTGAGGTACCGTTCTATGGGGGCTATATTAAGGGGTGGGCCTATACGACAAATTTCATATGGAAAGTTTTATACCCCAAATGAAGACTAAATACCAAATTTAAGCCATTTCGGTGTGATAATGAAACTTAAACCTTCAAAATTCCGAACATCGGGTGGTACCCGTGGACCGATATAGTCCATTTGCAATAATAGACAAGTAAAAAAGCATTAAGTTCGGCCGGGCCGAACTTTTCATACCCTCCACCATAAAATATTCTGAACTAAAATGGAATAATTACTTTTCATTCCTGTCCCCAACTTTAAGTGGGTACGTTAAAATGTCAGATAATGTTTATGTACATTTATGCTTCATTCGGGAGGCCCTTTTTTATGGTGCCTATATCTAACTATGTATGTTGAAAATTTTTGGTGGGCTAGAAATTGGGAGGTACTGTTATATAGGGGTTATAATAAAACATGGGCCTATGTTGACAGTTTTTGATGGGAGCCTTTAATGTCAAATAACTCCTAATTCGGTTAAAAAATTTAGCTAGAATCTTGAAAATATCAAAAATCGGTATATAACGTGGGAACTTCAAATGTCATTAACAGCTAGTTCGGAGGTATCTGGGCTATACGAAAATATGAACTTAAAAGAACCGTTATATGGGGGCTATACCAAAACATGGACCTATGTCCACAAGTTTTGTCATATAAGTTTATTGACATTTAAGAACTTTAAATGTCAAATTATAGCTACATCGGTCGGAAAATGTAGCTACAAACATCAAAACACCGCAAATCGGGGGTACCGTTATATGAGGGCTATACCAAAACGTGGACCTATGTCCACAAGTTATGTTATATAAGTTTATTGACACTTAAGAACCATAAGTGTCAAAATATAGCTAAATCGGTCTGAAAATGTAGCTAAAACTATCAAAATACCGTAAATCGGGGGGTACCGTTATATGGGGGCTATACCAAAACGTGGACCTATGTCCACAACTTTTGTTATATAAGTTTATTGACACTTAAGAACCCTAAATGTCAAATTATAGCTATATCGGTCTGAAAATGTAGCTAAAAACATCAAAACACCGTAAATCGGGGGGCACCGTTATATGGGGGCTATACCAAAACGGGGACCTATGTCCACAACTTTTGTTATATAAGTTTATTGACACATAAGAACCCTAAATGTTAAATTATAGCTACATCGGTCTGAAAATGTAGGTAAAAACGTCAAAATACCGTAAATTGGGGGGTACCGTTATATGGGGGCTATACCAAAACGTGAACCTATGTCCACAACTTTTGTTATATAAGTTTATTGATACTTAAGAACCCTAAATGTCAAGTTATAGCTAAATCGGTCTGAAAATGTAGCTAAAAACGTCGAAATACCGCAAATCGGGGGGTACCGTTATATGGGGGCTATACCAAAACGTGAACCTATATCCACAAGTTTTGTTATATATGTTTATTGACACTTAAGAACTCTTAATGTCAAATTATAGCCAAATCGGTCTGAAAATGTAGCTGAAAACGTCAAAATACCGTAAATCGGGGGGTACCGTTATATGGGGTCTATACCAAAACGTGGACCGATATATCCCATCTTCGAACTTGATCTTCCGACGGCTAAAAAAATTGTATTCCCCAATTTTCAGCGAAATCGGTCAACAAATGCGACCTGTATGTTGCGAACGGACGGACGGACGGACGGACGGACATGCATAAATCGACTCAGAAAGTGATTCTATGTATATTCCTAGAAGGAACTATATGGGTCTATCTCGCTTCCTTTTGTATGTTACATACAAATGCACTAACACATAATACCCCTTACCACATAGTGGTGTAGGGTATAACAATTCTGTACCAAATTACAAAGTTCTATCTTAAAAATTGTGATATGTATCTTCCCAGCAAACACAATGTCGGACGTCCGACACGTCTGCTCAAAGTCGGAAGTTTTTTCCGACACGTCTGACCGAATTCGGTCCGAACTCTGTCCGATTAGTCTGACGAACTTTTTCCCTCTCTCTCTCTCTCTCTGAAGGGATTTTTCTTATTTTTTCTCTTGTGCTGCTTTGGCTATATTCATTGTAAATAAGCAGAGAGAAAAGAATTGTACATGTTGCGCTCGCACATGTTGGGCAAATTGTGTGTATTTCTTGATGTGCCGATGAAGTGCGAACGAAAGAATGAGTGCTCGGGTTTTAATTTCTGTGACGGAGAACAAATTTCTTTTATTTTTGTTATGCGTGTTGATGTATGATAGTGTTTAAAGATCATTCATAGTGAACCGTTGTATACACATTTGTTTATTTTTATAAAGTTAATGAAAGTAAATATTTTTTCGTCAAACTTCAACGCTTTTTCGTGGAAAGTCATATGTTTTATAAATATTGCCAAAGTTAAGTTTCTTTATACTTTCATGTATATCAACTTTTGTATGTGAAGACATGTATTTTTTCATATATTAATAAAATGGTTTTACATATTTCACAGATCCTGTTGATAAATTTGTTGTTCCTACTGCTGGTGGGGACGTACGGATTGAAGAAAACCACTGGGTTTCGAATATCAATTCCGTTAGGTCAAATAAGTCCTCATAGAGAAGGTTAACCTTGCAAAAATCTATAATATAAACAGGCTATAAGATGATATTAAAACCCTTCATATGTTTATAGTAGGTGTTCAATATACGATTGAACAACATATTTTTTATTTTATGAAATTTTAATTGAACAATAATTTTCATTTCTTTCATTTAATCATAATTTGCATATATTTGTAAGTTAAGTCAAAATGCAGTAAAGCGGACTACAGCTGATCTGTATTATTGACCTTGGCCTTGAATTTGAATTTCTCTATTTACTACATTTCTGCATTAACCTTGAACTTGAAATTCTCTATTTACTTTTACTCAATTCCTACTCCAACTTCCACTTGTTTCTTTTCGCTCTATTTACTTCAGTGAACATACAGACATACCTATGTATGTGTACATAGACCTTTATGTTGTTGTTGACATTTTTTTACTCAATCTCTTATTATGCCCTTACACACAAAAGGGATAGAGAAGAAGTTTTAGTTGTTTCGCGAACTAGCTATCAAAAAGATCAAAATTGTCTTTCAAATCGAGAAAACAAAAAGAAAACAAGTGGAAGTCAAACGCAAGGAAAAAACTTACAATCATTGTCGAAAAACAAATCTTGATATTTAAATAAGTAAATTAAACATAACTAAACAAAAACAATTGATGTGAATTGAAATTAAATTTTTTATCTTTCAAAGTAAAACAAAACTGAATTAAACTATTGTGAACTTTGTGTTTAAATAAAATTTGTAAAACCAAAATCAAATGACATCTTTTAATCAAAGAGGCATAAAACAAGTGGTAACTAAAGTGGACAAATAAAATAACAAATATTTAATAAGACAAATATAAACTAAAATTTACACAAAACCCCACCCCCTTGTAAATAAACATTTGGTCCCCACGAGCCGAATCGTGTGAAAAGTGAAAAATTACACTGTTAACAAAAACAAAAAAAAAAAAAAACAAAAAATAAATAACGAGCCAGTGACATTAAGTATAAAAGAAGTTCATAGTGACATAGTGCAAAAATCGTTTCATGTTCATAATATTTGACCTTCAAAATCGACCTAATTTGTTCTTGAACGGTGCCAAAATTTTGTTTGTCAAATTGTGTTACTTGTCGATCACAAGAAATAGAAAAAAATTCCCCGCTATTTCTAACGGACCTTTGTACATACAAATGTTCAATGTATATAACGTTGAACATCGCCAACAAATGTGTGTCTTCTTCTCTTTCCAGATTGCAGAAATTTTAACAAAATTGGAGTAAAACGACCTCAATAAAATTTACAAGCAAGTACATAAGAGAAGCAGTAAGTACAAACTCACCTATTTTTTATTTTGTACTAAGAGAGAGAGACTTTAACATATGACATTACATCTCTGAGAGGACATAGGGTTGCCATCTCGGATTAAATTTGAACATTTTTTGGGGAAAGTTAAACACATCAAAACAAGAAAAATAAATGCATATTTATTGAACTCATCTGCAGCTGAACATACCAGAACAAAAATTAATTGGCATTTTGATATTAATTTACGAAACTTTTTATCACTTTGCGGAATACGACATTTTTGCCCAACTTTACGTTGCTTTTGAATTCTCATACTGGGATTCGTGCTATTTGTCATAAAGATCTTTTGAAAACCACATACCCTTTTTTCATTTTGGCATAAATCACGTTTTGGTCGTTTTTTCGTCGACTTGGTTATTGTCTTTGGACCTTTTTGTAATATATTTAATATGTATTTTAAAATATTCTGCAACACACAGAATCAAAATTGACATTTTCAACCATTTTGTGACGTCGAATTACCTAGATAACTTTGGGATTTTGGTCGATTAATAAGATTTTGGTCATATTTAACAACATAATACAAATTTTGGAAATTATTAATGTCGGATGCTCAAGTTTACCGACATTCACAACAAACTTTAATATTCTTGGATTTCACTCGTACATTGCTGATTCTTTTGGAAAGTTTTTTTTTTGTAAAAGCACTAACGTTGTACAACACTTTGGGCTGTTTATAACTCTACCACTTTATCATTTGGATTTTTTGGAAATTTTTGAACGATTTTCTTGAAGTTTAAATACGAGTCCTTGAGGACATTGCATTTATCTGGTGAAAGTTGCCACTGAACAATATAATAACTCAATTTGAATAGTTTTTTTTTGGGAAAATCTCGAGTTAGTTCTTTGGACATTGTGAAAATATGGACATCACAAAAAAGTTCACTAACGCTTATAACGACCTGATCGATTTCAACGAATCGCAGGTTGGCGGTGCGGCAGAAGATAATGTACATTGTTTGCAAGCGCTTCGAGTTCATCTGGATCACATTTGGACACAAGTAAAACGATGTTACGAAGACTGTCGGGATTATGATGTCAAGGAAGGAGAAGCACCTGTTGACCTTACAAAACTTAGAGCACATTATAGAACGGCTATTTCAGTATACAAATCCACGTTAGGCATAATAAATGCAGAAATAGATACCCTTACCAATAAGTCAACAGAACCACATGAAACGACTGTACAGGACAATTCCGTACGTCGTTCAATAAAGCTTCCCCCTTGCGATACCGATGTTTTTTATGGTAGCTACAAGACGTGGCCGACCTTTAGAGACCTTTTTTCGGCTATTTATGTGGAAAATTCCGGAATTAGCAAGGTTGAAAAGTTATATCATCTTTAACAAAAGACCAGTGGGGAAGCTAGGGACATTATAGCGCATATCCCACTCACACATGACGGCTTTGACTTAGCGTGGAAAAGCCTAACCGACCGGTATGAGAATAAGCGCATGCAAGTGAATGAGCAGTTGAAGACTTTGTTCAGTTTACCTACGGTAACTGTTGATTCAAGCTCATCGTTAAAGTCACTGCAAAGGTCAGTAAATGGTTGTTTAGAAACCTTAAAGACTTTGGACATTGATATTGTAACATGGGATCCAATTCTCATTTATCTATGTTCACAAAAGTTACCTCGAAGCTATTTACAGGACTTTGAAAATACGTTAAGCGACAGTTCAACAATCCCAACATGGAAAAAATTCGATAACTTCCTAACACAACGATTCAAAACTTTAGAATCTGTTGGAAACATTCAACTTTCGACCTCAAAACTAGCTCAAGTTAATAAAGGAAATCCCCGACCTCAAAAGGAAAGAGTCAACTCATTTCAAACGAATGTTGAATACAATTCAAAGACAAATTTAACATCAGCTTCCAATAGACCACAAAAATCTATGAATCTTAAATGTCAGTACTGTAAAGAATGCCACTTAATGAGGAATTGTCCCAAATTTCTGGCAAAAACCGTAAACGATCGGATTCATGTCGTCAAAACGACAAAGACATGTTACAATTGCCTCCTAACTGACCATGGGGTTAGCGAGTGCAAAAGTAAATTCAATTGCAAACATTGCAATCTTCGACATCACACTCTTTTGCATAAAGGAGGTGAATCAACGACCTCCTTTGAATCACAGCTTGACGTACGACCTACCACAAGTACTCAAGCCCTAAC
This sequence comes from Musca autumnalis, assembly GCF_047663935.1. Lineage (NCBI taxonomy): Eukaryota > Metazoa > Arthropoda > Insecta > Diptera > Muscidae > Musca > Musca autumnalis. Next base: position 247,849,458 of record NW_027411866.1, read on the forward strand.
AACAACCATACAGTCCACACCTTGTACAAAAACCAATCATCTAACTTCACTTGCTCTTCGCGATGAGAATCGACCTCAGTCGAAATCAGAAGAGACCTTGCTTTTCACAGCCTTAGTGGAAGTTGAATCAAAGGGAGAGAGATTCGAAGCCCGCGCAATCATCGATTCCGGCTCGCAATCGACCTTTATTTCTGAGAAGTTAAAAAATAGACTTCGACTTCCAACCAAACGTAACCTGGTGCACGTCTCAGGTCTTAACCCAGCAATGATGGAAACGTCAACACAAGCATGCCTTTTCACAATTCGCTCGCGGTTAAACCCTGAATTCAAACTTGACGTTTGGGCCCCTGTTCTAAAGACATTGTCATTCAACCTACCACCACAAAATATGGATATAGATATCTATGATGACCTAGATCATCCGCTTGCAGATCCACATTTTCATAAAAGCAGACCAGTTGACATTCTCATTGGTCTCGACATTTGTCCAACTATCTTCGACTTAGCGGTTCCGATGCGTTCACATGGCTCCCTATTGACTCAAAAAACTGTGTTTGGGTGGATTGTGGGAGGACCAGTAGAACGATCGACCCAGTCACCTAGCCATGTCTCACTCTTTAATGCCGTTGCCCTAGATAATCTGTTGACACAATTTTGGGAGGTGGAGGAAACGCCAAGTGAGACTTTGCGCTCAAAAGAAGACATTTTTTGCGAAAATCTTTACAAGTCAACGACTTCCAGAACAGCCTCCGGGAGATACATGGTGAACCTACCCTTCAAAAACGAGGAAAACATTGGCCATTCTAGGAACATAGCAATGGCGCAGTACCTTCGGATGGAGAAAATTCTTAGTACCAAACCAGAAGTCAAGGATTTATATGACAAAACCATCATGGAGTACCTGGACTTGGGGCACATGAAGAAAATTTCAAAGGACGATATCAATAATGGACCTAACTATTACCTTCCACATCATGCGGTAATAAAACCGGACCGTGTGACCACCAAGCTCAGAGTGGTTTTTAACGCCTCATCTCCCTCAGACAATAAAAAGAGTTTAAACGACATTTTGTTCCCTGGACCAATCCTTCAACAGGACCTTATTCTCCAGACCTTAAAATGGAGATTTTACAAATTTGTGTACAATGCCGACATTACCAAAATGTACCGGCAGATTTTAGTCCATCCTTCACAAACAAGGTATCAAAGAATACTATTTCGGACATCACCTAAAGGGCCAATTGAGGATTTTGAGCTCCTTACAGTGACCTTTGGAGTTAATTGCGCTCCTTTCCTAGCAATCAGGACCTTGTTGCAGTTAGCTGACGACATCAAGGACATATACCCCTTAGCCTCTCAGATATTAAAAAACAACATGTACGTGGATGATGTTTTGGCAGGAGGACATACCGTGGAAGAAGCAGTAACTTCAAGAAATCAATTAAATATTGCATTGATTTCAGCAGGATTTGAATTGAGAAAATGGGCCTCAAATAATCCCATTATAATCAATGACCTCCCACCTGAACAACTTTTATCGGATGAGTGTTTACACCTGTCAGAAAATGTTGTAACAAAGACGTTGGGCATCAAATGGAACATCAGTAGTGATTCCTTTTCGTTTCCTCAACCCGATATCACGCTGAAGTCGTCGTTTACAAAAAGGGAAGTTCTCTCCGTAATAGCGCGGTTTTTTGACCCCTGCGGTTGGCTAGCGCCTATTATCGTTGTTGCCAAGATCATTATGCAGCAGATATGGCTCGATAAGGGCGGATGGGATGACGGACTTAAACCACTCACATCATCTGCATGGGAAAATTTTCTGCAAAATTGTCCAGACATTCAACATCAGGAAATACCACGTTGGATACAATATACTCCGTCATGCAAGATAGACATTCACGGGTTCTGTGATTCGTCTGAAAAAGCATATGCTGCGACCTTATTTATTCGAATCGAAGAAAATGACATCATACATACAAACCTCCTCGTTGCAAAAACCCGTGTTGCTCCAGTGAAGAAAATCTCCCTACCTCGGTTGGAACTTTGCGGTGCCGTTCTTCTAGCAAAATTAGCATCTTCAATTGTACCAAATCTTAACCTTTCACAACATGACATACACTTTTGGACGGATTCAACAATCGTCCTGGCCTGGCTTCGGAAACCGCCATGTGTATGGAATACATTCGTCGGAAATCGAATATCTGACATTATGGATAAGGTCGGAACTTCAAATTGGCGTCACGTGGAATCATCACAAAATCCAGCTGACATAGCAACAAGAGGATGCTCTTCTAACGACCTTAAAAACAATACTTTATGGTGGCATGGACCTCCATGGCTTCGAGAACCGAAGAATTGTTGGCCTCAATCTCAGCATCATGGTGAAACAAATTTAGAACGAAAACAAATCAAAACATTTGTTATCCCATCGATTAAAGATCTTAAGGAAACTGATCCCTTAAAAAACTTTTCGACCTTATCAAAAGCGTATCGATCATTTGCATATGTCGCTAGGACCATACAAATAATACACCAACGTAGAAACCCAGGATCCTCCAGCGACATTCGTTTAGACGAAATACAAATTGGAAAATGGAAACTTATTCTACTTACCCAACGTCACTATTTTGGAGAAGAATATACCTTGCTATCCCAAAAACGAAAACTACCTACGAACAGTCCGCTTTTGACTTTAAATCCGTTTATTGACGCCAATGGAATCATGAGAGCAAACGGACGTCTTACGAATTCTCCCATGTTAACCCACAATGAACGACACCCAGTTCTCATCCCACATCATTCCCAACTGGCCTTACTACTAGTTGAACATGCACACAAATATACATTACATGGGGGAAACCAGTTAATGATCCGTATCCTACGATCAGAGTTCTGGATTTTCAGACTTAAACCTCTCGTAAAAATGGTCATAAATCGGTGCAAGGCCTGCATCATATATAAGAAGCGTACACAAAATCAAATAATGTCGTCCTTACCTCCGGAACGAACGCAGTTTACTAGACCTTTTTTGAACACCGGAGTAGATTTTGCAGGACCTTTTAATATACGCAATTTTACAGGACGTGCATGCCTTATCACAAAAGGCTATGTCTGCATATTCGTATGTTTTTCAACCAAAGCCGTGCATTTGGAAGTCACAAGCGACCTTAGCACACATGCATTCCTAGCTGCCTTTACTAGGTTTATAGGACGACGTGGCTGCCCTGCAAAGATGTTCTCTGACAATGGGACCAATTTCACAGGTGCAGCGGAAATGCTCAGAAAAGACAGATTGGAATTCTTCCGACAGATTAAAAATGACCTTACCCAGAAGTATGCACACCAAAACCTAGATTGGGCGTTCATTCCTCCAGGAGCCCCACACATGGGAGGACTTTGGGAGGCAGGCGTAAAGTCATTCAAAATGCACCTCAAGAAAATGGTACCAAATATGACATTTACCTTTGAGGAGTTCTCTACAATCCTTACACGCATTGAATCCTGCCTTAATTCTAGGCCTCTTTGTCCAAATAGTGATGATCCCAACGACCTTTCTCCCCTTACACCTGGACATTTTCTCATTGGTTCTCCTTTATTAACTCCAGCGGAACCCGACATATCCGAAGAAAACATAACGATAGCCAACCGTTGGAAGCGTTTAAAAATATTATCTCAGATGTTATGTCAACGATGGAAGAACGAATATTTAAAAGAATTACATCGTCGTTATAAATGGAAAAGACATCAAGATAATGTTCAACTCAACGACTTAGTTATAATAATGGATGATAGAATGCCTCAGAATGAGTGGAAGTTAGGTAGAATTATTAAGTTATGTCCAGGCTCAGACCAAAACATCAGAGTTGTTGATCTTAAGACCTCGAACGGAGAAATTCGACGACCTATAACGAAACTTATTCCACTACTCTCTGAATAGCTTATAGACATTTCATAACTCCATACCTTTTCAATACATAATCTAATCCAATCTTATTCTTTGCAGACATGGCACCACAACCTCGAGCATACAAAAGTTTTTATAGACCACGCCCTTGGATACACTCATGTGGTCTATGTAAACAGGATCATCCTATTAAAACATGCCGTGAGTTTCTATGTCTTACTCCTGATGAGCGGTTTGAGGTCGTATGCCAATATTATTATTGCATAAATTGCTTGGCTTGTTCACACAATCGCCCCAACTGTCCAGCCAAATCGAGTTGTCATGTTTGCGGCGAAAGGCATAATTTTTTGCTGCACTCTGCTTCACAAGTGAAAGATTTACGACCACAACGACCAAGCCGTTCGCAACAGCGCCAGCAGCCAACAAAAAAAACGGTCTGTTTCAGCAAAACCGCCTGCACAACGTCAACAACAAACAGCGGCGCGGTCTGTTTCATTGCACAGACCTCTACAGCGTCAAAGTCTTTCGCAACAACGGTCTGTTTCCTTTCAAAGACCTGGACAGCGCCAGGCACCAGCAAGAACACGATCTCCATCGTCATCCAGACATCAACGGCAGCACGCTCCAACACGATCATCAAATAGAAAGAGCCGATCATCAACACGATCAACCACATCAAAGGCAGCAGAAAGACCTAAGCTAACGGACAAAGACTTTGCGATGGCACCACGACCAAATGTGCCCTTTGCCCATTCCAAGGTATTCATACCAACCGTTCAAATTCGCATAGAAATGCCAAATCAAGGAGGTGCATGGCATCTATGCAGAGGAAGCTTAAATTTCCATGCGACGGTATCCAGAATTTCCAAGTCTTTGCAATCCAAGCTCAAATTGGAGACGTTCAACCACGGTGAAACAAGATTTGCAAAGTTCGTCATCGCGTCCAGAAATTCACGCAAAATTTGGAAAAAGGAGATAACTGCCATAGTGACAAGCGACCTACCAAAAAAACCCTATGCTGGCCCAATTGAAGCAAATCCTGCCATTGATTTCCCAGAAGATTCCCTGGCGGATCCTATACCCCGCAGCAATACAGCCATTGAACTTGAACTCGGGGCAGACTTATACAAAACCATCTTCCGTAACGGATGTCTGGAAACCGAAGTAGCTGGTGTCTTCGCCCAACCAACCGCTTTGGGCTATGTATTTGTTGGAGTTGTAGAACACATGTGAGCAGCTGTCACGGAGAGGCGGCATGTTCAATATACGATTGAACAACATATTTTTTATTTTATGAAATTTTAATTGAACAATAATTTTCATTTCTTTCATTTAATCATAATTTGCATATATTTGTAAGTTAAGTCAAAATGCAGTAAAGCGGACTACAGCTGATCTGTATTATTGACCTTGGCCTTGAATTTGAATTTCTCTATTTACTACATTTCTGCATTAACCTTGAACTTGAAATTCTCTATTTACTTTTACTCAATTCCTACTCCAACTTCCACTTGTTTCTTTTCGCTCTATTTACTTCAGTGAACATACAGACATACCTATGTATGTGTACATAGACCTTTATGTTGTTGTTGACATTTTTTTACTCAATCTCTTATTATGCCCTTACACACAAAAGGGATAGAGAAGAAGTTTTAGTTGTTTCGCGAACTAGCTATCAAAAAGATCAAAATTGTCTTTCAAATCGAGAAAACAAAAAGAAAACAAGTGGAAGTCAAACGCAAGGAAAAAACTTACAATCATTGTCGAAAAACAAATCTTGATATTTAAATAAGTAAATTAAACATAACTAAACAAAAACAATTGATGTGAATTGAAATTAAATTTTTTATCTTTCAAAGTAAAACAAAACTGAATTAAACTATTGTGAACTTTGTGTTTAAATAAAATTTGTAAAACCAAAATCAAATGACATCTTTTAATCAAAGAGGCATAAAACAAGTGGTAACTAAAGTGGACAAATAAAATAACAAATATTTAATAAGACAAATATAAACTAAAATTTACACAAAACCCCACCCCCTTGTAAATAAACAGTAGGTGAACAAACATTTAAATTTAAGGATTTTAAGTTTTCATGAATTAACTGTGTACATTTTACACTTTTAAATAATAAAAACAAATTCTGTGCGAACGGCGGTAAATAAATCAGAAATTCATACAATAGTTCATCAGACTTCGGACCGTATTCGGTCCGAAAGTCGTCCAAAACTTCCGAATTTCATAAGATTTTTCTTCCGAATTCGGACCGATATCTGTCCGAACGTCGGTTAATAAATCAGAAATTCATACGACAGTTCATCAGAATTCGGACCGAATTCGGTCCGAAAGTCTGCAAAAACTTCCGATTTTCATCCGAATTTCGGTCAGAGAACACGTCAACCACGCCATATGACTTTCGGTCAGAGTTCGGACCGAATTCGCATCCGAACTCGGATGTTTTTTCCGACTTTCGGATCGAATTCGGTCCGAATTCGGATGTTTATTCCGATTTTGGTTTGCTGGGTTGATTTCAACAGACGGACAGACAGACGGACATGTTTATATCGACTTAGAATTTTACCCTGATCAATAATATATATATAAAGTCTGCGATGAATATTTAAGTGTGTTACAAACGAAATGACAAATTTAATTATACCCTTCATATTATGGTGGAGGGTATAAAACTGGAGGAATGGAGATCTTTTCTTAGTTCGGCTTATGGAACAGATGTTCTGTAAGGTAGAGTTGGACAATCTAGTTCCTGGAGCGGATCGATCTTTCTAGTTCCTTTTCCCAAAAGGAACTAGTTCCTTTATATAGTTAAATAGTTCCAAATAGTTCCGAGGCCGATATAGTTCAATGAATCTTTCTCTTCCGTCGTCCTTTTTATGTCCTTCGTTCCAAATAGTTCCGAGAGTGAAGTAATTTAACGAATCTTTCTTTTTGTTTTAATCTTATATGCTGTTTATATTAGAGCTTTTTGCAGGGTTAACCTTCTTTATGAGGATTTGTTTGAAATATAAGCAATGGAATTGACATTTAAAACCCAGTCGGTTTGTTAAATCCGTTTATATATAAACGGGGTATTATGGTGGATGAATTGACATACAAATAAATAAATTGCAGCGATGAAACGAGGATGTTATTTACGTTTATTTTACAATGTGACCGCATCTGAATGATGAACGAGAAAGATCGAATTGAGTGTGGAATTAAAGGAAGAAAATGAACTATACAAATGAAAAGAATTATATGTTCGACTGGAACTATATGAACTAAAGGAACTATGTTAATGCAAGAGCCGGATATAGTTCCAATAGTTCCTTGTCCGAAATAGTTCCTTGGAACTAGTTCGTTCCGGAACTACACTACTCTAAGGGCCAGCTAAATAAGTATATAAGTTTTTTGCCTTTTATTACGAATTTCCAGTACGTATCCAGTTACTATCAAGTATAGTTCTACCATAGTATAAAAATGAATAGACAAAGAAATCCTCTCTCTTAAATTCTTTCGCTGAGTGTGAATTGAGTCACTCAGTTTTTAAAATGGCAATAACTATACATTCTAAACTATTTATTCTGGTAAAAGACAATATGTGAGTAATCTTGGCCGCACTTACATCCTCATATAAAAATATTTAACAAAAAACTGCAATTTACTCCAAAATATTGTGCAATTGAGCAAAAACGCTGCGCAGTTTCCGTAAGGGCGACATCTAAAAAACAAGCATATTACAATTTCTCTGTCTATACTGCTTTGTTTACATTTACGAAATCCATTCGATTTCAACTTTCAATTCCTTTGCGTATACGTCATATGAAAACTCCTCCGAAATCAATTGGATTTCATTTGACGTTTAAGCTATGGATTTGACAGTTGAAATCGAGTGGATTTCGTAAATGTAAACTTACTATTAGTCTACGGGCCATTATTATGTGTGTTCGTTTACTCAAAATTTGTACAAATTGTTACTGGATGTTGTTCGTTTACTCTAAAGTACAATGCAAAAGAGCTTAGTCGATTGCAAGAAGTTACTGGACTTGTACAAATTATTGAGTAAACGAACACACCTATTATATGTGTTTTTTACTATCTGATGGATTTGAAAACGCAAAATAAACTAATTTGGAGGCATTAAAATATAATTTTCACGTTGAAAGTTAATACAAAGAAGCTTCTCCTTGAAATTCAATCATCACTTTTAACTTTAAGTTAAGCGGAACGCTCCAAATCTGTTCGGTAAATTCAAAATATATCAAAAGAAGACTTGTAATAATGGGGGTATGGTTCTACACCTCAAGTGTATGTAAATCACATGCAAATTTTCAAAATTGTGGATTCATGTGTTTTGCATTCATTTTCATGTGCAGTGAAAATAATTATGATCTAATCACATTTGTTAGCTTTTTTAAGTATGTTCCAAAAAAAGTATTGTACCGCAACTGGTCAAACACACAGAAATGTTTCTTTTTATACCCTCAGCCTTTAGGCTAAAAAATGTGCCTCATCGAAATAATGGTTTTAGACCCCAAGTATGTTTGTACGAAATGTGTTTCAGACAATTTGGAGTCGATCTAGCCATGTCCGTCCGTCTGTCTGTCTGTCCTGCTGGCTGGAGCTCACGATAACTCTCGAACGGATGAACCGAGTCGGTTCAAATTTTGGCTTTCGTAGTATTTTGCCCAAACTTAGTTTAAGTTCAAAGATGAGCTACATCGGTCCACTCCTTCCGGTACCTCCCCCACAAAAGTTCGAAAATCTTCGGAAAGTTTGTGCGCACGATATCTCTTGAAGGGAGTTACCGATTTGGTCCGTACTTTGTATAGCGTAAACTTTCTACCAGAGTAATATGAGGTTCCAATATGGTCTCAATAGGTCCACACCTTCGGGTACCTCCCACACAAAATTTCGGAAAAGTTCAGTTTAGGGCCATCTCTCGAATCGCTTTGATTTTTGTTTTAGCAACTTGTATTCACTGCCCTCCGTACGACGGTATAAGTTTCATCAGGGGCAAGTCCATACTTCCTGAGAAAATAGCATGAAAGTTGCAAAAAAAACCCTATGACACCGTGTGAGGTGGTTGGAGCGCAATATAACTCTCGAACGGATCTGCCGATTCGATCCAAAATACGGCCTTAGTTATATTTTGTTTGAAGATAAGCCATATCGGTTCACTCCTTCAGGTACCTCCCCCACAAAAGTTCAAAAATGTTCGGAAAAATTGTTCGTACGGTAACTCTTGAAGGGAGTGTCCGAATTGGTATATACTTTACACATCCTAATATATCTACCAGATATAGATCAGGTTAAAATATGGACTATATTTGTCCACTCTATCTGGTTCCTCCCACACAAACTTTCGGATAAGTTCACTTTAAGACCTAATGTCGAATCACTTTGATTTTGGTTGAAGCAACTTGCATTCGCTGCCTCAATTACGATGGTAAACGTTTTTTTAGGGACAAGTCCATACTTCTTGAGCAAACAACCCGAAGAGTGTAAACACTCCCTATGGCACCATATGTTGTGGCTGGAGATCCACTTCCATAACGGTCAAAGTCGATCCATTCCTTTTAGTATCTCCTCCGCAAAACTTTTGATCTTTAATCCTAATCAACATTTTTGTCAGTTCAAACGCCCAAAATTTTTAAAACCCCCTAAATACATACGTATTTTGAGAAAAAAAATTGTTTCAATATATACAGGCTGAGGGTACATCTCTGTCGGCAAAGTCGACTGATACTATTTTACTTGTTCTCATTAATCATTTGAGACACTGTATATGAATCAGTATTCCTTGTTAATTTAAAACATTATCACTCAGATTATATTTGTTGATTTTCTAAAACACAAAGATTTCCACCACAATTATTATTTTTTACTTTTTTTTCCAATAGTGACTTTAGTTCTTTAAAATATAGGTGTATCGAGCAGCACATAGCCACTTTAATAAATAAATGTTCAAAAAAAAAGAAAAAATTGAACATTGGAACTTTGACTATTATAATTCACTTCCACACTGAACAAATTTTATTAAAATAATTTGAAGTATTTATTTTTCTATACCATTCATTTTTGTTGATTTTTTATCCACTTCGTTTAAATTAAAAAAATTGTTTCAACACTGATAATCCTTTTTATCGTTGTTTTTCTATATTTATTCCATTATATAAAATTGCCAAAATTTGTACTTCAAGGATTTTCACTTAGCACTAGTAGTTCTTCGCGCAGAGATTAGAAACGATTAACCCGGTCCGATTGAATTGAACGACCGTCGAAAACTGTAAAAATTATTCACATGTTGTTCAACTTATTGATTAACCGTGCATTAAATGTTGTTCGTGTTGGAGATAAACCAATCTGTGGCCAAAAACAAAATTGTATTTTGATAAGATTTTCGATGAGTGTTTTGAGGACGAATCATTGGGGAGTTCATGATAAGGCCAGTTAGCAATGTTAAACACCTGCAGTACCTCCAACCAACAACTATTGTTGATGTGTGTGTGTGTGTGTGAAATATTTGTCATTAATGGTATTTAATTGACTAAAATGTTATGCGGAGAGTTTTATGGGATCCTTGACAGAAGCTATAGGTGAATGAAAATTCCCCCAAAAAGATTAGAAAATATTTATGGATGTATTAAAGTTGCAGGATGTGGTATTATTATAATAATATTCTTAGTTATCGGTCTGTTATTCGTTCAGATTTTTTCATTTCAAGATTTGATCGTCAATCTAATTTTAATTATTTAAAATAATATTTAATATTTATTTAAAATAATATTTGGAATAACCAACATTTTTCTTAAAAAGCAAAGTTTATGGGTCTAATACTAATTTAAGATTAAGGAAATCCAGTGGATTTTATTTGATGTATAACGCTATGGAATTGACATTTAAAATCTAGTGGATTTCGTAAATTCCTCTAAAATTATTGTCCAACAATTTTCATTTCAAAATACACCCTAATTGGTCTAAATGTTCCTCAATATGTAATACTCCGTTTGCACTTAACCGGATTTAATAAGCCCACTGGTTTTCAAATGTCAATTACATAGCGCAAACGTCAAATAAATTATCATAAAAAGGTTAACCCGGCAAAAAAGTCTAGTGCAAACGCCGTTTAAGGTAACGCAAATTCGAATAATGGAAAATGTTTTTTAGTTGAAAATATTTACCTATTCCTCAGTTATTATTTCTTATGGACCAAATGGATCAGTTTCAATACAGCCATATCCCATGAACATCTTTAAATTGTTCCTAGCAAACTATTTTTGCAAATTCATCCCCACACTTATTTAAAAAAAAAAAAACAATATTCTTTCACTTACACATTAAATACTGAAAATATACAGGTGCACGATTCACTATCGCTTTTTATTGCCGAATTATTTTTTGAAACGATAACGAATTGAACACCTGTTAATACTTTTTTTAAATGTTTTTTTTTATTCTTGAACAACCTTTTTCCATATCAATTTTCCGTTAAACATTCTTTTGCTCTTTATTTCATTTGGCGTCTATACTGAACGGAGTTTTTTTTCGACAATCAGCAATAAAACTCTGATAAGGCAAATGTGAATTATTCACAACCTGCATGTTATTTGGTAGCCAGTAGCTCAGATACGCCCAACATCTGGCTGATTATGAAGTGACACACAATTTTTTTTATATCGGTTATAATCGCATTTGAAAAAGGTATTATTGATTAAATGCCGTATAACTGATTAACTATAAATTTTGGGATTGTAAAGATTGTTTGATGTTTTAACAAACATGTGCCTATAAGTTTTATAGTATCAAACATTAAATAGTTTTTTTACCAAGGACCCAAATACACTAAACATTTGTTTAAATCTATTAATATTAAATTAGTTGATAAATGTATAAATGAATTTCATTCCCTAGCCTTGAACGATAACAGTATTCAATTCTTTAATATTTGATCAAAACGAATTAAAATTTCAAATAATTGTCCCACTAGCATTCCCAGCAAAATTTGACGGAAGGGGTTCTTTGCGATGACGTGATTTCATGTCATCTTTTGCATTGGTTCAAAGGAAGTCGTGAAAGATCCGATCTTTTCATTAGGATTTGAACCAATGCAAAGGAAGTCGTGAAAGATCCGATCTTTTCATCAGCATTTGTACCCATTCCATCGATCCAATAGAGATGATGTTTGTGTTTTTATTTACACACCTGTTTATTTTCATTTTGGTATGTTCCAGTACTGCAGTAGTAGTAAAAATAAGTAGATTCTTGCAATTTCTGGAACAGACCAAAGTTGTTAGAACTGTCGTCGTGATGTTGTCTTACATTTCCTGCATATCAAACAACTAAAACTTCTAAACAATTGGTATTATATGAAGTCCCAACCATCGAGCTAAAAATAGAATCGGACTGCACACATTGCTATTTTAAAAGTTCCCTTGTCTGTTCTAAATCTGACATATGTAGAATGAAATCAATCAAATCTCGCTTCTTGGAATTTGAAAAAAAGTCCGAAACGAAAAGTAACAAGAATCTGAAAATAAAGAAGAAACTACTTTTGGAAAGAAACAATTAAAAATAAATTAATTAAGCATGAATGGTATTTTCCATAAAAAGTCTCTCCTCCCCGTTCGTTACATTTTGTTCTTAGAGATCCCTAAAGCAAGCCGGGTTGTAGATCCCTACATATTTCCGTCACTAAACAAAAAGTATAAATTACCAAAATGTTGTTATAAAATAACACAATTATAAAATAAAAGCAATTTACGAAATTAAAATACTTAAAGGAGTGCATTTGGAGTCCATGTTGAAATCTGAACTGGTGATGGGAAGATAATTGAAAAAACCTTTTGTAAGATGAAAGAATATCAGTTGCGGAGAACGGAGGAAGTAATCTTTTGCGTTGCAGCGGTGGTGATTACATTGCAATTTTGGATGTAAACTTTTGAAAAACTAAACTGATAAATTAATTGTAGCTATTTCATGAATTCGTTTGAATTAATAAAGAGTTTTGTTTATCATGAAAACCATATTTCAATACAGCATTTCCATTTTCCAAACAAGACATGAAAATTTCATGCCAAGGGGTTGGTGGAAATGACATGCCAAAGCATTGGTGGAAATGACATGTCAACGCATTGGTTAAAATGACATGCTTAGGATCCAGAAAAGAACGTCATCTTTTGGGGTCCACGCTCATATAAAATTCATCGATGAAGATGCTAAAAAGATGACATGCTAGAGCACTTGCACCCATGATTGAATGTCATCTTTGGCATCGAACATTTTGCTGGGATTATTTTTAACAGTTTTTGTTTCACTTCCGTTTTGTCTCCTCATTGTTCGGTTTTATATTTCTTGCGTTACCAATCATACAGAATTTAAATGTTGCCAAACATACAAAAACGCCTCACTGTTATATGCAGGGTTGCCAAGATACTTATTTTAAAACTGAATGGGAATAATACCCAAAGAAAAAATATAGAGCTGATTTTAAATCTAGATGAAAACAATTTATAGAATCTTGTTTTTCCTGAATTCCTAAAACTTCAAAATTACTAAATACAAAAGTGGGTTTGAGTTTTTGTTTAGAAAACCGTGGGTTTGTTTAGAAAACCGTTTTTGAGCATTTTATAAAAAAAAAACGAAAAATTAATGAAGTCTCAAGGTTTCTCCACATAATCGAGTTGTGGATATGATTTAACGTTTGTTTAATTGTAATAGGTCTTTTAGATATGACATCATTAGCCGGATTTAGCCCATTATCAGGTTTTATTTGCTAAATCCGTCCAAAATCTGCCAGATTTCTCATACAAAAATAAATACTCGCATTCAGTGGATTTGTTTTAAATCCGCTATAAATCCTCGTATACAAATCTGGTTTTTGCAACATGTTGCTAGAAAATACAAAAAGTTGCAAGTTGGCAAAAGAAACAAGGTAGATGCATCGGTGAATTGCTACAGCAAAAATAATTTAAAATGTCAAAATTTGTAAATAAGCCGAAAAAAATAAATTTGCTGTGATATACAAAGTTGATTTTAATCTACCAAGCCTAATATTTACGATGTCTGAACGATAAAAAATTCTTTATTTGCTCATTCGTTAGCATTACTAGCTTTTAGAGTAATTACAACAAGTTCTTCTGACGTTTAAAATTCGATCGGATGGGCTGATGCATCTACCTTGGTAATTGTGCTATGAACAAAAATCAGCTGACTACCATTTAAATCCTCAAAAGGTATATCTAAATGCAATGAGATTTGTACTTACTTACTTAGCTGGCCCATTACAGAACATTTGTTCTATAGGCCGAACTAAGAAGAGATCTCCATTCCTCTCTATTTGTTGCTTTGCACTCTGGAATACCGCGCCTTTTCATTTCATCATGGCGTGCACCGCCATGTGGCATGTATTCATACGCCTTTTTAGCGGGTTCATCATCGCTCATTCTTATGATATGGCCTAGCCAACGCAATCGCTGCATCTCGATACGTTTAACTATACTGATGTCGTTGTATAGCAGATACAGCTCGTGGTTCATGCGACGTCGATATTCACCGTCAACGCAGATTTGTCCGTAGATCTTTCGCAGAATTTTCAAGTACCCAGGCTTCGGAGCCATACATCAGCACGGGTAGTATCAGTGTTATGTAGAGCGTTATTTTTGTTTGACGAGATGTGGCTTTGTTTTTAAACTGCTTACTTAAACCAAAGTAGCATCTGTTGGCCAATACAATTCTTCTTTTTATTTCACAACTGATGTCGTTTGTTGTGTTTACGGAGGTGCCGAGGTTTTACTATCTACTCTACCTCAAAATTATAGGAACCAACTTCAACAGTTGGTCCGATCTCAATGGACGCATTGCGCGTCGACACCATCAACTTGGTCTTCTCACCGTTTACCGCCAGACCCACCTTAGCAGATTCTCATTCGACCTTTATAAAGGTATCAGTTACTTCTTTTACTGATCGGCCCATGATGTCTATATCATCAGCATAAGCAAGTAACATGTGACTATTGGTGTAGATTGTGCCACTTCTTTTGACGTTTGCCTCTCGTATAACCTTTTCTAGCAGGATGTTGAAGAGGTCACACGAAAGGCTGTCTCCTTGTCTGAAACCTCTTTTGGTACCAAACTCTTCGGAGAGGTTCTTTCCTATTTTAACTGAGGACCTCGTGTCAGTTAAAGTCATTTTACAAAGCCGGATGAGCTTTGCGGGGATACCAAATTCAGACATGGCTTGGAATACCTTGGAGCGCAGCGGGCTGTCGAAGGCTGCTTTATAATCGACAAAAAGGTGGAAGGTGTCGATCTGCATCTCTTGGGTCTTCTCCAGGATTTGCCGCAGGGTAAATATCTGGTCAATGGTGGACTTGCCAGGTCTAAAGCCGCATTGGTATGGTCCAATTATCTCGTTGACCATAGGCTTTAGTCGTTCGCACAATATCCCTGACACGATCTTGTAGGCAATAGGGAGTAGACTTATGCCCCTATAGTTAGAGCATACATTCTTATCTCCCTTCTTGTGGACGGGGCACAGGATACTCAGGTTCCAATCGTCGGGTACTCGTTCTTCCTGCCAGATGGTACTAACTAGCTGATGAATACACCTTATCAGCGTGTCGCCTCCGGTTTTGAACAGCTCGGCTGGTAAGCCATCGGCCCCTGCTGCCTTATTATTCTTCAGCCGATTTATTGCTGTCTTTACCTCATCTTGGCTGGGCGGTATACATTCAATACCATCTTCTGGGATTGGGACTGTGGTATCTTCGTCGTCTTCGCTGCTATTGGATACCAACAGATTTGAAAAATGTTCTTTCCATATCCTGAGTACACTATCTGTATCAGTTACCAAATTACCTTGCTGGTCTCTACAGGAGGATGTGCCTGTACCAAAGCCATCAGTTTGGTGCTTGACTCTTGGATAGAATTTTCGGACTTCATTCCGGCTCCTGTACATCTCGATTTTTTCACACTCCTGCTTTTCCATCTCTCTCTTTTTCCTGCGGAAAATACGTTTCTCCTCTCTCCTTTTCTCAATGTATCTCTCTCGTGCGCTACGGGTTGCTACGGATTGTAAAGTAACCCTATATGCCGCATTTTTCTCTTCGGTGGCAGCACGACACTCCTCATCATACCATGGATTCCTTGGTGGAGGTCTCTGGTATCCAAGTATGGATTTTGCGGCTGTTTGCATGGAGTGGGCAATGCTTTGCCATTGCGCTGATATGTTATCGGGATAAGGAGTGCTTTGATTAAGCAATTGGGCTAGTTGAGTGGAATATGCTGTGGCTATCTGTTGTGATTGCAGCTTACCGATGTCTAACTTTCGTGTTGTGTCTGTTCGTACTTTGTTTGCTACGCTTAAGCGGGTGCGTACCTTTGCTGCAACAAGGCAATGAGATTTGTACTGGATTAATTAAATCCAGTTGAGGATTTACGGCTAGTATAAATGAGCTATTAGATGAGTAGGTTTGGCTGGGCAGTTAAAAAGCTGTTTTGTGTCGTGCGGGCCCATGCCGCATACTGGGCAGATGTCTTGCACGGCACGATCGATTTCCGCCCAATAAGAATTTAGGCGACTGCAGTATCCCGAGCGTAGTTGAGCCAAAACTACTCTAGTTTGTCATGGCAGCTGACGTTCCTCAGCTGCGATAGATGGAGGATGTATTTCGAGGTCTTTATTCACACTATATTTGCTTATGGTCTTAGCAACTGCATCCGTGTGAATACTATTTAAACCTGCTTGATATACCTGGTGATCTAGGGGTTCTCTCCTATATTGGTGGACCTCCCTCTCTAGAGCATGAATATTCTTCCTGATATGCCTGAATTTGTCGGGCCTAGCCAACAGATGGTGATTGGGATGGCTCTCGCGATAACGCCCAAGCAAGTTCTGCAACGAAAGCATCTCATTGTTGTGCTTTACTGGAAGAATCTTTGCCCCCTCATGTAGATGGTCCACTGAAGACTTGAGGAGGCACCCTGTTGCTTTTCTCAGGGCGGCATTCTGGCAAGTTTGAATCTTTTTCCAATTCGTATCACATAATCCCGGGGACCAAACTGGCACCACATAGCTTACCGCAGACCGACCTATCGCGTTATTTGTGGTCAACAAGGTTTCTTTATCTGCACCCAAGTGCTACCGAATTGGGACGTGAGGACCTTGTTCCTACTTTTCAGTTTGTCGCATATAGCTGTGGCGTGCGCGCACAACTTGATTGTATGTAGTGTCGAATGTGACCCCTAAAATTTTGGGGCAGTTTGTGGTCGGAATCTGCTACCGTCGACCACGGCATTCAATTATCTTCCAAACTGCACTGTCCTTGTGGTGAACAGAGTGGCTGTAGATTTTGTGGAGGAAATCTGCATATTCCTCGAATGGAAAAAGGTGGTAAGATCGGTTAAATAGTTGTTCAGTCTCTCACAGATGTCATCAGGATAGCTACCCGACGCCAGGATCGTGCAATCATCCGCATACATTACGATATCGATGCCGTCTGGAGTAGAATTATATGGGGCTATATCAAAACATATATGTACCTACGTTCACAATTTTTGGTGGAGAAGATGCATAACCAACAAAAAATCAGCTTATTTATTCTGAAAAAAATGGTTAAAAAACTCAAAATGTCGAATATTGGGAGATACCGTTGTATGGGGTAATACCAAAACATAGGCTTTTGTCCACAATTTTTGGTAGGGAATGTTTGTGACTACTGCGAACCCCAAATACCAAATTACACCTAATTTGGTCGGAAAGATTCAAGATATATTTTTTTGAGACTTTTACAAAATTATAGGGAAATATTCAACATTTAACAGAGAGAACTTAAAATTGTTGAGTATTATTTTTTTTTTTTTGATAATAGGTTAATAGCTACTTGCTTGGGATAAGTGATTTCATAAAAGAACATGTATGGGTGTTGCTCTCGACATTTTGTCTGATAAAGTAGTGGACATCGCCATAAATACAACTTAAACTAATTCTGCGAAACTCAAAATACCGCATTCTACAATCAATTCTACAAGACAGTATAGAAGGAAAACGTAGCAGAGGAAGCCAAGAGATGTCCTGGCTCCAAAATATTCAACAATGGACAGAATTCCGAAAGCAGAAAATTTAATAAGTGTCGCAAGAAATAGAGAATTATTTTCTTATTTTGTCAATGATATATAAAATATTATACATGAAATGTAATATGGTCGCTAACATTCGAATATCGAATATGCAATAAAGAAGTAGAAAACTAGTTCTACTTAATTCTAACTTAAAATTAAATAAATAAAGACAAGCTATCCCCTATGAGAGCCAGGAGTTGTAAAAGAGTAAAAATCGGCTGCAAGCGAAGATGTTGGATTAAAAATCATTCGAAACATTTTCTCTTATTATACCAACAGGCGACAGATAGTTCATATATGACCAGCCAAATTCACCGTCTGAGTACTTTTCTTTCACAAATTTCAAGCTCTCGAACAACCGAAGGAGAAATGCTGAATATGTCCCCATTGTTCTCACCAGCATAACAAGGACTTCCTATATTAAAACATTTCAACCCGATTTGACCGTTAAAAAACGATTTTAATGAATCATTCAACAAATATTTGCGTTTTTTCATATACCCATTGGTTGGCAACACTAATTGGGGGGGCCTGTTTGTTTTCTTTCTCTCGCTGTGTCTGTCCCCACATTATTTTGCTCCATCACATTCTCTATTTCTCCCCATATGTTGAACTTAACAATAATAAGAAGCGCATAAACGAATATGAGTTCAGTTTATTTTGAGCAGTTGACAAATTCGCATTGAATTGAGCGGCGTTTATGAAAACAAACCAATAATAAAAGATAGAAAGAAAAACAACAATAGAACACAAAGAAGCAGCACAACATATTAACATATTTTTTTGAGATAACAAGAAGAGCATCTTTTGTTAAAGAAACAAAAAAACGAAGCAATTAATTTAAAATTTACAAACTTAAGAAGTGATAAAAAATTAAGTGCTCCCCTATTTAAGGCAAAAAAACACAAGAGAAGTGAAAAACAACAACAATAGCGCACAACATCAAAGTGTTTCATTTTCATTGCATACAATACAATTTTCTACAGCCTTTGTTTTACACCTCCATAGAGTGTGACGTTTCTCAAACGACCAACCACCCAGCAAAATGTTCGATGCCAAAGATGACATTCAATCATGGGTGCAAGTGATCTAGCATGTCATCTTTTTAGCATCTTCATCAATGAATTTTATATGAGCGTGGACCCCAAAAGATGACGTTCTTTTCTGGATCCTAAGCATGTCATTTTAACCAATGCGTTGACATGTCATTTCCACCAATGCTTTGGCTTGTCATTTCCACCAATGATTTGACATGTCATTTTCACCAATGCTTTGACACGTCATTTTCACCCATGCTTTGACATGTCATTTTAACCAATGCTTTGGCATGTCATTTTCACCAACCCCTTGGCATGGAATTTTCATGTATTGTTTGGAAAATGGAAATGCTGTATTGAAATATGGTTTCCATGAAAAACAAAACTCTTTATTAATTAAAACGAATTCATGAAATAACTACAATTAATTTATCAGTTTAGCTTTTCAAAAGTTTACATACAAAATTGCAATGTAATCACCACCGCTGCAACGCAAAAGATTACTTCCTCCGTTCTCCGCAACTGATATTCTTTCATCTTACAAAAGGTTTTTTCAATTATCTTCCCATCACCAGTTCAGATTTCGACATGGACTCCAAATGCACTCCTTTAAGTATTTTTATTTCGTAAATTACTATTATTTTATAATTTTGTTATTTTTTAACAACATTTTGGTAATTTATACTCTTTTGTTTAGTGACGGAAATATGTAGAGATCTACAAACCGGCTTGCTTTAGGGATCTCTAAGAACAAAATGTAACGAACGGGGAGGAGAGACTTTTTATGGAAAATGCCATTTATGCTTAATTAATTTATTTTTAATTGTTTCTTTCCAAAAGTAGTTTCTTCTTTATTTTCAGTTTCTTGTTCCTTTTCGTTTCGGACTTTTTTTTTTCAAATTCCAAGAAGCAAGATTTGATTGATTTCATTCTATGTCAGATTTAGAACAGACAAGGGAACTTTTAAAATAGCAATGTGTGCAGTCCGATTCTATTTTTAGCTCGATGGTTGGGATTTCATATAATACCAATTGTTTAGAAGTTTTAGTTGTTTGATATGCAGGAAATGTAAGACAACATCACGACGACAGTTCTAACAACTTTGGTCTGTTCCAGAAACTGCAAGAATCTACTTATTTTACTACGATAACAATTTTTCCTTTATGTTATCGGAAAAAATAGTAAAAATTAGTAGATTTTTGCAGTACTGGAACATACCAAAATGAAAATAAACAGGTATGTAAATAAAAACACAAACATCATCTCTATTGGATCGATGGAATGGGTACAAATGCTGATGAAAAGATCGGATCTTTCACGACTTCCTTTGCATTGGTTCAAATCCTAATGAAAAGATCGGATCTTCCACGACTTCCTTTGAACCAATGCAAAAGATGACATGAAATCACGTCATCGCAAAGAACCCCTTCCGTCAAATTTTGCTGGGTATGTATATAAAGTAAATATTAAATGATCTACCATTATAGCAAAAACTCAGGAAATAAATAGAAAAGAACCAGTACAATTAAATTTCATGAGATTCAGCATACCTATAGATTTTTCGCTTAAACATGGACAATGAGTGATCAAACGCTTTAAGAGAAGGTGCAAGATTGTTATACACGCGCGCAATCCTAACAAGAAATGATTTATCCAAAATTGTAGTAATTCTTGGCAAAGTGATTTGTACATTCCTAGTAGACCTCCTACTAAACGAAAACATCTTATAGAAACACAAGGACCCCTCAATTTAACGAAATTACTAAAACTACATCCAAGGAAACTCTCGACAAACGGCACAACTACCACTAAAGACTTCAGGGTAATACATAAAAATTGGCATTACTAATGCATGGACCGCGCTTTCGTAGCGCGTATAACGTATAACGCGTATAACTTTATAAGTGCAAAGTTGAATATATTATTGTACTAACAGAGTTCTCAAAAGTCAGCTTGTCATCAAGCACAACGCCCAGACAATTAAGCGTACTTACAATATCTATACCCAGCAAAATGTTCGATGCCAAAGATGACATTCAATCATGGGTGCAAGTGATCTAGCATGTCATCTTTTTAGCATCTTCATCGATGAATTTTATATGAGCGTGGACCCCAAAAGATGACGTTCTTTTCTGGATCCTAAGCATGTCATTTTAACCAATGCTTTGGCATGTCATTTTCACCAACCCCTTGGCATGAAATTTTCATATTGTTTGGAAAATGGAAATGCTGTATTGAAATAGGGTTTTCATGAAAAACAAAACTCTTTATTAATTCAAACGAATTCATGAAATAACTACAATTAATTTATCAGTTTAGTTTTTCAAAAGTTTACATCCAAAATTGCAATGTAATCACCACCGCTGCAACGCAAAATATTACTTCCTCCGTTCTCCGCAACTGATATTCTTTCATCTTACAAAAGGTTTTTTCAATTATCTTCCCATCACCAGTTCAGATTTCAACATGGACTCCAAATGCACTCCTTTAAGTATTTTTATTTCGTAAATTACTTTTATTTTATAATTTTGTTACTTTATAACAACATTTTGGTAATTTATACTCTTTTGTTTAGTGACGGAAATATGTAGGGGTCTACAACCCGGCTTGCTTTAGGGATCTCTAAGAACAAAATGTAACGAACGGGGAGGGGAGACTTTTTATGGAAAATACCATTTATGCTCAATTAATTTATTTTTAATTGTTTCTTTCCAAAAGTAGTTTCTTCTTTATTTTGAGATTCTTGTTCCTTTTCGTTTCGGACTTTTTTTTCAAATTCCAAGAAGCGAGATTTGATTGATTTCATTCTATGTCAGATTTAAGGGGAGTACACACTAACAGTCAAAACTGACAGTCAACGTACATTTAGGACAATTTTCCGGCAAATAACATCTTTTATTTAGCTAAAAACGTTTGAAATACAATATTTGCGGTATTATTTAGAGATTACAAAAGAAATTTTTCAGTTAGGCTTTGATATTCACGAAATAGACCTCGATGACTGTCAGTTTTGCTTGTCAATGTGTAGTATACTTTAGAACAGACAAGAGAACTTTTAAAATAGCAATGTGTGCAGTCCGATTCTATTTTTAGCTCGATGGTTGGGACTTCATATAATACCAATTGTTTAGAAGTTTTAGTTGTTTGATATGCAGGGAATGTGAGACAACATCACGACGACAGTTCTAACAACTTTGGTCTGTTCCAGAAACTGCAAGAATCTACTTATTTTTACTACGATAACAATTTTTCCTTTATGTTATCGGAAAAAATAGTAAAAATTAGTAGATTTTTGCAGTACTGGAACATACCAAAATGAAAATAAACAGGTGTGTAAATAAAAACACAAACATCATCTCTATTGGATCGATGGAATGGGTACAAATGCTGATGAAAAGATCGGATCTTCCACGACTTCCTTTGAACCAATGCAAAAGATGACATGAAATCACGTCATCGCAAAGAACCCCTTCCGTCAAATTTTGCTGGGCAGCCCAACTAACCAACATATTGTTGGACGGTAGTTAGTGTATCTGTGTGTGGTAGTGGATTGGATACTTGCGTGTTTCCAAAAGTTTCTTTCGTTCTTTTACTGCAAAAGTCCAGTCGGCACAAATAAAACGGGATCATTCAACCATACATCGTCTGCAAATTGAATTAAACGAGAAGTTGAACTAAAACATCTGTCTGTCAGTCGTTCGGTTAATCCTTGTCGCTTTGAAATCCTTTGCAGAGAGATTGCGATAGAACATTCCGGTTTCGTCGTTACTAATTTTTGCAATATTGTTGACGTCGGCATTCGTAAACGCCAGTAGTCCATACAAGTCTATCTTTGAATTCCTGCCGGTTACTCGCATTTTTTTCTAATACCAAACGTAGGGAGGGAGTGTGTGCGAAGTGAATTGGGGTGGTAAAGTGATTGTGTTTGGTGATTGCATTGCATTGTGTGTCGACGCCACTAATTCACGGTGTTGCTAGAGAAGAGGAGATCCATAGCAGCCACAAACTTGTATGCTCGTCGCGTCACTTAAAGTATTGTGATTTTATATCTTAAATACAAGTTTGTCTGTCATTCGCGATTTTATATCTTAAATACAAGTTTGTCGGTCAGTCGTGTGTGTGCAACATTCCAAATAAAAGTTTGCGTTTGAATAGCAATAATTAAAAACAGCAAACAAAAAACAAAGAAAGTCCAACAAAATAGGTGAATTAATCCCCTCGAAGCAACAACCAAGAGCTCTCTTCTTCGTTGAAATGCAAAGTTATGGAGATGAATGCTTTCGAAGCTATGGCTTCGACACTGACATGGAATTGGACATGAATGGCGAAAGGCAGAATATTGGAAAAACAAAGTCAAGTAAGTATCTAATGCGTAGATTCATTCGTATTCGTTAAGAAATTGAGTGGGAAGAGATGGGCATTTTGTTGAGAAGATAAGCAACTCGTTAGGATTAGGGTCATTTCGTGACGAAAATTACTTTCAGGTAATTTTCTGTATTCCTCCTCATATTTTTAAAACTGAATACAATTTTGTTAAATTTGTTCATCTATATTTCTCAGTAACACATCAGAAGGTATTGTAATTGTTGAAATAATTACAACACTATAGAAAATTCAGTAGTCACACGCTCAATTTTTGCGGTAAAGAAAATTCAGTTTTTGGAAGAGATCGGCGAAGAAAGGCCCCCTCTATACTTTTTCGTTCCCGCTCTCACCCAAAAACTCAATTTTTTTACCGCAAAATTTGCGCGTGCGACTACTGAAAAAGCAAACCACTAGTACCTCTCAGATCGGTTTGTAATTTTGTATCATAGTCTTTGGTACCCTGATCATTTGATTTATAGTTTTCCTAATTTATCGTTACTATCGAATAAAATTATCTCAAATTTAAGTTTAGACACAACGGTGGGTCTTGTGAGTACTTACCTTGCGGTCTACCTCACAGTGCTCTTAACGCCGGGTGAATACAATGCGTCTACCAACACCCCGCACAAATTGTACGAGTTCCAAATCGCTTACACGTATTTGGATGTGATCGTCTCTTTGGTTAGGAGCGGAGCCCATCTACACTCCTGCCTTTCTTTGGGTCAGGCACCCGGTTGAAATGCAACTCCACTTTCAAACCGAAGCTGTAGCCGTAATTTGTGTCCTAACCACAGCCGCCGCGATGCTCCCACAAGTAGGCCAACTGCCAGGATAGATCCAAGAGTCTAGGAGCACCTGGCATACCAGAATATAGCCTCCGGTCAAGCTTTGCAGCCAAAGACTACTACCAGTTGGAGTCCAACCAGTCCCGGACTGGTGACCTCTACAGACAAACAACACAGGACCGCCAACAATGAACATGCTGTCCTCACGGATTGCACGACATCCACACCAAACACGATGCCGCACCAACACGCCCAATTGTAGAGATGACTACGTGGGGGGATTCCTCCAACGAGCAAAACTACTTAAACAACTAAGGGTCCAACAGTCTCCAAGTGCCCTACTGAAATCCCACCATATTGACTTAACCTCTAATTTCATCATAGTATGTACTGGCATTCCGTCAGTATATGACTCCAGTCCAGTACGAACGTTGCGCCACGAATAAATTCGTACGTCAACCTCCCTTTGACACTGTTCGTCACTTAGTCCGGCAACTATCTGCAGTACGTTTCTGAAGGATTACACTGCGCGCCTAATATCCCCTTCCAGCAAATCAGAAGTCCCGAGCCAATCCACCTCAGAAAGTTGCAAGCCACGCATCAGCTTATACAACTAAACAGCCCTACATCTCGCTTCCAAATCAAAGAGCAGGACGCCAAATAACACCTGTATTGCATCCTCGGACACATGGTAACATGTTTACACGAAGAAAGCTTTCTCCGTCCAACAACAGACTCGGGTGCACCATATGTTGTACAGGCAACAAAAACCCCACCATATTATGGTAACCCCAGTCGGTCCGCAAGATCCTTCTGACCATACCAGCTACAGCTGTCAACTTGTCTTTCAAGCGATCAAAGTGGGGCAGTTAGTTTATTCTCTCGGCCATCGTTTTATCCAGGTACTAAAGGCCTGCGTACATAAGCTGCCTTGCCTGCTTACCTTGCTTACTTCTGATAAAAGAATAAAAAAGAAAAGGGCAACCCAGTTCGAAATTTCCTCGGCCTTCTTTATTCTTTTATTTTTATTATGTCAAAAATGAAGCAGGAAAGCAAGGCAATCAGGCAGAGCAGCTTATGTACGCAGGCCTTTACACTTACCTGACGTACTGTATGTCGTGGTCACCAAATCCAACGTAGGGAGGAAGACTGTGTCCTAATCTGCCTTTCAGCAGTATTAACTCAGTCTTATCTTTAGACACCTCTACACCGACTTGGTCAACTCCAGGCCCCACGATGTTCTAGCTCGACACGAGTCTCCCCTTCGATCATGATAAGCAGGTCATTAGCATACGCACAGATCCTGAATGTGGCCGCTAGCTCCCGCAGCAGATAATCCATCATGAGGTTCCAAATAAATGGATCCCTGAGGACAGCCGCGCTCCTCGTTTCCCCAGAACGTCTCATTGGCTTCCACGACACAGGTCCTTCTTCCACTAAAATAACTCGACCAGAGAGCAAACTCCTGAACCTAATCTCAGACAACTTAGCGATCATGCTATCCCACGAAAGGTAGTCAAAAGCGTCCTAATCTGCCTTTCAGCAGTATTAGCTCAGTCTTAGCTCAGTCTTATCTTTAGACACCTCATCATTTGCCCAGAACGTCTCATTGGCTCCCACGACACAAGCCCTTCTTCCACTAAAATAACTCGAGCAGAGAGCAAACTCCTGAACCTAATCTCAGACAACTTAGCGATCATGCTATCCCACGAAAGGAAGTCAAATGCGCCCTTAAGGTCCACAAATATGCCTAAGACATATTTGACCCGCTCAAACTGCTCTGCACATGCATCAACACGTCCACCATACCTCTACACTCGACCAATCCGAACTAATGCAGTGAAGGACCCACGCAGTAGGACTTCCTTGCCACCATAATCCTCTCCACACTTTTCTGGAGAAGGCTTACATATGTCCAATGCTGAGCAAAATCGAGAGAGAGGCAAATGTTTAGGGAGAATTAATATTTAATTTTGCTTGATGTTTCATTACTTATTTCAATATTTTTTAAACATTAATGTTTTCTAAAATCGTCCGCAATGCAAATTATTAGAAAATACAAATAAAAAATTGCATAAACTTTTTATTGTTTATGGTTCACAAAAAACTAAGAGTACGTTTTCACAATTTGCCTGTGTGCTAGCACAAAGGCGTGCTCACCCCTGCTTATGTCCCTATAGAAGTGACGATTACTCCTCACCCGATCAGTAATGGGATTCTGTATCTTATTTTTGCTGTTACCGACAAAAATCGGTAAAATTAAATCGCAAAATTGTGACTAAAAATATAAAGAAAAGTTGGCATCACTGTTTGTGTCGGTTAAGGCTAGCGACTACTTTTAATTCATCGTTAACTTACCGAAAAATTTCGTTAATTATCGAAATTAAAAGCATTTTAATTTTACCGACAATTATCGATAACAGGAAAAATGAGTTACAGAATCTCACGACAGGTGTCTGCAACCACTGAGAACGGGCTCAATATACTCAGGCATGTCCTTCAAGATGACCTTATACATCCTTCCAGTCATACCGTCGATACCTGGAGATTTTATACTCCTAATTCCGGAGGCTCCCCCTATGTTAACATATGGAAGTGATTGGTGGATTCATAATGGAGCCACATAGCTCGTCACAAATGATATCGAACTGTTTTCTGAATTTGTAAAGTTCAATAAACCGCAAGACATACAAGCTATTGGAAATGAAATTATTATTAAAGGCAATATTGAAATAAATTCGAAGTTAAGTTTGATTATTACGGATGTGTGGTATATAGTACCCGACATTTCAAGAAATTTGTTTTCAGTTTTGGCCACACCGGACCGAAATCCCAATATTAGTTTTAAATCAACTTCTACATAGTGGAGGTACGCTCTTTCCGCATAAAAGAATACATAAAGTAACTTGGATATCACCGGACTACCACACGGAAAACCAAATCGATCATATTTAGATAAGCAGGAAATGGAGAGGCTCTTTACTCGACGTACGCACCAAAAGGGGAGCGGATGTAGAAAGCGATCATCATCTTTTTATTGCAACCGTCCGTTTAAAAATAGCTTCAATAAAGAACGACGATAAGCATTCACGGAAATTCGATATTTAACGTCTAAAAATCAGGGAAATTGCAACCGCATTTGCAAACCCATTAAGAGACGCCCTCAACAACATCCCCGCTGAACACCGAACCTATGGAGTACTGTCAGAGATCTATATCTAACATCAGCCAAGAACAACATTGGATATGCCAACAGTAAAAGGAAGCCCTGGATTTCAGATGAAACTTGGACTAGAATAGAAGACAGAAAACTTGATAAAGAAGCGATACATATTGCAAAAACGAGGAATGCAAAGATTGAGAAAACAAATGAATACAACAGATTAAACCGCGAGGTAATGAAAAGTGCCCGCACAGATAAACGGAAACGCATCGATTCTATTGCAACGGAAGCCCAGCGAGCAAGTGCCACAAAGCTGTTATCAAACCGACCTTTCACCTGATGTGCAATCCTTTACATACCTAGGTAGCACTATCACAAACAACGGTGGAAGCGCAGACGAGATCGATAGATATATATATATACTAGCAAATGCCCGCTACTTCGTATGCGGAGAGGAAAAAATATATATAAACAATATTTAATACGTGAATGGTGAATACTGGAGATTCTGTTGTACTAAGACCTATTTTATTACCAATATTTTTTCGATTGTAGTCAGAATTTACAAAAAAAAAAAAAAAATGCCGTATCGCATCCCTACACAACTACCATATTTTTTATATCGATTTTCCAAAACTACGTATCATATTGCAAATTTTAGATTTGACTCCTGGCTCTAACCCTTCACTAACACAGCATTCCCTTCCAGTACAAATTTCCAAACACTAAACTTTATTTCACCCCTTCACAACAACAATCCCGCACATTTACAATGCAAGGCTCTAGCTTTAGCGGTTTCGCCGAGATCCCGAATAGGTCCGTTAAACTTTCGGCATTAAAAATGGTCATGAAAATCCACGTTTTCGCATATCCCCATATAACGGTACCTCTCGACTTAGAGTATTTTAAAAGAAGAACAAATCTATATTATCCAATTTTCTTTAAATTTGGACCTTGAAAAAAATGTCCACTTCAATCCACGTTTATTAGAAGAGATATTTTGAAGATTTAGAGTATTTTGAAGATCTTCGGCACATTTTCCAACTGAAATTTGGAATTTGTGGCATGAAAGGTTAGAAAAACTTTTTTACAAAAAATGTTACTTAATGTGCACGGGTATATAACGGAAAAATTTTTGGAGGCATTTCAATTTAGGTTTTTTTATTATCAGGGGGTAAATAACTTCTAGTTAACAAAATTGTCTCATTGGATCACGTTTTCAAGTTAACATACCAAAGCGGTCAGAACAAAAATATTTTTGAAAAGATACTTCACGTTTGACTACTTAATTTCAGTACACTATTTAGAAACGCCTTGGCGTTAACATCAAATCAATGGAACAATATTCAGTACAATTTTTCAAACTCAGAACTTTGTCTCTAATTTTAGAGTGATCTTCATAACAAATATTTTTCCATTTCGTATTTTTTGTACAAATAGCATATTTCCAAATTATATAATCCCAGCTTTGTTCCTACACCCAACACCAAATTTAGTACCTTAACTGTTTACACAATGCCAAAATGGTTTTGGTACCAACATGTTACCCAACTTTTCGTACACATATGTAAACGTTTCAAAAATTACTTCCTTATATTCAACTTATATCCTAACCCCAATTCACTTTTCCAGCTTTATCCATTCCTCTGAAACCCACTATAGTACTATTTAGTACTTTTTGTATAAATAAGTACGAATTTTCAAAACCTCCTCCATACCTCTACTCTAAACACCAATTTGCTAATCTAATACCGAATTTCAAAATTCCAGTTCTACCCTTTACAAAATCACAAATTGTGCAAAATTCTATACCATATAGCAAATAGCAAAAGGTACCAAATTTTGTACCATTTAGCACTTTTCGTACACGATTTTCCAAAATGTACTTTCATATCTCAGCTCTATCCGTTCACCTAAACCCAAATTATAGCCGAATTTCCAAAACTACCTCAATCCTGCACTCCAACAGTAATCTGTTTACGCAAATACAAATTGTGCTTCGTGCACATTAGTACGATTTTCTAAAGCTACCTCCATATCTCAATTCTATATTCCAACAACAATCTTAATTCCAAATTTCAGGATTCCAGCTCTTCAAATCCAAATCATACTAAACTCACTACCATTTAGGACTTTTCGACCTTTGGTACTTCTTTCTTACTCTTCATCAGTGACCCCCATTCCAAATTTCAAGATTCCGGCCCTATTCGTTAACCCATATCCAAATTGTACTATATTTAGTACTATTTAGTACTTTTCGTATACTTTTAATTTGAATTTCCAAAAACGTTTCTTTTTATTCTCCATCAGTGACCTTAATTCCAAATTTCAGGATTCCAGCTCTATTCGTTCACCCAAACCCAAATTGTACTAAAGTTAGTACCATTTATTACTTTTCGTACACTTATAGTTCGAATTCCAAAATCTTTCATTTTTACTCTTCATCAGTGATCCTCATTCCAAATTTCAGGATTCCAGCTCTATCCGTTCACCCAAATCCAAATTGTACTAAATTTAGTACCATTTAGTACTTTTCGTGCACTTGTAGTTCGAATTTCGAAAAACCTTTCTTTGTTACTCTCCATCAGTGACCCTTATTTCAAATTTCAGGATTTCACCCAAATCCAAATTGTACTAAATTTAGTACCATTTAGTTCTTTTCGTACCCTTATAAAACCTTTACAAAAACCTTTCATTGTTACTCTTCATCAGTGACCCTCATTCCAAATGTCTGTATTCCAGCTCAATCCGTTCACTCAAATCAAAATTGTACAAAATTTAGTACCATTTAGGACTTTTGGTACCCTTATAGTTCGAATTTCCAAAAACCTTTCATTGTTAATCTTCATCAGTGACCCTCATTCCAAATGTTTGTATTTCAGTTCTATCCGTTCACCCAAATCCAAATTGTACTAAATTTTGTACCATTTAGTACTATTCGTGCACTTATAGTTCGAATTTCCAAAAACCTTTCTTTCTTACTCTCCATCAGTGACCTTAATTCCAAATTTCAGGATTCCAGCTCTATTCGTTTACCCAAACCCAAATTGTACTAAATTTAGTACCATTTATTACTTTTCGTACACTTATAGTTCGAATTCCAAAATCTTTCATTTTTACTCTTCATCAGTGATCCTCATTCCAAATTTCAGGATTCCAGCTCTATCCGTTCACCCAAATCCAAATTGTACTAAATTTAGTACCATTTAGTACTTTTCGTGCACTTGTAGTTCGAATTTCGAAAAACCTTTCTTTGTTACTCTCCATCAGTGACCCTTATTTCAAATTTCAGGATTTCACCCAAATCCAAATTGTACTAAATTTAGTACCATTTAGTTCTTTTCGTACCCTTATAAAACCTTTACAAAAACCTTTCATTGTTACTCTTCATCAGTGACCCTCATTCCAAATGTCTGTATTCCAGCTCAATCCGTTCACTCAAATCAAAATTGTACAAAATTTAGTACCATTTAGGACTTTTGGTACCCTTATAGTTCGAATTTCCAAAAACCTTTCATTGTTAATCTTCATCAGTGACCCTCATTCCAAATGTTTGTATTTCAGTTCTATCCGTTCACCCAAATCCAAATTGTACTAAATTTTGTACCATTTAGTACTATTCGTGCACTTATAGTTCGAATTTCCAAAAACCTTTCTTTCTTACTCTCCATCAGTGACCTTAATTCCAAATTTCAGGATTCCAGCTCTATTCGTTTACCCAAACCCAAATTGTACTAAATTTAGTACCATTTATTACTTTTCGTACACTTATAGTTCGAATTCCAAAAACTTTCATTTTTACTCTTCATTAGTGATCCTCATTCCAAATTTCAGGATTCCAGCTCTATCCGTTCACCCAAAATCCAAATTGTACTAAATTTAGAACCATTTAGTAATTGTCGTACACAAAAGTACGATTTTCCAAAACCACCCTCATTTCTCAATCCTACACTTTAAAAGTAATCTTAATTCCAAATTTCAGGATTCCAGCTCTATCCGTTCACCCAAATCCAAATTGTACTAAATTTAGTACCATTTAGCAATTTTTGTACACATAAGTACGAATTTCCAAAATCACCCTCATGTCTAACCCCTACACTTCAACAGTAATCTTAGTTCCAAATTTCACAATTCCAGCTCTATCCGTTCACCCAAATATAATTTGTACTAAATTTAGTATCATTTAGTACTTTTCGTACACGTTAGTACGATTTTCCAAAACCATTTAATTACATCAACTCCACTTCCCAACCTTGATTTCCATATCAAATTCCATGATTCTAGCTATATCCGTTCAAAATATACAATTGGTACTAAATTTTGTAAATTTTAGTACTTTTCGTACACTTAGAGGTCGAATTTCCAAAAACCCTTTGGTACATCTTTCTAGATCTCCATCAGTTACACTCATTCCAAATTTCAGAATTCTAGCTCTTACCGTTTGCCTAATACAAAGAGTACCATATTTAGTACCTTTTAGTACTTTTCGTACACTTCTGGGTCGAATTTCCAAAAACCCAGCCTTATCTCACCCCTACACACCAACAGCGACCTACACCTAAAATTTCAACTTTCTAGCTTCAGGGGTTTCGTCTGGGCAGTGATGAATCAGTCAGTCAGTGAATACCTCACCTCACAGCTCTTTTATATATATATAGATATATATAGTGTTAGTTTTGCTGTAAAGTGTATATGGAAATAGATAAAAGGTAAGCATGCAAGGCAGCTTATGTACGCAGACCTTAAGGGGTGAGTACATAAGCTGCCTTGCCTGCTTAGTCCCAATTTACATTGGGCGAGTTTACTTGCGGCAATTGTCATTTTGTAGGAGAGAGAGGTGAGGCATATGGTAACCCTTTGCCTCTCAGCACCCTCTCTCACCTACAAACTGACAATTGCCGCAAGTAAACTCGCCTAATGTAAATTGGGACTTACCTTGCTTGCTTCTGATAAAAGAATAAAAAAGAAAAGGGCAACCCAGTTCGAAATTTCCTCGGCCTTCTTTATTCTTTTATTTTTATTATGTCAAAAATGAAGCAGGAAAGCAAGGCAATCAGGCAGAGCAGCTTATGTACGCAGGCCTTTAAGTTTTTCAAAAATGAATTTCAAATAAGTTCCAAAGGGGATTTACATTCTACATTTGGAAGCTATGAATTCTGACGATTCTAATATTTCTGATACAAGAGTAAGGAACGACCAAATTCGAACTAGGCTGTCCTTTTAATCTTCTATCAAAAATAACGTGCGCAAGAAAACCAGCCGTAATGTACTATAGGCCTGGGTACATACGCTGCCTTGTCTGCTTGCCTTGCTTTTCTGCTTCATTTCCGACGTAATGAAAATAAAAGAATAAAGAAGGCCGAGGAAATGTCAAACTAGTTTGCCAACCAGTTCGAAATTTGCTCGGCCTTCTTTATTCTTTTATTTTCATTACGTCAGAAATGAAGCAGTTTATGTACCCAGACCTTAAGGCCATCAGCTTTTAGACTATACAAGCCTTTAATTTTTTTACAAAAAATTTGGACTTTTATTAAACTAAAATCAAATGAAAAATACCAGCATTGAGTACTAGAATCAAACGTCATTTATAATACATTTTGCATTCCTCATGGAAAGCATGACCTCAAAGTGTTACTTTAAAAATACGTAATGCGGTCAACATTCCATACAACAAAAAAAATAGAATGTTTGTGTTTTGTTCAACTTATCACGACGCTCATGCTGGCTGCATGCTTTGCCGGCCGGTGGAATATTTTTTTTTTATTGTTGCAAAATCTTGTGAAATAATCTTATCCAGATTATGACTGAAACTAAATACTTCCCCCCATACCATTGCTATCGAAAACGATATCGTTTTCGAATGTTTCTCGAGAGTTTTGCGGATATTTTGTTCGAGAACGACACACGAGAATGAATTAAAAACGATTCACTCGTCGCTCAGTTTGTGGCAGGAAATCCTTCGATTTCGAATATCGTTAATAATATTATTAGCGAATGATTGACGATAGTTTTACGATAGTGGCGAAAAACATTTTTTGTGGAGTTTCTTGATGTTTCTGTTATGTACCTTTTCCGTTTTTATTTCTTTATGTTTGCGACGCGATATTTAACTGTTGATAAACATTGTTGTCTTGTGTTTGGCAACCTACCCATATGTTGTCTTTATCAACACTTATTGTCTATATTATACGTAGCATTTATATCGAAATTATTTGAAAAAAGCAAATGGGAATTTTTTACAAACAACGTAAATTTTTTTTTTGAAACAAAAAAATTTTCAAAGTAAAAAATGTTTCTCGAAACAATTTTTCTTGTGAAGAAAAAACATTCGCCAAATGTTCGAAAACGATATCGTTTTTAAACTTTTGACGAACAAAAGAACAACGTGCTTGTGTACACCCGAAAAACATTTGCCAATCCTTCGAATGTGATATCGTTTTCGAATGTTGTGCCGAACATTCGAATAATATCCGCACTTGGTATGGGGGGTATGTACATGAATTGCTTAATAATCTGTAATCTTTGTGTAAGAAAAAGTGTATAGAAATTATACAAAGTACTTATATCTATACTATTTTCTAGAAGAAGAAGATTTTCTAGACAATATCGCCCATTTGGGACCTTTGTCTATTCCTTTAGAAAGAAACACATAAAAATAATTTACCTCTTTTTACGCATTTTCATATTGACAAAGAAGCAGAAAGCAAAAAAAAAAAAAAAACGTTAAATACCTATCTCCAGACTTTGATGTATGAGGAGAAGAGGTCAATGCTCCTCTACATTGTCTACAAACAAAATATCGATTGAAAATGTGTTGTTTTGCATTTTTTCAGGGAGTGTTGACCGGCAAAATTGTAAAGTAAAGAAACAAAATTTCACAAATGGTGTTTTTGTTGTTTTTTTGCTTATGTTTATGTTTGCTAAAATGTGTTATATGAGAGGGGAAATTGGGGCTTTGGGAATTGCTTCAGTTCCCCTTTCAAAGAAATTTGAAAAATAGGCAATAGTTTTTGGGGGATACACAGAGGATTCGTGAATAGAAAGGAACAGAAAATGCCTTAGGGATAGAAGAATGTGTTAAGATAAATATATTAAATATTTATGTTTATCTATAGGCTTTGTTATATTATGTACAAAGCCTATAAGTATAGCTATTTCTCATTTTAATATTTATCTTGTACCTATATTTATTGTCATAAATTGATGATATTTAATTAGATTGCGTCAATCACAAAATTCGAATACCATTTTGTAGGTATTGGACAAAATTAATTTGTTTATCAAAATTCGAACTGTACAGTTCAATGTACTTGAGAGGTATAAAATTAAATTGCTGGCCACACTCCAAACAAAAATTGACTAACTGCAGGTGACGACAATGCAAATATAATCTATTATCTATGATTATTAATGGGGAAATTATATTATGCGACGTACGTTAACCCAGTACACATTATCAGGTACATACAAATTTCGCACCTATTCTACAAAAGGGTAGTAACTCAAAATGTTGTATTTTTCAGTAGAGACAAAACACTGTTGATACACAAGTAATGACTCTGAAGACATGACGAGTGACAAATCGGTATCTTTCGACGAAAGAGTGTATAAAATAATGAAATAAAACATCAGCCCCCCTATTCTGTAACTTTTTAACAACTTTACTCATTGTTTATTTTACAACAATTTCATTTGTTTGTTTTGTAGTTGTAACAAAAACAAAAGAAATTTTAACAACTT
Organism: Musca autumnalis; assembly: GCF_047663935.1. Classification (NCBI taxonomy): domain Eukaryota; kingdom Metazoa; phylum Arthropoda; class Insecta; order Diptera; family Muscidae; genus Musca; species Musca autumnalis. Next base: position 247,884,573 of record NW_027411866.1, read on the forward strand.
TTCAATCGATAAAAGTTACAGAATAGGCCTACTGTAGTGCTATTCTCTAACTCATTTTTAAAGTTACCGACAATTGTCGGTAAAATTAAAATGTTTATAATTTCGGTAATTACCGATGTTTTTCGGTAAGTTAGGTCATTGTTTATTTTACAACAATTTCATTTGTTTGTTTTGTAGTTGTAACAAAAACAAAAGAAATTTTAACAACTTTTCAATCGATAAAAGTTACAGAATAGGCCTACTGTAGTGCTATTCTCTAACTCATTTTTAAAGTTACCGACAATTGTCGGTAAAATTAAAATGTTTATAATTTCGGTAATTACCGATGTTTTTCGGTAAGTTAGGTCCGAATAAAGGGCTGCGGTATAGTTCACCGATAGCAGCGTTGTCAACTTTTATTTGAAAGAAAGGGTGCTTCTATAGACCATTTCTGAAAGAAAGGGGGCTTCTATAGACCCTTTCTGAAAGAAATTGTGCTTCTGTAGACCCTTTCTGAAAGAAAGGGTGCTTCTATGGACCCTTTCTGAAAGAAAGGTTGTTTCTATAGACCCTTTCTGAAAGAAATTGTGCTTCTATAGACCCTTTCTGAAAAAATTGTGCTTCTATAGACCCTTTCTGAAAGAAATTGTGCTTCTATAGACCCTTTCTGAAAGAAAGGGTGCTTCTATAAAACCTTTCTGAAAGAAAGGGTGCTTCTATAAAACCTTTCTGAAAGAAAGGGTGCTTCTATAAAACCTTTCTGAAAGAAAGGGTGCTTCTATAAAACCTTTCTGAAAGAAAGGGTGCTTCTATAAAACCTTTCTGAAAGAAAGGGTGCTTCTATAAAACCTTTCTGAAAGAAAGGGTGCTTCTATAAAACCTTTCTGAAAGAAAGGGTGCTTCTATAAAACCTTTCTGAAAGAAAGGGTGCTTCTATAAAACCTTTCTGAAAGAAAGGGTGCTTCTATAAAACCTTTCTGAAAGAAAGGGTGCTTCTATAAAACCTTTCTGAAAGAAAGGGTGCTTCTATAAAACCTTTCTGAAAGAAAGGGTGCTTCTATAAAACCTTTCTGAAAGAAAGGGTGCTTCTATAAAACCTTTCTGAAAGAAATTGTGCTTCTATAGACCCTTTCTGGAAGAAAGGGTGCTTCTATAGACCCTTTCTGAAAGAATGGGTGCTTCTATAGACCCTTTCTGAAAGAATGGGTGCTTCTATAGACCCTTTCTGAAAGAAAGGCTGCTTCTATAGACTTTTTCTGAAAAAAAGGGTGCATCTATAGACTTTTTCTGAAAGAATGGGTGCATCTATAGACCCTTTCAGAAAGAAAGGGTGCTTCTATAGACCCTTTCTTAAAGAAAGGATGCTTCTATAGACCCTTTGTGAAAGAAAGGGTGCATCTATAGACCGTTTCAGAAAGAAAGGGTGCTTCTATAGACCCTTTCTTAAAGAAAGGATGCTTCTATAGACCCTTTGTGAAAGAAAGGGTGCATCTATAGACCGTTTCAGAAAGAAAGGGTGCTTCTATAGACCCTTTCTTAAAGAAAGGATGCTTCTATAGACCCTTTATGAAAGGAAGGGTGCTTCTATAGACCCTTTGTGAAAGGAAGGGTGCTTCTATAGACCCTTTCTTAAGGAAAGGATGCTTCTATAGACTTTTTCTAAAAGAAAGGGTGCTTCTATAGACACTTTCTGAAAGAAAAGGTGCTTCTATAGACACTTTCTGAAAGAAAAGGTGCTTCTATAGACCCTTTCTGATAGTAAGGGTGCTTCTATAAACCCTTTCTGATAGTAAGGGTGCTTCTATAGACCCTTTCTGATAGAAAGGGTGCTTCTATAGACCCTTTCTGATAGAAAGGGTGCTTCTATAGACCCTTTCTGAAAGAAAGGGTGCTTCTATAGACCCTTTCTGATAGAAAGGGTGCTTCTATAAACCCTTTCTGATAGAAAGGGTGCTTCTATAGACCCTTTCTGATAGAAAAGGGTGCTTCTATAGACCCTTTCTGAAAGAAAGGGTGCTTCTATAGACCCTTTCTGAAAGATCGGTTCTGGATAACCACCCTCATATGCTGCCCTGTAAAGTAAAAAGAGGTTTTACTTGTTAACTTTTCATGTCATTTCAACTACCATAACCTCCCTCGTAGAAAACTTACGAGGCGGAAAAAGTAACACCTTAAGGCCTGCGTACATAAGCTGCTTTGCCTGATTGCCTTGCTTACCTGCTTCATTTCTGACGTAATAAAAATAATAGAATAAAGACGAAATTTCGAACTGGGTTGCCATCAGTTGGAAATTGGGTCGGCCTTCTTTGTTCTTTTATTTTTTTATTGAAGCAGCAAAGCAAGGCAATCAGGCAAAGCAGCTTATGTACGCAGGCCTTTATTGTTGTTGTTAGTCAAAGTAAGAACACGCTAAATCCATATCAAATACAAAAAAAATCTTCATTTATTATTACTAACTTTGTTGGTTTCGTTTGCATGGGCGAGCAGTGAGCGTGGTGGGTCTAATGTGGCGCCGCTGCTTGGGAGAAAACATTCTAATTCTCATATGAGTACCCCAAAACGATGACGACAATTACGTCAAAATATGCACAAACAACATATCGACGCTGTATTTAATGGAAATCAAAAATGCTCCAATTTCCACGTCGTCTCCACCGCAACGCCGCAAAAAACATGTCAATCGCGCCACAATTTCTCATGAAAAAAACACCGACCGAACGCTAAACAAACATTTCTCCTATTTGTTTTTTGTTTTCTCAGCTATTGTATTTTTTGTTTTTATTTCCCACACAAACAAACAAAAAATCCGCTCGGCCAGAGTCCCAGAGACCCTCATTTCGGTTTTCAAAACAAATTTGTTGTTCAGTCAATCAGCAAGCGAACAGTATTCAGTATTACTTCGTGTTGGAGCCCAGAGATAAAAAGATTGTGTCAAACGATAGAAACAAAGCAAACACCGACAAAAAGGTTTTTTTTTTTGAAAATTTAAAAAGTTTTAATAATTTGCAAATTTTCCGTTGAGATTTGTTAAAACGTTACACGCGCGTGTGTTTGTGTGCTCTAAAAATAATTTATAAAATGTATAAAAATTGTGCAAAATAATAGAAGAGAATACAATTTATTACAAGTGCATTATGCAATTTTGTTGGTCGTCAAAAGACAATTGCCATTTTGTCGGCATCTAAGAAAACTGCGAAAAATGCATTTTAATGTGTTGTGACATTGCAATGACAAGGACTCCAGTCCAGTGTTGAATCCCAAAACACGTTTGAAATCATTTGCATACCTCCTTCACCATAACCAATTTCTCCACCTCCCACCAACGAACCAATCGGTCTTTCCACCCAGAAATGACAAGTAAATTACTTTGTAGCAATTTTTTCTTCCCCTCGAAAATCCAAGACGCATTTAACATCATCCGACACTTTGTTTGAGTTTTTTAAATGCCTGCCTTTGATAGATAAAACTCGTCGCTGTCGTTCGTGGCAGATAAAAATTGTGATTATCATAAATTGTTTGTTAAAATAATTAAAAAAAATTTGATTGCATTTAAGAAGAAAATAAGAAAGAAAGACAAAACAATAACAAACGAGGAAGAACAAGAGTTTATATGACAATGATTCATTTTACTCGCATTCTCTTGGTTAAGTTCTCTCCCACTCGGTGTTTTGTTTACAACAGAGATGGGAATGTTTCATTGACAAGAAATTATTAAAGGAAATGCCGGTCTTTCTACATATAGCCGGTGTTAGAAAAATTTGACTGTAGATTATTTAGAACAGATAATTGATTAATTAAGAATATGTTTTGTACAATATATTATTTTAATATATAAAGTCGAAAATATGGCAAAAAAACTTTAAAACGTTCCACTGCAATAATGTAATGCCATATCGCACCTGTTCAACAAAAGGGTAGCAACTCAAAATTTTTAAATTTTCACTTTTCTTATAATAACTATTGTTGACCTTTGGACTAGTTTTCATCTGTTTTAACTATATTCGGCTCGAGGTCATGTAAAATAAAAACAAAATGTTGTTTTTAAGTTTTCAGATTTTTATTTTGCCTATATTTTAATCGTAATCTACGAACATCATCAGGGCGTTTGAGTTGTTCTTCTTTATTAGCAGCACATTACATGTCTTGCTCTTTTTTGAGTCAGAATTCAACTGATGCCCTGATTACGAAAATATAAAAAAAAATTTACCGGCGGTCATAACCGTAATCCGATTATTTGAACCGAAATTATGGGTAAAAAACCGGATATATAACCGGGTATTATGAACCGGGTATCAAATGAAAGCTTAAAATCAGGGATGCCAACTGTTCCGAGGTAAGAATCGCTACAGCCACATACGCATCATAGGTCTGTAGCGATTTTTACCTTACAACAGTTGACATTCCTGCTAAAACAGTGGTTTTTGTACGTCAAAAATCACCACAAGTAGCGGAAAAACCACCAACTTGGCACCCCTGCTTAAAATATCACCTTTTTATTGATTTATTTTCTGTTAAGATGCTAAACCCGGGTTGGGAGTTAGAGAAAAAATTGTATTTTTACTAAATTTTTTGCTTAAAAATTCTAAGGAAAAAAACTTACAATTTTAAAGAAACTGTTGTCCGCGTAGCTTAAATTTGCACCTCTTCATAGGAGAAAGTCTTAAATCCCCGGCCGAAGGCCGTCCACTTAAGAAAACTTAAAAGGTTAAAGAAACTTTTGCCCGCGAACCCAAAATTTGCTCTAGAATTGTAACCGGTTTATATACAGCTGGAAATATTACATTTCTGAATAGGTGTTTTCCTATGCTTTGATACCCATATCGGTCCAGAAAAGTTTCGATTAAAATAATGGGATAACCGGTTATGACCGCCGGCAATATTTTATGTTTTCGTAATCAAGGCATCGAGATCTATCTCTGGTGAAAATTTCAAATCGATCGGACCATTATAGTCAAATTAGGAATGTTCCAAAATTGATACCTCGCGAAGTCCTACATACACATCAACCGCTATGCGACGATCGTTTCGTTAACGTTAATGTTGTTGTTGCTTAGACAATTTTCGTCATTTGGAGCTCCTATTTATACATCCAAGGTTGCAAATTTGCATTTCAAATTGCAGCTTTTTAATTCCAAAGACGAGTCGTTTGTCCCTCCTTTTCTAGAAATCAATTTTTCAATATTACATCATATTACAGTCGATAGCTTTTTTCCATCGTAGACTGTAAGTATGTCTTTCACATCGAAAAATTTTAAGTGGATTGTGGTTCAGAACGCTAAGACGTCAGCACCATTGTCTGTCAGTTGGCAACGACCCAGGTTCGAATCCCAGCTAGGCTCAGCTGAATTTTTATTTTTAAGTTTTGCCTTGATGTTTTTAGTTTTCAAGATTTTTTATTTTAAACTAACAGATTGATTTTTAATGACAACTTTTTACGGAAGTCGAATTCTGCCGCTTATTGTACAGTGTCCAACAAATGTCTTCGTAATCCTGATAATACATTATTTATTAGTGATAATCAGCAGTTTGCAAAATTGTTTTATATTTGGCTATTCAAAATAGTCAGGCTTAATCCTATAGACGTTGTTTTAATATTTATTAAAAAAACTTTAATTTATTATAGGGAACAATTTGGGAAGACTGCAATTTTCAATAAGAAACTTTTTATACCCAAGTGTCAATAGTCCGCTCAAATAGATATGTACGAGTCTAAACTCGAACAATTTCACTTTCAAACAAAACCAAATCTCTCCCACTGCGTTCGTTTGGTCTAACGAAAAACACATAATTAATTTGTTGGTATTGCTTATTACAGCAATAAACCACACTTTCGACGGTGCCTGGTCTCACAATTAGGAGGGTTGGCGTTTTTTAGAAGTCGTCATCCCAATAAAAAAAAAAACGCCAACCCTCCGGCTTGTCAAGTTTCTAAGGGCCATATCTCTAGATTTTTCGAGCACCGGGAACCCCAAATACCTAATTTTAGGTAATTCGCTGAGCTAAATTGGGCTGTACCGTCATATGGGGGCTATACCACAACGTGGGCCAATTTTCTACAATTTTTACAGTGTTTTATTTAACTTGCTTTGATGTCCGTTTTGTTCAAATTTAGTAACTCATTTTAGCACAGTTCCAGTTGACCAATCGAACTGAAACTTTGCACACTTTTCACATGATTTAATAAGAAAGGTTAGCCAAAGCTTTATGTCAATTTAAATTTTTTCATTCGAGTATTCCTAAAACTTCAAAACAATAAACACAAACTGTGTATGTGTGTGTGGTGTTTGAATAAAATGCCAAACAATATTAAAAACAATCGAATTCAATGATTTTTAAAATTGTTTTTGGAACATTTGTATGGAAATAATTCGTCAGGTTATCATTGAAACAAACATTTTATCATATCCACAACTTGATTATGCGGAGAAACATTGGTCCTTCATTTATTTTTCGCGATTTTTATAAAATGCTCAAAATTGGTGTTGTAAACAAACCCACTTGTTGCTTAATTTTGAAGTTTTAGGAATTCAGGAAAAACAAGGGTTCTATAGATTTTTTTCATTTAAATCTACCTCTTTACTTATACCATGCACTTTTCAGATTTGGATGACAATATATGCATATCAAACCAAAACCAATATGGGTAAATATTTTCCTATAGCCCCCACACAGCGTTACCACCCGATTTCAGATGTTTTGAGGATTTTGTCTTCATGTTTGTCCGAATTGGCTGTAACTTGGCATTTGGAGCTACATTTTCGGCCTAAATTGACTTTAATTTGGTTATGGACTTCTCAGTGATCAAAAAATTTATTTACTAAAATATTAAAAGTAAAAAATAATAAAAAATTAAGTTTCAGTGTTTTTACAGTGCTTATTTAATTTGCTTTGGTGTCCGTTCAGTTCAAATCTAGTAACGCATTTTCCACACACTTGCAGTTGACCAATCGAAGTAAACTTTTGCACACTTTTCAGATTTGGATGGCAATACATGAATATGAAACCAAAACCAATATGGGCCCATTTTTTTCTTATAGCCCCCATACAGCGGTAGCACCCGATTTAAGGTATTTTAAGGATTCTGTCATCATGTTTATGCCAAATTGGCTGTACAGAAACTTCCTCACCAAAAATGTTGGACATAGGTCAAGGTTTTGGTATAGCCTCCATATGGCGGTACCACCCGATTTCAGGTATTTTGAGGATTTTATTTTCATTTTCAACCCTAATTGGCTGAAACTTGGCATTTGGAGTTCGCGATAGTACAGAAACTTCCCCACCAAAAATTATGGGCATAAGTCCAGATTTTTGTATAGCCCTTATATAACGGTACCACACGATTTAAGGCATTTTAAAGTTTTTATCTACATTTTCGGCCTAAATTGGCTATAATTTTGTTATGAGGTTCTCAGTGGTCAAAAAAATAATTACTGAAAAGTTAAAAATAAAAACTTATTAAAAAAATTAAGTTACAGTGTTTTATTTATAAATGCATTTAAAACTAGAGAATAATTTTTCATGACGGAATATCTCAAATAATACGCTTGCGTTTGAATTAAAAATTTTGACAATATTAAACAGCAAACGTTTTATTTGAGAAATTCCATCATAAAAAATATTTTCTAGTTTTAAATAATATAAATAAAACACTGTAACTTAATATTTTTATTTATTTTTTGATAAACAAGTTTTTAACCACTGTGAAACATAAATGCCAAAGGACATCCAATCTTGGCCGAAAATGTAGATAATATTTAAAAACATTTAATCGTATGAGAGCTATACCAAAATATGGACCTATATTGAACATTTTTGGTCGAATGTCGAATTATAGAAGGTTCGGTTAAAAATGTAGCAAAAATACTCAAAATAGGTACCTGGACCTACGTTGTCAATTTAAGATGGGAAAGTGTCAAATTACGCGCTGTTCAGTCAAAAATGTGGCTAAAACTCAAAATACCTAAAATTGGTAGGTACCGATGTGGTGCTATACCAAAATGTGCACCTTTGCCAATAATTTTTGGTGAAGAAGTCTTGTGACCACTGGGATTCTTAAATATCAAATCGCAGGTAGCGGTCAAAAAATATAGCTAAATTCTCAAAGTACCGAAAATCGGAAGGTACAAATGTTTACGTCAATGTAAATAAAAGAAAAAAAGAGGAGAAATAAAAAGGCAGCATTTTCGTTTTTGTAATTTGTTTGACTAGAAATCAAATGGTTTTTATTGAGTAAATAAATAAAGGCCTGCGTACATAAGCTGCTCTGCCTGATTGCCTTGCTTTCCTGCTTCATTTTTGACATAATAAAAATAAAAGAATAAAGAAGGCCGATGAAATTTCGAACTGAGTTGCCCTTTTCTTTCTTATTCTTTTATCAGAAGTAACCAAGGTAAGCAGGCAAGGCAGCTTATGTACGCACGCCTTAAAGGCCTGGGTATATAAGCTGCCTCGTCTGGTTGCCTTGCTTTCCTGCTTCATTTCTGACATAATAAAAATAAAAGAATAAAGAAGGCCGAGCAAATTTCGAACTGGGTTACCCTTTTCTTTTTTATTCTTTTATCAGAAGCAAGCAAGGTAAGCAGGCGAGGCAGCTTACGTACCCAGGCCTTAAAGGCCTGAACTTTTTTGGGGGAGGTACTTGAAGAAATGGACCGATATGCCTTTTCTTCGAACTTAAGCTATGTTTGGACAAAATATTACGAAGGCAAAATTTTGGACCGAATCGGCAGATCCATTCTGGAGTTATATTGCGCTTCAACCACTACACACGGTGTCATAGGTTTTTTTTTGCACCTTTCAGGCTATTTTCTCAGGAAGAAACTACTTGCCCCTGATGAAACTTGTACCGTCGTATGGGAGGCAGCGAGTACAACTTGTTACAACAAAAATCAAATGAAGTAAGAGTATTTTTTCAATCAGAAATAAAGGGATTGAAATATAAGAATACACCTACATATATTACCCTCCAAAGTTTTCGGTACTTCTAAAAGAAGGCCCAATTGCAGGAAAACTATACATTTCAGAGAAAAAAGTTATTCTTTAAAAAAATGCTTAAAATACCATTTTCATACAAAATTTTAAGTTTCTCGCAAGACAATTCCCGGCGCTATGTGGGTTAAATCATTTCAGTTCTACCACCGCCTGACTCTAGAAGTAATACGTTCCCCTTTATTTAGTTATAGAAGGCCATTCAAGATTAGTCTTCATAAGTTTTCATAGATTGTTAAATAAAAAAATAATTTTTTTCGTAAATATTTGTTCCTAATTTCGTCACGAAAAACATTCAAATGGCACCATTGCATTTCTAGATTTCTTTGCACTTAACTGCCAGTTTATAAATTGCACACTAATTATAATAAACATTAGCAGACGAAAACGAATTGCCCACCACTCAAATAGTGTCATCGAAAGTGAACATCGACACCCACACGGTGACATAGAAAAAACTGTTCCTTGCAATCATATGTAGTTTTGAAAAAAAATGTATATATTTATATTTTTACTGGCTGGCCACTGGCGTACACAGATCTATTTAACAAAGGGTTAAATGATGGGAGGAAGGAAAGTGTCAATCAATTTTTAGAGGGAGGGAGTGATCCATATTTACCAGTCAGTGTCCACCTCTTTTAGTGTTCGTTTTCATAATTTCCACTTCGCGCCGTGGTGACATAAATCTTTACACGTTCGCCATAATTACCTGCATAATTAGATCTATCATGATATTCATTTTTGTCATTTTTTGTTGTTGTTGCTCAAAATCGTGGATTTTATTTTTATTTTGTTTACATACACTTTGTTGTCTTTGCTATATCTCGGCCATATCAATTAAGATGATTCATTTTATTTGTCATGCAAATGCGACGGGTTAATGCGATTGTCAAGGATGGGCATTTTGAGGAAGGGGACAAGTAAAAATTATGTTTTTTTTTCTAACAGCAGTCGCAATGTGCCAAGACAGTAGAAATCCTCCTTAATCAGGTTACTTATAAAGGGACCAAAAGCGGCTTTCTATAAATTCAAGACTTTCAAAACAGTTACATTAAAAAAGAACACATCTTAAGATGGTTCCATAGATAGATGACCTCTATACCAAGAACACCACTGGAGGATTTTTCAAAGGGTTGTTCTGGGTTGTTCTGTACAATATAACCTCCTAAAGGGAAGCTCTTGATAGAGAGCTATAGATAGAATACTTCGTAAAGTCGTCTTCTATAGATAGAATACCTCACAAAGGGGGTTATATAGATAGAAGACCTCCCTTCTATACGTAGAAGTCTGCCCCATAGAAACATACCAAAGAAGTTTTCTATACGTAGAAGACCCTCCAAAGAAGTCTTCTATAAATAGAAGACTTCCCAAAGGAGTCTATTGTACATAGAATTCCTCCGAGGAGAGTCTTCTGCAGATAGAAGGCCTACGAAAGAAGTCTTTTATGTATAGAAGCCTCCCAACGGGGTCTTCTATAGCTGGAAGTCCTCCCAAAGGGTTTTTCTATATATAGAAGACCACCCAATAGAAGGGGTCTTCTATAAAGGGGTTTTCTACAGATAGAAGAACTCGCAAAGGGGTCTTCTATAGATACAAGAACTCGTAAGGGGGTTTTCTACAGATAGAAGAACTCGCAAAGGGGTCTTCTATAAATAGAAGACCTCGTAAAGGGGTCTTCTATAAATAGAAGACCTAGTAAAGGGGTTTTCTATAGATAAAATACCTAGTAAAGGGGTAGATGGAAGACCTCGTAAAGGGGTCTTCTATAGATAGAAGAACTCGCAAAAGGGTCTTCCATAGATACAAGAACTCGTAAGAAGGTTTTCTACAGAGAGAAGAACTCGCAAAGGGGTCTTCTATAGATAGAAGACTTAGTAAAGGGGTCTTCTATAGATAGAAGACCACGTAAAGGGGTCTTCTATAGATAGAAGACCACGTAAAGGGGTCTTCTATAGATAGGAGAACTCGTAAAGGGGCCTTCTATAGATAGAAGACCTCGTGAAGGGGCCTTCTATAGATAGAAGACCTCGTAAAGGGGATCACTATAGATTGAAGACCTCGTAAAGGGGCCTTCTATAGATAGAAGACTTAGTAAAGGGGTCTTCTATATATAGAAGACCTCGTAAAGGGGCCTGCTATAGATAGAATACCTCGTAAAGGGGACTTCTATAGATTGAAGACCTCGTAAAGGGGCCTTCTATAGATAGAAGACCTCGTAAAGGTGTCTTCTATAGGTAGAAGACCTATTAAAGGGGTCCTCTATAGATAGAAGACCTCGTAAAGGGGTCTTCTATAGATAAAAGACCTAGTAAAGGGGTCTCCTATTTATAGAAGACCTCGTAAAGGGGTTTTCTACAGATAGAAGAACTCGCAAATGGGTCTTCTATAGATACAAGAAATCGTAAGGAGGTTTTCTACAGATAGAAGAACTCGCAAAGGGGTCTTCTATAGATAGAAGACCTCGTAAAGGGGTCTTCTATAGATAGAAGACTTCGTAAAGGGGTCTTCTATAGATAGAAGATCTAGTAAAAGGGTCTTCTACAGATAGAAGACCTCGCATAGAGAAGACCTCGTAAAGGGGTGTTCTATAGATAGAATACCTCGTAAAGGGGTCTTCTATAGATTGAAGACCTCGTAAAGGGGTCTTCCATAGATAGAAGACCTAGTAGATAGAGGTAAAGGTGTCTTCTATAGATAGGAGACCTATTAAAGGGGTACTCTATAGATAGAAGACCTCGTAAAGGGGTCTTCTATAGATAGAAGACCTAGTAAAAGGTGTCTTCTATAGATAGGAGACCTATTAAAGGGGTACTCTATAGATAGAAGACCTCGTAAAGGGGTCTTCTATAGATAGAAGACCTAGTAAAAGGGTCTTCTACAGATAGAAGACCTCGTATAGAGGTCTTCTTGTATAGATAGAAGACTCCTTAAAGGGGTCTTCTATAGATAGAAGACCTCGTAAAGGGGTCTTCTATAGATCGAAGACCTCATAAAGGGGTTTTCTATAGATCGAAGACCTCATAAAGGGGTCTTCTATAGATAAAGTACCTCAAGGGGGTCTTCTATAGATAGAAGATCTCCTAAAGTAGACTTCTACAGATTGAAGACCTTCCAAAGGAGGCTCCTGTGAATAGAGAACTTTCCAAAGGATTTTTTCTATAAATTGAAGACATCCCGAAAAGGTATTCTAGAAATAGAAGACCTCCAAAGGGGTTCTATGGATAGAAAAACCTCCCAAATCCAGAAAGAGCTCCCCGAGGAGTCTTCTACAGATAGAAGATTAAGGTCTTCCAGAAATGAAAGACCTCCCAAGGGTAGATAGAAGTCCTCCCAAAGGAGTATTCTGGAGATAAAAGTCACTCTAAGGGGTTTTCTATAGTTAGAAGACCACATACCCTAAAGGCGTATTTAAATGGAGACAGAATATCCGTTTCATGTTAAGGAGTCTTCTTTACGGGGTCTTATATATAAAAAGGATCTTTTACAAGGTCTTTCGTATATGGTGGGACCCTTCATTAGGTCTTCTAACTATAGTGGACCCTTTCGAAGAGTTTTCATCTATAGAAGGTACCTTCAGGAGGTCCTTTATCTATACAAGACCCATTTACAAGTTCTTGTAGACAGAATATCTACTGCAAGATTTGGTTTGTGACATAGTATTTCCATCTCTGGCTGTGATTTTCCAATGATCAGAAAAACAAAATATTTACTCGTATTACGACGTACATACGACAGCCCAGTGGCCCGATTTAAGTGTGATGCACTTTTATTGTTGGCTAAATGTTAATTTCAAAATTCCTCAAAAGATGTTTATTGAAAACATATGTACATATGTATACATACATATATAATGTACTTTATATAACATAAAAAATATATATTACAAAATAAAATTAAATATACATATATGAAAAGTACAAAGTATTTAATTTAATAGGCTTTTCTTTAATATTTGACAATCAACTGCAGTCGCGTTCTCTCGGTGGCATTTCAATTAGAAGAAAAATAAGGAAAATTGTTTGTTTGTTTGGTGGGCGCAGGTTAATGATTCTTTGTTGCGATAAATAAAACGGCAATGAGAAAAACAAAGAAATTGGTTATTGGTGTGGAATGAAATACTAGAGTTATGATGGAAGGACAAAGAACCCTCCTTCAGAAATTGTAATTTGGTTTTTCTCTTTTTTTTAATTTCGACAAATGTCATTTTGGGATTGGTTCTGGATGGACTGCATTCGTTGTTTGCCTAAAGTGTCATTAATATCTCACCTTCAATTTTGTGTAATTCCTATAGTGCCACAAAACTGACAAAATAAACAAAGTTAAACAAAGAAATTAAATAAACAACAAAACAAACAGACACATTTTTTGTGTGTTTATCATCAATAAAGAAAGAAAACAAAACAAAGCCGCAGAAGAAACAAGGAGCAGCTATGAGTTCGCGTGGCGTTTTAATTGCAACCGATTCCATTGATTCAATGGACATTCAAGTCATGGATCCTTATATTGCCCGTTCACCAAAAACACCACCGTTACATCTGAACATCAGCAGCAGTGAAGATATTGGCTTTCCCATCAGCGGTCCCAATACTGCCAATCGTAGTGGCTCTGCTACACCTTGTCTGCTGGTGTGCAAATGTTTTAGCGATCTAAAGCTATCAAAGTGTGCCTGTAAACCCGTTCAAGGTTGGTATTTGTAATTTATTATTAAGTTGTCAATTTGAAAGAATGATAGGGAAAAGAAAGGGAAAGGGTGTCATGAAATTGCAGTACACTGTTCCAATTTTCAATTTTATTTCTTGGAATATGAATATGTTTATAGAGATATTAAAATAATTGCTAATTACAAGGTCTTCTATCTTTTGAAGACCCCTTTACTAGGTCTTTTATCTATAGAAGACCCCTTTACGAGGTCTTTTATCTATAGAAGACCCGTTTTACGAGGTCTTCTATCTACAGAAAACCCCTTTACTAGGTCTTCTATCTATAGAAGACCCCTTTACGAGGTCTACTATCTATAGAAGTCCCCTTTACGAGGTCTTCTATCTATAGGAGACCCCTTTACGAGGTCTTCTATCTATAGAAGACCCCTTTACGAGGTATTCTATCTATAGAAAACACATCTGCGAGTTCTTCTATCTGTAGAAAACCCCTTTACGAGGTCTTCTATCTATAGAATACCCCTTTACTAGGTCTTTTATCTATAGAAGACCCCTTTACGAGGTCTTTTATCTATAGAAGACCCGTTTTACGAGGTCTTCTATCTACAGGAAACCCCTTTACTAGGTCTTCTATCTATAGAAGACCCCTTTACGAGGTCTTCTCTCTATGAAGACCCCTTTACGAGCTCTTCTATCTATAGAAGATCATTTAACGAGGTCTTTTATTTATAGAAGACCCCTTTACGAAGTCTTCTATATATAGAAGACCCCTTTACGAAGTCTTCTATCTATAGAAAAGCCCTTTACGAGGTCTTCTTTCTATAGAAGCCTCCTTTACGAGGTCTTCCATATAAAGAAGACCCCTTTACGAGGTCTTCTATCTACATAAGATCTCTTTACAAGGTCTTCTATCTATAGAAGACCCCTCTATGAGGTCTTCCATCTATAGAAGACCCCTTTACGAGGTCTTCTATCTATAGGAGACCCCTTTACGAGGTCTTCTATCTATAGAAGACCCCTTTACGAGGTCTTCTATCTATAGAAGACCTCTTTGCGAGATATTCTGTCTATAGAAGACCCCTTTACGAGGTATTCTATCTATAGAAAACACCTCTGCGAGTTCTTCTATCTGTAGAAAACCCCTTTACGAGGTCTTCTATCTATAGAAGACCCCTTTACTAGGTCTTTTATCTATAGAAGACCCCTTTACGAGGTCTTTTATCTATAGAAGACCCGTTTTACGAGGTCTTCTATCTACGGAAAACCCCTTTACTAGGTCTTCTATCTATAGAAGACCCCTTTACGAGGTCTACTATCTATAGAAGTCCCCTTTACGAGGTCTTCTATCTATCGGAGACCCCTTTATGAGGTCTTCTATCTATAGAAGACCCCTTTACGAGGTTTTCTATCTATAGAATACACCTTTACTAGGTTTTCTATCTATAGAAGATCCCTTTACGAGGTCTTCTATCTATGAAGACCCCTTTACGAGCTCTTCTATCTATAGAAGACCCCTTTACGAGGTCTTTTATTTATAGAAGACCCCTTTACGAAGCCTTCTATCTATAGAAGACCCCTTTACGAAGTCTTCTATCTATAAAAAAGCCCTTTACGAGGTCTTCTATATCTAGAAGGCCCCTTAACGAGGTCTTCTATCTATAGAAGACCTCTATACGAGGTCTTCTTTCTATAGAAGCCTCCTTTACGAGGTCTTCCATATAAAGAAGACCCCTTTACGAGGTCTTCTATCTACATAAGACCTCTTTACAAGGTCTTCTATCTATAGAAGACCCCTCTATGAGGTCTTCTATCTATAGAAGACCCCTTTACGAGGTCTTCTATCTATAGAAGACCCCTTTACGAGGTCTTCTATCTATAGAAGACCCCTTTACGAGGTCTTATTTTTATAGAAGACACCTTTACGAGGTCTTCTTTCTATAGACGCCTCCTTTACGAGGTCTTCTATATAAAGAAGACCCCTTTATGAGGTATGTTATTTAAAGAAGACCCATTTATGAGGACTTCTATATAAAGAACACCTCTTTGCGAGATCTTCTATCTAAATAAGTGCCTTTTACGAGGTCTTCTATCTAATGAAGACCCCTTTACGAGGTCGTTTATATAGAGAATATCCCTTTTATTAGGTCCTCTAAATATAAAAGACACATTTACAGGGTCTTCTATCCACATAAAACCCATCTTCGAGGTATCCTATCTATAGGTGTCACGTTTAAGAGGTCTTCTACCTAGAGATGACTCGTTACGAGGTCTTCTATCTGTAGAAGACCCCTTTAATATGTATTTTGTATATATAAGACCCCTTTACGAGGTCGTCTATCTATAGAAGACGCCTTTAGGAGGTCTTCTACCTATAAAAGACCCCTTTACGAGGTATTCTATATACAAAAGATCCCTTTGAGATGCCTCCTACCTATGGAAGACACATTTACGAGGTCTTCTACACATAGAAGACAATTTTACGAGGCCTCCTATCTATAGAAGACCCCTTAACGAGATCGTTTGTGTTGAGAAGACCCCTTTACGAGGTCTTCTAACTTTAAAATACACGTTTACAGAGTCTTCTATCTACAGAAGACCCCTCTACAAGATGGTCTATATATATAAGACCCCTTTACAAGGTCTTTTATCAATAGAAGAACCCTTTACGAGATCGTCTATCTATAGAAGACGCCTTTAGGAGGTCTTCTACCTATTAAATACCCCTTTAAGAGGTGTTCTATATACAGAAGATCCCTTTGAGAGGCCTCCTACCTATAGAAGACACATTTACGAGGTCTTCTACCCATAGAAGACATTTTTACGAGGACTTCTAACTACATATAGAAGACCCCTTTAGGAGGTCTTCTAACATTAAAAAAAAAAAGAGCAAGTGAGCATACATTTCAATGTGTTTTACATTGAAATTTACACTCCCTTGCTCTCAGTAAGCGCCCACTGGTGCATGTGTTTTTTTTTTGTAGCTTTTGGGTTTGTATTTGTTTGCACCCAAACATATATTTGTATGCAGGACCCAAACATATGTTATGTTTGGAACTACTTGCAAACAAATATATGTTTGATGCAAAATATGTTTGGGACATATGTTAGAACGGCTTTTTTCCTGTGTGTATTTATGGATGACCACTTTACGAGACCGTTTATCTATAGGAGACACCTTTAGGAGCTCTTCTATCTATAACAGAGTCCTTTAGTAGGTTTTCTAAACATAGAAGACCATTTTGTCTATAAAAGAGCCCATCTGTTGAAGACCCCTTTACTGGGTCTTCTTCTACTAAACATATACTCGTAAGATGACAACTTAACGAAGTCATCTATTTATGAGACGTCCATAAGGAGATCTTCTGAACATTTTTTGCTGTTCTGTAAGTTACATAGGAAATCTTTTTTCAGTGTAAATATGAGACGTTCTTATTTCGTATAGTGTCCCAATTAGGATGTGGTGCACAATATCGAAAACCCATTTTTAAAAAGAGCCGTTTTTTCAAATTGTTTCCCATTTTCCTCCCTTGGAATGAGTCAAAGCCAACATAACTGCTATAAAAAATACAATAACAACTACGTAATGCTGTGGCCAAATATTTATCTAAGAATTTATCATTATTTGTTCGTTGCATGACCGCGACATACCTAAAATTTGCTTACAATTTACACACCACAATTCCCCACAAAATTAATGGCAATCGTCGGTAAGCGTCATTAAACGAACGAATGAATTAAAGAGAGCGAAAAAAACTTAAGAAAATAAAATGACGTCTAAATAGAATTTTAAATATCTACCAAAATATAACAAAAGGCGCTTTTACGTTTGTTTGAATTTCAAATGCATTTTATGGGTATTTCTGAAAGCGTTTTTTCACTTGAGTAGCGTGGACGGGGAAAAGCAAATCTAAAAATTTCATTGAATCAATAAACACTTGAAAAAAAAACGACTAAAGTGCAAGTGTGTATATTTAGAAATAATTAAATATCATCTAACCAAGCCAGGTTGATCTCTAGACCCCTAATTAAAAAAATAATCTAACTACATCACTGTTCAGTACTATATATCATCCCCATTCATATCTTTTATTTGTAAAAATAACACAATAATTATTAATACAAATAATAAATTACCCATTACCCTGTTGAGTTCGCAGCGCCAACTTTTCTTCATAATCAATCATATGAATGTCTCAATTAAACAGCTGGCGGGCCTAAACTTTCGTTTGAGGATAAATATTTAGTCTGTTTAAAATTAAACATAGTAGACATGCTGTTATGTGTGACGTGCTAATTGGTCGATAAACAACCACACTGATTGTTATTGATTAGTCCCAAAAAAATAAAAACGTGGTCGCTCTTTTTCTATGAGGTGGATGTTATCAAAAATAAATAAAATGTTAACTGATAAAAAGAGTGACTATAAATAACTTTGGTTGGCTGTTGGCTTTATATAAAGATAATAAATCTCATTTCGTAATCTCTTGGAATTATATGTACTTAGGTTAAGTTATACGTACATGACAATGTGTGCTTAGTAAACATTTATAATTTAAGACAAGTGTACAAAAATTATGCCATCAATCTGTATGTCTAGTAAATGTTTCAATTTTTGAGATCTTCTAAATATAGAAACCCCTCTATGAAGTCTTTTAGAAGATACCATTACTAGGTATTCTATGTGAAGAAGAAACATTTACGAAGATTTTTTATAAATGGAAGACCACTTACAAGGTCTTGTTTCTATAGAATACACCTTTAGAAGGTGTTCTATATAAAGAAGAGCCTTTTACGACGTCATATATCTCAAGAATAACACTTCCCGAGACCCTTTATCTGTAGAAGATTCTTTTACGAAGCCTTCTTTCTATAAAGGACGCCTTTAAGATGTATTTTATTTATAGAAAACCCTTTTAGAAGTTGTTACATCTATAAATGTCCCGGTAGTAGATCTTCTATCTATAGAATACCCTTTTACCAGTCTTCCATATTTAGATGACCTCTTTTCGAGGTTTTTTATCTATAGGATTTACAAGGAAGCCTTCTATCCTTTTAGGATACCTTCGTCAGGTCTTACATCTATAGATGAGACCTTTACGAAGTCTTCTACCTGAAAACATACCCCCCACATACTACCCCTTGTATACTATTTGGATGCCCTCTACATATAGAAACCCCTCTTAGAGGTCTTCTAGAAGATGTACCTGTACATAGGAGATCTATCTATAGAGGGCCTCTTTACTAGGCCTTCCATCTATACAAGGCTCCTTTACGTGGCCTATCGATAGATGACTTTAAGAACTTTTTACATTTATAAAAGAACCTTTTATAAAGTCTTCTATCTATAGAAGACCCCCTCACGAGGTCTCTTACGAGGCCTTCTATGTATAGGTAAGTCCTTTAAAATTGTTCCTATCTATAGATATACCAGGTCTTCCGTATATAGAAGTCCCCTTTACTAGGACTTTTATGTACAGAAGAGCTTTACGAAGTCTTTAATTTATTGAAGTGCCTTTTAAGAAATCATCTATGTACAGAAAAGCACTTTACGGGGTTTTCTATCTATAGACGACTCTTTTTTGTAATTTTTTCTATCTATAGAAGTCTTCTATACGGATAAAGATCTTTTAGGAGGTCTTTCATTTATAGAAGATCCCTTTACGGGGACCGCGTTACACGATCTTCTATGTGTTTAGAAGACTCCTTTATGAGGTCTATCCAAAAAACACCCCTTTACGGGGTTTTCTATTTATGGGAAGTCCCTCTAAGAGGTCTTCTAACTATAGAAGACCCCTTTACGAGGTATTATTTCAATAGAAAACCCGTTTACGAGATCGTTTGTTTTGTTTATAGATTTTGTATCTATGGAAGATCTTTTTACGAAGTATTTTATCTATGGAATACCCATTTAGGAGGTCTTCTATATATAAAGGCCATTGTCGAGGTCTTCTATCTATAGAAGAGGTCTTCTATCCACAAAATACCCCTTTGGTGTCTATATACACAGAATGTCTATTTACGAGCTTTTCTATCCATAGAGGTCATCTATCTAAAATAATTCTTTTGGAAGAGTTATATCTATAGAAGTCCCCTTTATGAGGTTGACTATCTCTTTATAGATAAGCCATTTGCGAGATCTTCTCTCTAGAGAAGACCCCCTACGATGTTTTCTATACAGAGAAGAAACGTTTAGGAGAGCTTTTATCCGTAAAATACCCCTTTACGAGGACTACTGTCTGTAGAAGAACCCTTTCTGAGTATATCTTTCTGCGTAAGACTCCTGTACGATATCTTAAGTCCATAGGATATGTCCATTAAGATACATTCGCATTAACTAGCGAAGAAAACTGAGTACCATTGGAAAGCTTATCGAGATAGCTATCCCCTGCGCTAATAAAATCTTTAAAAAGTATTGCCCGATAAACCCTGCAATAAGGATAATTATTTGGACCACATACCTTTTAGGAAAATTATGCCGGGACAACACGGGTACCATTGGAAAGCTTATCGAGATAGCTATCCCCTGCGCTACTAAAATCTTCAAAAAATATTGCCCGATGTCGGAATATTTACTTTTTTTGGGATAAACCCTGCAACAAGGATAATTATTTTGACCACAGATCATTTTAGGAAAATTCTGCCGGGGCAACATGGGTACCATTGGAAAGCTTATCGAGAGTGCTATGCCCTGCCATAATAAAATCTTAAAAAATATTGCCGATGTCCCGATATTTACTGTTTTTGGGATAAACCCTGCAATAAGGATAATTATTTTAACCACAGATTCTTTTAGGAAAATTCTGCCGGCACAACATGGGTACCATTGGAAAGCTTAACGAGAGTGCTATCCCCTGCCATAATAAAATCTTAAAGAAATATTGCCCGATGTCCCGATATTTACTGTTTTTGGGATAAACCCTGCAACAAGGATAATTATTTTGACCACAGATCATTTTAGGAAAATTCTGCCGGGGCAACATGGGTAACATTGGAAAGCTTATCGAGATAGCTATCCCTGCGATAATAGAATCTTTAAAAAATATTGTCCGATGTCGCGATATTTACTGTTTTTGGGATAAACCCTGCAATAAGGATAATTATTTGGACCACAGGTCCTTTTAGGAAAATTCTGCCGGGGCAACATGAAAATATTAAATTCCAATTTCAAGTTAGCCTCAGCAGTGCTCTGTTAAGTTCTTAGCAGATATCTGTTAATTCCTTAACATTAGTATTTTAAGGGTTCGCGTCTTTGCTAAATTTACATTTTCCAATTTGAAATCCAATTTATCTTCACACACATCCCTTGAAGCCATTTCCTTCGCATTTTAACTTCGCTAATTCGAATTCCTCGATAATTCGTATAAAATTGCCAGTCCCTTGGATTACGAATTATCGAGGCTCTACTGTAGAAGGTAAATACCACAACCTAATGTCTTCTACTTACATGAAGCCCCATTTAGAAGGCATTATATCTATAAAAGGTTTCTTTAATAGACTTGTAGTGTATAGAAGAGTCGATTAGGATGAAATCAGGCGTTTTTCATATCTACTAATGTCGTCATCCTCTGCAACTACATTAAAGGGAGGAGATAACTATACTGGGGTTTCGATCCCATCAACCGATGTCGCAAATGCACCAATTGGGGACAGTCTTATAATTGATCGGAACTCTTAAATCATACGGGTTTAGACTTGCAAATTTTCTGTCAAGAACTGGTCACTGGTAGACTTTTTGTCTTTGCACACCCACGACATTTCTGCGAAGATCTGCAGTGGTGATTCACTTCCACTTTCCCTGATAGTCATTGGATAGATGTTGTTGGTTTTTCCTCTTAGTTGCTATCACAGGCGGGTCAATGTAACGCCTGCTCACATTTGTAGCTTTAGGGCTGCGTCGCCCAAGAATTTCCCTCAATGTTTTAATATGTGTGTATGTATGAGTGAAGATGATGTTTATTGTTTGTTTTCATTCACCTACACTGTAAATGAGAGAGAGAAGCAAATGCAAAAACAATTCAGAAGGCGCCCTCACTATACTGTCTTTGCAAAGAAGCGCGTCCCTGCTTTAGGGGACGGTTTCTTTCTGTCCATTATCACGTTCTTGATCCTAATAAAGGATTTGAAAGATGTCGCAACCTAGTGGAGTTTTCGACTTATTTGGATTCGTCCCCGTTTTAAGGGAGTCTGGAATGCAGCAGCATCCTCCTCCATCAGTTGTTTCACTTTCTTTATTCTATTGAAGGATTTGGGAAGTGGAATATCTAAGTAGCTATGTCACAGATTTTTTAAGAAGTCTAGGACTTAGCTGCATTAATAGAAAATTTGTCTTTAGACGTGAGAGGTGCAAGCTTTTACGTTGCATGTCCTTGGCTTTAGACAGGACAGCTGATAGTGGATCTAAGAATAAGACGGTAGAAGCCAGTCGAGTTGTTTATATCCGATGATCGGTTCTGTCTATAGGTTTTACAAAGCATCCTCTGTTCCGTCCACAAAAATAACTTGAAGGGGACTAAGGAGATGCAGTTCGACACTTACCATATATATGACGACTATTAGCCTGACTTCGGCAGTCCTCTATGTTCAAAGTTATTCCGTACATTGTCTGAATTTGGCAATATGACATTAACTGCAAAGTATCGGAAGATCTGCGGGCCAATGCAAACGTTGAATGGACGTTGCATAAACCTATAAATGTATCGATATCAGCATAGTTACCTTGAAATCAATTTCTTGCACATTGGTGATGTGACATGACACATGTCAATTCCATAATATTATCAACTTTACCTCCACCTAACGTACAGTCTGTTGGTCATGATATTTCGTTTACTATGAGTTTACACCAGACTGTTTGTCTTCAAGTACAACTCTGATTTACTAACATATACATGTATTTGTCGGCTGTCTTCCAGCTGTCCATCATTTTTTCACAGACAGTCGGGTTAACAAATTTTGGACATTTTAGTGAAAAAGAAGTGAGATGATAATTCAAATGTGTTGAAAACAAAAGTACAAAAACAAAATATGTGAATGGAGAACGAAAAGGAAACGATGATTTTCATTCATAATTTTACAACTGTTTTTGCTGTTCTCTGGACGCCTACGTCACACAGGCAAGTTTTAGTTTTGACAATCAATACATGAACTCAACTGTCCTGTCATGTGTGAACGCAGGGTTAAATTCGAGTTTCTGGGCAAAAAGAAATATTGCACTATGCAACACTGAAAATGCAAACAATTTCTAGTATACATTTTTCGAAAGTACATATTGAGACTATAAAAACCCTAGTAGGATTTTGTCCTGTCAGCTCCAGTTCGGATTTTATGGCCTCATCTTAACTAAAACTACAGTTTTTTTTGAACAGACCACTTAAGGAAAACTCCATCTAGGGCATCAAAATCTAAAAAATATAGAAAATTTTACATAATTGCTGAAATTCTGGTCAGTGTCGGCTAAACTATTGGGAGTTGAACCAAGTAACCAGCAATTCTAAAATGCCTACTTCATGTTTCAGCGGTATTTTGCATCATATCTTTTACAACACACACAGTTCACACCAACAGTTTATTCTCGTATTTCGGATTTCACTACTTTATTGACATTTTTATTAAATCGTCGTTGATAAATATACTGAAAACAACGTGATAAAAGCATTTTACAACAATGTCCTGAAAAGTTGTGTATAACATTCCAGGGAATATTTTTCCAAAAGGAAATATTCAGAAAAAATTAACGGTTTTGGAGATACGGTGTGAAATGTATAAAAATTGTCCTGAATTTTTGCATATATTTTGAAATTTAGGGCAATCAATTTAGTTTTTCGAGTTCATTATTTCTCAAAAAATATTATTCTTGTCCTTATCTACAAATTTTCTACAGAGGTCAGAAGAAGATTCGCATTGGTTTCAGAGATATAGCACAGAATTTCTTTAATAACTCAATATTTAACCATGTTTAGATGGGGCCATAAAATCCGAGCTGGCTCTGACACAACAAAACCCAACAATGGTTTTTGTCGTTTGGGTCTGTATTTTCAAAAAATCCTCATCCCAAATTGTTTGCACAAGATTACCTTAAAAATGTTACACAGTGTTATCCTAAACACCCTGTACGTGTTGGCGTATACTTAATATGACGTTCAAATTCAAATGCTCTTGTCATTTCTGTTTATTGTTTCCTTTTCATTACACTTTCTCCACGCACGTGTATTGTGTAAATTTCAACAATAACAATGCCATAATATTGCAGGGATTTTCTTTCTTGTATTCCGGCACATTTAATTGTTTTTCTTTTTGAGCTTAAACGCATAATAAGTTAACAAACATTTTCAATGGTCAAGGTCGCCGAAGAACATTCTTTTGTCTTTTGGCCGTGTTAGCACCAGTAGCAGTGGCAAACACTTTGTTTTGTAATTTATTTTGTTTACACATTGTTGTTCTTGTTCTTGTACGTCGTGCTAGAGGCGGCTTGTTCACGCTTTGTTTGAAAACAAAAATGTTGTAAACCGAACAATAAAACAACTCTAGGAGCTTGGTGGTTTAGCCCACATTATGAGGTTGATGGTTATTATGTTAAAATACACATAGCAAATTATATTTGGCATTCTATTGTTTGTAATAGCGTCATATAGCCGGGAAATAATTTTGCTCTGACAATGATGTATTGCCAAAAATGTTGTAAATGGCAGCATGTTCTCTACTGTGACGAAATGCAAGGTTTGAATTGCCACAATTTGTAATGGGGAAAAGGGGGTCTATGATGATTATCACTGCACAGAAAAAATTAATTCATACATATTAGGAATATTGTTCAAAAAGTATTTCCAATGTTGAGACTTGTATGTCCCGGGCCTCAATAGAGTTATTTCACTGAAATTTTGACTCGAAATTATACGTTTCTAGATCGAGTTCCATTGTAGAGTAAAATCATGAAATTGCTGTAGTGGGGAATTCATTCTAAGAACGCCTAATTTCATCAAATTTTATAACGTGTGGATCCGGGACAATGTAATATGAATGCTGTTCATAATTCGAAAAATACTGGTTCCCTCTGAGAGAGATTGAAAATACATATCATTCCCACGACGTGCGGTTTTATGCTCCGTATTGACTCGGAGGAATCTTCGACTATGTGCCGTTGAGGTAACGTGTGTTCTGTGTTTGTATTCATGTATTGTTTCACCATGGAAGCGGGTTATATATCCCGAAATGCCTGCTCGGATCTCTTTTGCTCAGTGCCCCGGCTGAGAAGAAGCACGGGTCATGTATACATGTGTTCCGTTTGCTAGATCCGCATCCACCGCATGACATCATCGGAGAGATGAAAAAATGTAGGGAATAGATTCACTTCCAGGCATGTTCTGGTGTTGGTCGCCACCATAACTACTTCGATAGGAGTACAATCCAATGGCGGCAGGTTTTATGAACCGTATTGACTCGGAAGAACTTTCGACCAGAGGCCGTTACTTTAGCAATTATTTGTTTGTGTTCGTGTATTATTTCACCATAGAAGCGGTGCTCTGCTCGGATATCTTTTGCTCCGTTAAGTGATAGAGAAAAATCCCGTGCCATGTTGCTGTTCCGTTTGCCAGATCCGCATCGACCACATGCTACCATCGGTGAGATGAAATGGATGTAGGGAATGGGTGCACTTCCTGACCTTCTATAGACCCTTTCTAACAGAAAGGGTGCTTCTGCAGTCCCGTACTGAAAGAAAGGTTGCTTTTATGGACCCTTTCTAAAAGAAGGGGTGCTTCTCTAGACTGTTTCTAAAGGAAAGGGTGCTTCTATAGATACTTACAGAAAGAAAGGGTGCTTCTGTAGACTCCTTCTGAAAGAAAAAGTGCTTCTGTAGTCCCTTTCTGAGAGAAAGGGTGCTTCTGTAGACTCCTTCTGAAAGAAAAAGTGCTTCTGTAGTCCCTTTCTGAGAGAAAGGGTGCTTCTGTAGACACTTTCTTTCAGAAAGGGTGCTTCTGTAGACCCTCTCTAAAATAAAGGGCGCTTCTATAGACCCTCTCTAAAAAAAGGCGCTTCTATAGACCCTTTCAGAAATAAAGGGTGCATCTATAGACCTTTTTTGAAAGACCCTTTCTGAAAGAAGTGGTGCTTCTATAGACCCTTTCTAAAAGAAAGGGTGCTTCCGTATTCCCTTTCTAAAAGAAAGGGTGCTTCTGTTCCCTTTCTAAAGGAAAGGGTGCTTCTGTTCCCTTTCTAAAGGAAAGGGTGCTTCTGTAGACCCGTTCTAAAGGAAAGGGTGATTCTGTAGACCCTTTCTAAAAGAAAGGGTGATTCTGTAGACCCTTTCTAAAAGAAAGGGTGCTTCTGTATTCCCTTTCTAAAAGAAAGGGTGATTCTGTAGACCCGTTCTAAAGGAAAGGGTGCTTCTGTAGACCCGTTCTAAAAGAAAGGGTGATTCTGTAGACCCTTTCTAAAAGAAATGGTGATTCTGTAGACCCTTTCTAAAAGAAAGGGTGATTCTGTAGACCCTTTCTAAAAGAAAGGGTGCTTCTGTATTCCATTTCTAAAGGAAAGGGTGCTTCTGTAGACCCGTTCTAAAAGAAAGGGTGATTCTGTAGACCCTTTCTAAAAGAAAGGGTACTTCTATAGACCCTTTTTGAAAGAAAGGGTGCTTCTATAGACCCTTTTTGAAAGAAAGGGTGCCTCTATCTACCCTTTCTGAAAGAAAGGGTGCCTCTATCTACCCTTTCTGAAAGAAAGGGTGCCTCTATCTACCCTTTCTAAAAGAAAGGGTGATTCTGTAGACCCTTTCTAAAAGAAAGGGTGCTTCTGTATTCCCTTCTAAAGGAAAGGGTGCTTCTGTAGACCCGTTCTAAAAGAAAGGGTGATTCTGTAGACCCTTTCTGGGAGAAAGGGTGATTCTGTAGACCCTTTCTGGGAGAAAGGGTGCTTCTGTATACCCTTTCTGAAAAAGGGTGCTTCTATAGTCCCTTTCTGAAAGAAAGTGTGCTTTTGTAGACCCTTTCTAAAAGAAAGGGCGCTTCTGTATACGCTTTCTCGGAGAAAGGGTGCTTCTGTATACCCTTTCTGAAAAAAGGGTGCTTCTGTATACCCTTTCTGAAAAAAGGGTGCTTCTGTATACCCTTTCTGAAAAAAGGGTGCTTCTATATACCCTTTCTGAAAAAGGGTGCTTCTATATACCCTTTCTGAAAAAGGGTGCTTCTGTATACGCTTTCTCGGAGAAAGGGTGCTTCTGTAGACCCTTTCTGAGAGAAAGGGTGCTTCTGTATACCCTTTCTGAAAAAAGGGTGCTTCTGTATACCCTTTCTGAAAAAAAGGGTGCTTCTGTATACCCTTTCTGAAAACAGGGTGCCTCTGTATACGCTTTCTCGGAGGAAGGGTGCTTCTGTAGACCCTTTCTGAGAGAAAGGGTGCTTCTGTATACCCTTTCTCGGAGAAAGGGTGCTTCTGTATGCCCTTTCTCGGAGAAAGGGTGCTTCTGTATACCCTTTCTCGGAGAAAGGGTGCTTCTGTATACCCTTTCTGAAAAAAGGGTGCTTCTGTATACCCTTTCTGAAAATAGGGTGCTTCTGTATACCCTTTCTGAAAAAAGGGCATTTCTATAGATCCTTACAGAAAGAAAGGGCGCTTCTATAGATCCTTACAGAAAGAAAGGGCGCTTCTATAGACCCTTTCTAAAAGAAAGGGTGCTTCTGTAGACCCTTTCTAAAAGAAAGGGTGCTTCTGTAGACCCTTTCTAAAGGAAGGGGCGCTTCTATAGACCCGTTCAGAAAGAAAGGGTGCTTCTGTAGTCCCTTTCTAAAAGAAAGATTGCTTCTATAGACCCTTTCTAAAAGAACGGGTGCTTCTGTAGACCTTTTCTAAAAGAAAGGGTACTTCTGTAGACCCTTTCTAAAAGAAAGGATGCTTCTGTAGACCCTTTCTAAAAGAAAGGGTGCTTCTGTAGACCCTTTCTAAAAGAAAGGGTGCTTCTGTAGACCCTTCCTAAAAGAAAGGGTGCTTCTGTAGACCCTTTCTAAAAGAAAGGGTGCTTCTGTATACCCTTTCTAAAAGAAAGGGTGCTTCTGTAGACCCTTTCTAAAAGAAAGGGTGCTTCTGTAGACCCTTTCTAAAAGAAAGGGTGCTTCTGTAGACCCTTTCTAAAAGAAAGGGTGCTTCTGTAGACCCTTTCTAAAAGAAAGGGTGCTTCTGTAGACCCTTTCTAAAAGAAAGGGTGCTTCTGTAGACCCTTTCTAAAAGAAAGGGTGCTTCTGTAGACCCTTTCTAAAAGAAAGGGTGCTTCTAAAGGCCCCTTCTGAGAGAAAGGGTGCTTCTGTAGACCCTTTTTGAAAGAAGGGTGCTTCTAAAGGCCCCTTCTGAGAGAAAGGGTGCTTCTGTAGACCCTTTATGAAAAAAGGGGTGCTTATATAGACTCTTTGTGACAGAAAGGGTGATTCTATCGACCCTTTCGAAAAGAAAGGCTGATTCTATCGACCCTTTTTAAAAGAAAGGGTGCTTCTGTCGACCCTTTCTAAAAGAAAAGGTGCTTCTATCGACCCTTTCTAAAAGAAAGGGTGCTTCTGTAGACTCTTTTTGAAAGAACGGGTGCTTCTAAAGACCCTTTCTGTAAGAATGTGTGCTTCTATAGACCCTTTCTGTAAGAATGTGTGCTTCTATAGACCCTTTCTCTCAAAAAGAAATGGTGCTTCTATAGACCCTTTCTGAAAGAAAGAGTGCTTCTGTATCCTGTAATAAGTTCATCATCAAAGATACAATATAATCGCAAGGGTATATTTCTTAATCCTCCTTAACGGAAATAATTAAAATATTGAACAAATTTGAAATTTCATCTGCAGATTTATTAATATTGACTGTCATAAGAATAACGGTAATTTGCATTTACATCAGCAATATCTAAAAACAAATACAAATAAATACATACTGTGTATTTACCACACATTATTATCAGAAAATAACGCAGAATATTTACAAATCTGGGAGGGACCATGTATCGCCCAATACAGAACAGCACCAGGTTTTGCCATTCTCATGTCAGACGAAATTAATTGACCCAAGCAAACAGACACAAATCAAACACACACACAAACATAACCATAAAAACAAATTGCTGATAATAACCTAATTTTTGCTGATCTGAAGCAAAATATTGGTGTTTTTGTTGTTGCTGTGTGATCATGATTTGTGCGAATGTGTTTTCACATTTTTTGCTCTGCAGTGCAGCGGAGATTAATTTTATTTTATTTTGATTGCCATAGACCATCATTTGATTACATATTTACAAATCAGTATGCACTGCTAGTTTACACATCCACACCTACATGTAGAAACGTATGTATGTATGTTTCATTAGCCGGCAATTTGCTATCACCAAACAAAAATCAAACAGAACAACGACAGCAAAACCAATATTTTACAACAATCATAACAAAGGCATAAACCTCCTCTGCATGCGACAAACAGCAGCAGGACAGCTCGACAAATCAGCGCTCTAGTCATCTGTAGAAGCTGCCAGCGAAAACATTTACAACACAATTTTCATTGAAGAAGACACTTTCCGGTCGTCGTCGTTGTTCAACAATGAATTTTAATAGCTCCGATTTATTACAGAATACCACGCCAACTTTTGAGAAGCTTTATCAAAGTTTCCATTCATATGAAGATGATGCTAAGAGTAGGGCTGAGGATTATTTTCAATATTTGTTTCATTGTTTATTTAATATTTTAATTCGTTACGTTTTTCTTTCTTTTTGCAGGAAGTGATTCTCCTTTGGCGGGTGCCGTTGCTGCTGGTCAGCTACAACAACCAAAAACTCCCGGTGCCCTTGACGAAGCCACTGTCGACGATGTCTTGCCTAATGAAATTTCAGCTCCGTACGAAGTTCCACAATTCCCGATTGAGCAGATTGAAAAGAAGCTACAAATACAAAGACAACTTAATGTGCGGTAAGTCAGATTTTTTAAGCTTTTTTTCTTAATATAAGAATAATGTTAGTTAATGAAGTTTTAAAAATAAAAACCTTCTTGGAACTTGTTACATTAGGTAGACTTTTTACTATGTTCAAGCTTTTGGCCAATTCGTGCTCATCATTCTTTTTAGAACTTTTGGGGCATTATCTAAGGAATTCTGGACTTAATTCATAATTAATCAGGATCACAAGGACTACATTCCTTCAAAATCCCATAACTATTCTCGAACAACCCTTAAATAGCGCTTAATCAAACAATTTTGAACTTTTGGCGGAAGATATTTGAACGATTGCACCGATATAATCCGTCTACGAACTTGATCGACAATTATCTTTCACACCTGCCTCGCAAGCATGCAGACGGAACGGACTGGGTTACATTGACTCCAAACTGACCTAACCCCATTTCGGCCAAACATATTTGGATGAGGCACATTTTTTTATCGTATCAAAGCACCCTTTCAGAAATAGCCCGTAGAAGCACCCTTTCTTTAAGAAAAGGTCCATAGGAGCACCCTTTCTTTTAGAATTGGTCTTCAGAAGCACTCTTTCTTTCAGAAAGGGCCCTTAGAAGCACTCTTTCTTTCAGAAAGGGTCTATAGAAGCACCCTTCCTTTCAGAAAGGGTCTATAGAAGCACCCTTTCTTTCAGAAAGGGTCTATAGAAGCATCCTTTTTCAGAAAGGGCCTATAGAAGCACTCTTTCTTTCAGAAAGGTCCTATAGAAGCACTCTTTCTTTCAGAAAGGGCCCTTAGAAGCACTCTTTCTTTCAGAAAGGGTCTATAGAAGCACCCTTTTTCAGAAAGGGCCTATAGAAGCACTCTTACTTTCGGAAAGGGTATATAGAAGCACCCTTACTTTCAGAAAGAGTCTATAGAAGCACCCCTTCTTTCAGAAAGGGTCTATAGAAGCACCCTTACTTTGAGAAAGGGTCTATAGAAGTACCCTTACTTTGACAAAGGGTCTATAGATGCACACTTTCTTTCAGAGAGGGTCTATAGAAGCACCCTATCTTTCAGAAAAGGGTTTATGCAATGACAATGTCTTTCAGAAAGAGTCTAAGAAGCACCCCTACTCGAGAAATTGTCTAAGAAGCATCCCTACTTTGAGAAATTGTCTAAGAAGCACCCCTACATTGAGAAAGGGTCTAAGAAGCACCCCTACTTTGAGAAAGGGACTAACGAAGCACCCTTACCTTGAGGAAGGGTCTAACGAAGAATCTTTACTTTAAGAAAAGGTCTATAGAAGAACCCCTTCTTTCAGAAAGGGTATTTAGAAGCACCCCGTCTTTCAGAAAGTGTCTATAGAAGAACCCTTCCTTTCAGAAAGGGTCTACATAAGCACCCTTACTTTCAGAAAGGGTCTATAGAAGCACCCTCACTTTCAGAATGGGTCTGTATAAGAACCCTTACTTTTAAAAGGCGAAACACCCTTACTTCGAGAAAGGGGCTATAGAAGTACCCTTACTTTGAGAAAGGGTCTATAAAAGCACCCTTACTTTGAGAAAGGGTTATAGATGCACACTAACTTTCAAAGAGGATCTATAGAATCACAATATCTTTCAGAAAAGGTCTATAGAATCACCCTATCTTTCAGCAGTGTCTACAGAAGCACCCTTACCTTGAGGAAGGGTCTAAAGAAGCATCCATATATTAAGAAAGGGTCTATAGAAGCACCCTATCTTTCAGCAGGGTCTACAGAAGCACCCTATCTTTCAGCATGGTCTAAAGTAGCACCCTTACCTTGAGGAAGGGTCTAAAGAAGCATCCTTACTTTAAGAAAGGGTCTATAGAAGCACCCTATCTTTCAGCAGGGTCTACAGAAGCACCCTATCTTTCAGCATGGTCTAAAGAAGCTCCCTTATCTTCAGAAGCACTCATTCTTTCAGAAAGGGTCGTTAGAAGCACCCTTTTATCAGCTTATTAGCTTAGTTGAGCCAAAACTACTCTGGTTTTTCGTTGTAGCTGACACTCCTCAGTTGCGTTAGATGGGAATGTTCTCCGGGGACCGATGGCTTCTGCCAATGTATCTGTGTGAATGTTTTTCATACCTGATTTAAGGGTTCTCCTTGTAACGTTTAACCTCTCTAGATATTGACATGTTAATCCATCATATGGTGATTAGGATGACTCTCACGGTAACACCCGAGCATGTACTGCATGGAGAGCATCCCATTATGTTGCTGTACCGGAAGAATCTTGGATCGTGTGTTCACCCAGGGTGAACAGGACATTGATCTTATTCAGCAGTGACCCGTGATTATATCCACCGTTCCAGGTCGGATTTCTTCAATGAATGTAGAGAGGATCGGTCAGATTGCTTTGAATAACTTACAGATGGGTTCGTTGTGCCAAATCTGACAAGCCCTGTCCCGATATCTTTGTTCCAACTGCCGCATGAAATGGCACAAATGTGGCTTGGTTGAGTTGTCGACTACAGAGTCGGTATCATATCCGCAATGCGCCTTTTCATCCACTATTTCATTTCCTTCGATGTTGCAATGCTCTGATACCGAGCACAAGACAGCTATTGATTTCAGCGCTTCCAAAGTTTTACTGCAATCCAAGAACGCCGCAGACTTGATTGGATGGTATCTACTCGTAAATTATTTAAGGGTCGTTCCACATAGATATTCACCGGTCCCGATATGTCCCTTTCCATGTTTCTTATCAACTCTGCTGCTTTCTTGACAGCAACGTTCTCGGCTTGGAAGATATTTATATTTTCGTTTCACCTATATGAGAGCCATAGATTGAGGGAACGTTCTCGGCTTGGAAGATATTTATATTTTCGTTCCACCTATATGAGAGCCATAGATTGAGGGTATCGCTATATCCGCCTGCTCTTATTCCCGTTTCCTTCATGGAGCCATCGGAGCCGAGTAGAGGTGGATAGTTATGGGTCCACATTTCTCTGTGAGGTGTTTTTTACATTAATTTCATCGAAGTGTAGCTGTGGTGATATATAATTACTGATTACGTTCGATTCCAATGGTAGTCCCGATCGTCATAAAATAGCAGCGTAACCATATTCGAAATTGCGCTATGAATTTTTCCCCTCGAATCGGAGAGCACTTTTGCCTGCCAACTTCTGCACTACAAAATTCAATGGATGAAGGTCAGTAGTACACTTAGAGCGGTCTTTGAGAGCTTTTTATAGCACCGGTGATTAATGGTGTTGCCGCTCTTTGTACAGCGTTTATATTATGAAGAAACGATGTATTGCTCGTAGCTCAATGACTTTCACCTCCTTCGTGGACTGGTAGCGTATGGTTGGAGCGCTTTAGCGCTCTGGTGCATCCATGCAGTAGGCGGAATGGGTTTTGTCTGGGAGATCCAAAATTTCTAGACCGGAGTGAGTCTATGTGACATCTTCCCGTTTGATACTGCCGATGGATTGGGGGTCCTTCGAGAGTACCCTACGGAATCTGGCTACGTCCTTTACCCTCTATAGATTCGCTAAAGCAGACCCAAGATATGCGTTCAGCCTTCTTTATTTCACTGTTGTACTTGTTGAAAGACACTTTGTAGTTTTCCCAATCTGTGGACAACTTCGTTTTATTGGCTTTGTTGTAAAGCCTTCTGATAAACTTCCTAGGATTTGCTAGTTTTTTCACCACCAGACTGGTTTTCATAATCTGCCTGGGTGTGTAAGTCTCAAAGATATCCACAAGAACCTTTGTCACATGTTTTACTGCGCTCAGTGGCGGTTAAAGGGTTATGTGGTACCCCCAGCTTGGATCTTACTAGTTCACTGAATTTGTTCCAGTCAGTTTCCATTGATTTGTATGTGTAGTTGTCGAATATCCTCAATAGAGACTTGAAAGAGTATCTTTCGATGATCCGAAAATTATCAGATTAACCTACTAACTCATTATTTTAATAATCGTCATTTTAATACCACATAAGCTGGAAAACTTATGTTCTATTTTAGGAGATGTTAGCTAAACGTTTCACCAAACACTAAATTTTTAATTTGTCCGCTGCTGAGTGAACTTCTGATTTGAAGCTAGACGTGCTGTTTCACGTATACGAACATTATGGATTGTTTAAAAGCTTACATGTCCATCAAGAACTATATTTTCTAATAGAAACATTGTTTGCCGACGTGGAGCATAAAACTCAGTACTCTCGGTTTTGTGGCTGGGCACATGCATTACTTAGTAATAAGTAAAATATTGTTTTTTTTAACCTTCAGAAGGTAACTTGCTAAGGTATTCCGAATTTTTGCGAATTAGTCAATTGATAATTTTTATTTCGTTATTACCTCATGAAGAGTAGGCACCTCATTATCAACAATTCGATATCGAATTCGTGATTTAATCCCTTAAATGCCTCCACCTCTAACTTGCTGTTCTTTCATTCGAAGAAGATTAGCAAATAAAAAATGGATTGCCATAAAAAATACAAATATCATCGTTGTCATTTTGTGACAACCAATAGTTTTTATTATGAATAACCGGTGTTCACCATAGGTTGGCGGCGATGGTGATCACATGAATTACAATATTCCGTGTTTTCTATTTTTTTTTTTTTTTTGGTAATATCCTCATTCATCCATTCTACCCATTGCACATGGGTATTCAATTGACGGCTGGCTATTACCATGGCATGAGCTGGGACAGTTTTGGGGGCTATTTATGAGACTTCTTGTGTGCGTTTGGGCACGGGGTGGGTAATGGACAAACAAACCAAGCAAAAAAAGCATGGGCCTACTGGTATCGCAACCAATGTTGAAAAATGCCACATTTGTTATTTTGTTTTTATTTTTTTTCGCCAAACACCTTTCTAATACAATTAGTTATTCCGTACTCGAGATACCATATTTGTCTTGGCCAGGCGGCGGGTTTGTCAATACATTTCGCTGTTTGCCACTATTAGTTACAATTGTTCTTTCTCTTCGTGCAATTAACGCAGTCAATTTGTTTCGTTATATACCTCACCATAATTTGTTGTTATAGAGTATGGTCAAAGTGAAATAAATAAAAAAATTATAGAAGAAAGAAAGAAAAATTAAAGAAATATTTCTTGCGACTCAGTGGTATATTTGCATGTTTCGGCAATATTGTTTGGCCAGTTTTTGAATAAATCTAATTTACCAGGAATTTCCAGGTTACCATTGTTAGAGGACTAATGTGGGTCCCATTATTTATGCGTAACATGTGCGTGATATAACAAATAATCTTACAACGACGCTCGCTTGTTCGGGATTTCCAACGTTTGAATTGTTTTTGTAAGGGAAAAAAGTCGTAAATCAAATTATAACGTATGTTACGTATCAAGGCGAATTTAACAAGGTGATCCAATGGGCGAATTCACACCGTAGTCTTCATTTGCTGTCATATTTTTTTCCGAAAAATATCCACAAAATTTAGACGAAAACGGTAAAGTATTCTTCGCGAAGCTTAAATAAAGACGTTGCACGCAGATATTCTTTATGGAAGCGAAATATTTGTTATTTATTTTTAATTAAAATTTTGTTTTGACAGCAAATGAAGACATCATTTGGTATTATTGTATCACCTTCTTTCTTGCACCATGTTACGTATGACATATTTGGAAAAAGTGATATGTGTGATTTACAGTACATACAAAAAATCAACACATGTTAATTTAATTGTATCCACAACCTTTAGGGTAACGAGGGTGTACAAATGTGCCTCATCGAAATAATGGTTTTAGGCCACAAAGTATGTTTGGACCAAATCAGTTTCAAAGAATTTGGGTCGATTTAAGCTTCGTTCGAGAACTAAAAAGTTTTTACACATTTAACACATTTTGAACATTTTCCCCGGAAATGCGTTCCCGTACACCAAAAAAGTTGCAAAATGTTCACTTCTCTTTGAACAAAAATGGCACTGAATGGCTCTCTCTTTAGAAACTTTTTACACGACAAATTTGGGCGTGCAAAAATGTGCAACATGTTTGCCGGCTTCTGATTTGTCGATTCGCCGACTTTGACATTTGTTCCAGTTTTTTTGACGTTTCTGTCATTTCTCCGTTCCCGTACGTTTTGGAAAAATGTGTGCGTTGAACTTATTTTTGACGGTTCTCTCTTTTGCACATTTTACCATTAAAAAAGTACTGGAACGGAGCTTTAGTTTGTCTGATCAAGTTGGTAGATGCACCATATCGATCCACTCCATCGCGTACCTTCGCCACAAAAGTTCAACATTTTTATCCAAATGTATACGATTTGGTTCAAACTTTCGTAATATTTCTTCCAGCATGGGATATACCACTCTCCTGACATAGCCTATTGGATTCATTCCTCCTTTTTCATTGAGGAAATGGGACTGTCTCAGAAGGCAAGTCATGAAAATTCAATGTATTTGAAATGTGCAAAAGCAAGAAGTCGGCACATTGTGCGAAAATTATATGCGATGACACCACGCACTACCGCCTTGTATACAATTCAGGTGGTGTACTGAAATGTAATCTACCGCATCCGGAGAGCTTGTCAAATTTGCGTCTAATGAAAAGAGTGGAAAAGGGTATTGATCCCTGCCTCAAAGAAAACCTTAGAAAAATAATAACGTTTTCTATAAAGGAACGACAAGTTATTGTAGCCTTCGACAAGATAGAAGTTCGAAAAGAGTGGAGTATAATATAGCTGATGATGTTGTGGACATCTTGCAAGATTTGGAACATTGTAACAGAAGCGACAAGATTGCTTCAGATTGTTTTCAAGCTGAAAAGTTTTTGTAGTAATTGGAAGTACATCATCATCTTTAACGTCGGGTGGTGTTAATGCTGCTGTTTTAAAAGATATGTTAGAAACAAATATTGAAGCTGCAGAGGAACTTGGCCTTGATGTGAGAGGAATTGTTAGCGACCAAGGTACCTCCAATATAAAACCCCATGGAATTCTTTGCCAAGAGAACGACCATTTGCTTCTTTCATAAAAACAAAATTATTCTATGGGACTTCCCACACCTCTTTAAGTCCCTTAGAAACAAGAAATTTTCAAACGGTATCTTTGTGGAGGGAAAAGTCATAAGCAAAGAGTACATAACAGCTCTGTATGAGTATGACTGCAAAAATTTAAATGTTAAATGATTAAATTGACTGAAAGGCGTATAAACCTTTCGAATTTGGATAGGATGAATGTAGCAAGGGCAATGCAGGTATTCTGCCATACTGTCGCAGCAGCAATTCTGACATTTATTGACATGGGGATTTTAACAGAAGAGATTAGACCAACTAGCGGGTTTATCCAAGGAGTAAATTACATATTCGATGAACTCAATGTTAGGAAATTGTACATGCCAAACCCCAACAATTAACCCACCAAAACAGGGCCGGAAGACAAGCTAGGGCGGTTAAAAAAATCCATAGAATTCATCGGCAAAATTAGCATTAGTGGCAGAGCTAAATGTGTGGTAGGATAGAGACAAACAATCCAAGGGCTGATGGTGAAGGCAGAGGAAATATTTCGAGATTGCACTGACGTCGAGTATATCTTAATTGAAAAATACATTTTCCAAATTTCCTGCACAAGGCAAAACTTTTCACAAAATATTATGCAGTGGTCGTGGCAATTTTATGAAAACTGCGAAGAAGATAACGAGCAATTTCTGCAATACTAAGGCAACCTCCACATTAGCCAATGAGCAAATAGTAAGTTTTTTAGAGACCCTCAACACAGTGGAAACTTAAAAGGTTGAAATGAATGCGGAACAATACTTGCTGGGCTATACCCTTCTCGGTTTACGTCTGACAAATAGTATACCAGTTTCAGGTAGGGTCGTAGTGATTGTGATGTAAAATAATCAGTATTCGATGCTAGTTCGGCTACATTTGCTATTTTATTTAGTTATCTCTCACAGTCAGTTCAACGTTAAATTGAGCCCCAAATTGACTGAAAGGCATATAAACCTTTTGAATTGGGATAAGATGAATGTAGCAAAGGGCAATGCAGGTATTCAGCCATACAGTCGCAGCAGCAGTTCTGACGTTGTTTGACTTGGGGATCTTAACACAAGAGGCTAGACCAATTAGCGCGTTCATCCAAGGAGTAAATGACATATTCGATGAACTCAGTGTTAAGAAATTGTACATGCCAAACCCCAACAATCAACCTATCGAAAGAGATCGAAAGACAAGCTGATCGTTTAAAAAAGCGGCAGAGTTAAATGTGTGGTAGGATTGAGGCAAACAATCCAAAGGTTGGTGGTTAGGCTGAAGAAATATTCTTAGATTGCACTTAGGTCGTCGAGTATATCTTAATAGTAACACTCAGTTTCGTGCACAAGGTAAAAACAGCCACCCTTCCATTCGCGAATTGCGTTGTTTTATTGTAAAAATTCACTTTCCAGAAAAAATTAAAAATTGCTCGTTAAATTTTGTCCCAAATTGACTGAAAGGAATAAGATGAATGTACCAAGGGTAATTTAGGTGTACAGCCATACCATCGCAGCATCAATTCTGACATTGATTGACATGGGGATCTTAACAGAAAAGTCTAGACCAACTAGTGCGTTAACACAAAGTGCAGTTGACATATTCGATGAACTCAATGTTATGAAATTGTACATGTCAAACCACAACAATCAACCTATCGAAAGAGGATCGGAAGACGCTAAACCGTTCAAAAAATCCATAAAATTCATCTGAAAAATAACATAAGCGCAGAACTGAATGTGTGATAGGATTGAAGCAAACAGTCCAAGGGTTGATGATAATGGCGAGGAAATATTCCAAAATGGCTCTGACGTCGAGTACATCTTAACAGGAAAACTCAGACAGAATGTATTGGAAAATGCATTTTCCGTGCATATTAGCCAATGAGCAACAAATATGTGAAATAGTGAGTTTTTAGAGGCCCTCAACACAGTGGAAACTAATACTATTGAAATGAATGCGGAACGATACTTGCTGAGCGGTTTGAAAAGACCATGGAATTCATCGGCAAATTAGCATAAGCTTCAGAGCTAAATGTGTGGTAGGATTGAGGCAAACAATCCAAAGGTTGGTGGTTAGGCTGAAGAAATATTCCGAGATTGCACTTAGGTCGTCGAGTATACCTTAATAGTAAAACTCAGACAGGATGCAATGGAAAATGCATTTTCCAAATTTCGTGCACAAGTTAAAAACAGCCACCCTTCCAAATGTCACTTCTCAGAAAATATTAAACATTGCTGGTGGCAAAAAGGTGGATTTCTATTACCCTATTTCTCACACCTAGTGGTTAAACTATTTTGTGTGAATGCTGTTGAATCAGTGTCCACTTGAGATACACTAGAATCAAAATAAGTCATTGCCTTTAACATGGCAGTCAATGCCGTTAATTGATGCATATCATCTCCTACGTCACTTAAAATCTAAGAATTTTATTTTGTTTTTGTAAAAAAATTAATACAAATTATTCGCCAAGATAGAAAATAAACAAAAACAACAGATCGCACACACGCGCCTCATTTATTTCGTAGAGACATTTATTTTTTGCGATCGAATCCAAACTGCAGCAATAATTTTAATATGACTAAAATAATATGACCATCCAATAAAATGGGGTGACACCCAAGGCAGCAATAACAAACAAATAAGAATATAGAACCACTTATCATAAATCGTTGTTGTTTTTGATATTGAAGCTATTTTTATCGAACATATTGAGTTAATAAAAAGCAATATTTAAATATTTTGTGCTAAATTGCGTTGCATGATATCTGCAGGAAAATGTTTGCAATAGTGACTCATAAATCCAATCAAATATGAGACAAACTGATTTATTTGTAGATTTTGGTAAAGTGGTATAGTTAATACAAAATCCCATAAAACTCTTAAAGAGTTGTTCTATGAACAGAACGCAACGTAGTAAAACCTTTTTAAAGGATCTTCCGTATATAAAACTCGTGAAGAAGTAATCTATTAGGAGAAGAACCCCTACCTATAAAAGAAATCCTCTCTATTTATTAGTTGTAGAATACACTTCTTAGAAAATATTAAAAAGTGCTCCGAAAAAACAACATTTTGAAGTTGTTAAGCCATCAAGGTGCTATGAACGAATAAAATATGGTATATCATACAAAAATGTACCAAAAAAAGGAATGCACAATCTGTACTTATAAATGCCACAAAACATATTCAAAAGTATAGCCAACAGCAAAAAAATAACTGAATTAATGAGAGAAATCGGAAATTGCAAATTGAACTGGAGCGTGTTAGAAATAGAATTGAAGTAGAAAAAATCAGCTACGAGTCCGCAACAAGAAAATGGAATTAGCCTTAAGAAAGAAAACTGAGGAAATGTGCCTGTCTCGGAAGGCAATTCATGAAAATACAATGTATATGAAAGAGGCAAAAAACAAGGAGTCGGCACAATTTTCGAAAATGATGATAACACCACACACTATAGCCTTATACAAACAAGTATTGCCCACTGTATTTTCATGACCTCCAGGAAAGCCTACAATTTCTTAAGGGGTGTACTAAAATTTAACCTGCCGCATCCGGAGAGCTTGTCAAATTGACGTCCAATAAAAAGAGTGAAAATGGGTATTGATCCCCGCCTCAAAGAAAACCTTCAAAAAATAATAACCAAGTTTTCTAAAGGGGAATGACCAGTATCCTTCGACGAGATGGAAGTCCGAAAATAGGTGTAGTGTAATAAAACTGGTGATGTTGTGGATGGCTTCGAAGATTTGAAAAATGGAAACAGAAGTGACATGATTGCGGCGAAAGCTCTTGTTTTGATGCTGATGAGTTGTTGAGTAGGAGGTACATCATCATCATCGTCGGGTGGTGTTATTGCTGTTGCTTTAAAAGATATGTTGGAAGCAAATATTGACGCTGCAGAGGAGATTGGCCTTTATGTGACAGGAGTTGTTTGCGACCAAGGTGCCTCCAATATAAAACTCAATGGCATGCTTTGTCAAGTGAACGACCATGTTTTCCTTGATAAAATGAAAAAAAAAAGTTGTCTATGTGACCACACCTGTTTATGTACCTTAGAAACAATATGTTTTTAAACGGTATCTTTGGGGAGGGAAAATTCATCAGGAATGAGTACATAGCAGCTAGGTATGAGTATGACTGCAAAAATTTCAACATTAAATTGTGTTCCAAATTGACTGAAAGGCATATAAACCTTTCGATTTGGGATAAGATGTATGTAGCAAGGGCAATTCAGGTATTTAGCCATACTGTAGCAGCAGCAATTCTGACATTGGTAGACATGGGGATCTTCAAAGAAGAGGGTAGACCTATTACCGCGTTCATCCAAGGAGTAAATGACATAATCGATGAACTCAATGTTAAGAAATTACTTACTTACTTAGCTGGGCCATTACAGAACATTTGTTCTATAGGCCGAACTAAGAAGAGATCTCCATTCCTCTCGATTTGTTGCTTCGCACTCTGGAATACCGCGCCTTTTCATCTCATCATCCACTTGTTTGCGCCATCTATTCCTTGGCCTGCCAATTCTGCGTGCACCGCCATGTGGCATGTATTCATACGCCTTTTTAGCGGGTTCATCATCGCTCATTCTTATGATATGGCCTAGCCAACGCAATCGCTGCATCTCGATACATTTAACTATATTGATGTCGTTGTATAGCAGATACAGCTCGTGGTTCATGCGACGTCGATATTCACCGTCAACGCAGATTGGTCCGTAGATCTTTCGAAGAATTTTTCTCTCAAACACACCAAGCACTGCCATGTCTGCTTGCGCAACTACCCAGGCTTCGGAGCCATACATCAGCACGGGTAGTATCAGTGTTTTGTAGAGCGTTATTTCTGTTTGACGAGATGTGGCTTTGTTTTTAAACTGCTTACTTAAACCAAAGTAGCATCTGTTGGCCAACACAATTCTTCTTTTTATTTCACAACTGATGTCGTTTGTTGTGTTTACGGAGGTGCCGAGGTAGACGAAGTCTTTTACTACCTCAATATTATAGGAACCAACATCCAGAGTCGGTCCGAGCTCAATGGATGCATTGCGCGTCGACACCATCAACTTGGTCTTCTCACCGTTTACCGCCAGACCCACTTTAGCAGTCTCCTTCGACCTTTATAAAGGTATCAGTTACTTCTTTTACTGATCGGCCCATGATGTCTATATCATCAGCATAAGCAAGTAACATGTGACTATTGGTGTAGATTGTGCCACTTCTTTTGACGTTTGCCTCTCGTATAACCTTTTCTAGCAGGATGTTGAAGAGGTCACACGAAAGGCTGTCTCCTTGTCTGAAACCTCTTTTGGTACCAAACTCTTCGGAGAGGTTCTTTCCTATTTTTACTGAGGACCTCGTGTCAGTTAAAGTCATTTTACAAAGCCGGATGAGCTTTGCGGGGATACCAAATTCAGACATGGCTTGGAATACCTTTGAACGCAGCGGGCTGTCGAAGGCTGCTTTATAATCGACAAAAAGGTGGTAGTTGTCGATCTGCATCTCATGGGTCTTCTCCAGGATTTGCCGCAGGGTAAATATCAGGTCAATGGTGGACTTGCCAGGTCTAAAGCCGCATTGGTATGGTCCAATTATCTCGTTGACCATAGGCTTTAGTCGTTGGCACAATATCCCTGACACTATCTTATAGGCAATAGGGAGAAGACATATGCCCCTATAGTTGGAGCATACAGTCTTATCTCCTTTGTTGTGGACGGGACACAGGATGCTCAGGTTTCAATCGTGGGGTACGCGTTCTTCCTGCCAGATGGTGCTATCTAGCTGATGCATACACCCTATCAGCGCGTCGCCTCCGGTTTTAAACAGCTCGGCTGGTAGGCCATCAGCTCCTGCTGCCTTATTATTCTTCAGCCGGTTTATTGCTGTCTTTACCTCATCTTGGCCGGGTGGTATACATTCAACACCATCTTCTGGCATTGGATCTGTGGTATCATCGTCTTCGCTACTATTGGATACAAGCAGATTGGAGAAATGTTCCTTCCATATCCTGAGCACGCTATCTGTATCTGTTACCAGATTACCTTGCTGGTCTCTACAGGAGGATGTGCCTGTACCAAAGCCATCTGTTTGATGTTTCACCCTTTGGTAGAATTTTCGGACTTCATTCTGGCTCCTGTACATCTCGATTTTTTCACACTCCCGCTTTTCCATTTCTCCCTTTTTCTTGCGGAAAAGACGTTTCTCTTCT
This sequence comes from Musca autumnalis, assembly GCF_047663935.1. Taxonomy (NCBI): domain Eukaryota; kingdom Metazoa; phylum Arthropoda; class Insecta; order Diptera; family Muscidae; genus Musca; species Musca autumnalis. The sequence goes on from NW_027411866.1 coordinate 247,927,248, forward strand.
CTCCTTTTCTCCCGATATCTCTCTCGTGCGCTACGCGTTGCTACTGATTGTAAAGTAGCTCTATGTGCCGCATTTTTCCCTTCGATAGCAGCACGACACTCTTGGTCATACCATGAATTCCTTTGTGGAGGTCTCTGGTATCCAAGTATGGATTTTGCGGCTGTTTGCATCGAGTGGGCAATATTTTGCCATTGTGTTGTTATATTATCGGAACAAGGAGTGCTCTCTTAAGCAATTGAGCTAGTTGAGTGGAATATGCTGTGGCTATATGTTGTGTTTGCAGCCTATCGATGTCCAAGTTCCGCGTTGTGTCTGTTCGTGCTTTATTTGCAACGTTTAGACGGGTAAGTACCTTTGCTGAATCAACGTAGTGGTCCGAATCAATGTTTGCGCCTCGGAACGATCGTACATCCAACACGCTCGATGATGTTTCACTGTGGAGACTGAAATTCCCGACGGTTAGGCCAAAGATATTCTCCTCACCAATTTTGGCATTAAAATTGCCTAGAATAATTTTAATGTCATGGGTGCTCGTAAAACATATCTTTGGTCTGTTCGTCCTTTTCTTCAGTGGGAGCAGGAGCGCAAATAAAGTTGATGTTGAAGAATTTAGCTTTTATTCGAATTGCAGCAAGTCTTTCATTCACTGGGGTGAAGCTGGATACCAGATGTTTTAGTCTCCGACTAACTACAAATCCGCAACCAAACTCATGCTTTACGTCATGGCAGCTATAATGCAGTGCGTCACCTTTAGGTGTTGTTGTCACGCCTTTCCCAATCCATCGTATTTCCTGTATGGCAGTAATATCGGCCTTGTACTGTTCAAGTACGTCTGCCAATGCGAAGACTGCACCTTCTCTATAAAGAGTGCGAATATTCCAGGTGCAAATTCGCAGATCATGGATCTTAAAACTTTTGCGGGGTTCGTCAAATTTAGAGGGGTTCGTTTTTCTTTTCTTTCGTTTTTTCATAGTAGGCTGTTTTTTCTAGGGGAGGGTTACTAACCCGACGCCCAAACCCACGTTTTTAACGTTATTATGGGTGAACGCGCGGCACATATTAGTTCACTACCTTTAACGGGTGTTAAAGGCAGTTCCCCAGGTGACACCACGGGGAGGTAAGTTTCCACTTGAGATGAAAGGGGGACCAAGATAAATTGGGAATATTTCCGAGTCTTCAGGATATTTTCGAGATTTTGAATTATGCAAAACTTCTTTATAAATTGTGTAATCGGGTATAAGAAGGTGTTGATATACAAATTTAATTTCGATTCGAAATCCTAATAAAGTTTGTTTTTGAATATTCATTAAATAAAAGCCTTCTGGCAATCCTCTTCAATTGTTTTGAAATACTAAGAAAATAATAAAAGAAAGGACATTGCTTAAATAAATTAATTCCTTGTGTGATTAAATAAGACATTTATATTGCCAATAGGCAGGCAGTAAATATTACCTCCCTCGAACAAAGTGAACATAAAACTTAATTTTGGAAACGTGCATTGGCATAATACTTTCATCGATTTCGTGTGACACCGGTTAACAATAATCAAAATAAATGTTGTCATTATTCTGGTAATCGATAATTAATTAATTGGCAATTCATGCAGCAATGTCTTTTCGGGATGACTTCTACACATTTCCAAAGATAACCAATGGAAAGAGGTAAATGAAAGTTGATATAAAGCTAAATTTCAAAGAATGCCTATAAAGATTGTAATGCGCTAGATCTGTTGGATTTATTGTAAGCTAGTCATTTCATATATGTAACTTTGGGTTACATACATATAATCTTATATATAATAAATTTGTACAACATCAAATAACGTACACATATTTAAAAATATAATTTTTTCTAATTGAATTATTTTTATTTTAAAGTAAATGCATTACTTGAGTATATTTTTATTTTTGATTATAACTTAATTAACCTATTCTTTCCTTACATTTCAGTGCCATGACCGATAAACATTCGGTACAGGGTGATACAACCGATGATACCATCAATATTTTGGATCATGATATGATACCAAATTTCCAGCGGGTTTCAATTTCCGGTGAGGATACCAGTGGTGTGCCTTTGGAAGATTTAGAAAGAGCTTCCACTCTCTTAATTCAGGCATTGGAAATGCGTTCACGTTACATGTCCATCTCGGAGCAATCTTTCCCCACAACAACTTTACGTTTCTTGAAAACGGTACACGAAAGTGATCGTTTCAATAAAATTCAATATGAAGATCGTAAATCAATTGCCGGTAAGTTTCGATTTTATTTTTCTTTGTTGTTGTCATTGTTCTCTATAACTTTTTTATATAAATATTTTATTACTTCAATTTATGTAAAATTTTATTTATTAAATTTTTCTATAAAAGGCTAAATTGTAAATTATTTTATTATTTTTTCATATTATATATGTAATTATTTTATTATTGGTTATCTTTTTTTTTTGGTTTTCTTCTTTTAAAATTCACCAACCACCACAATCACCTTTTTTATGGTTTGTACAGCAATTGTTCAGTTATTGTAAGAGGTGTGTGTGTGTGCGTGTTTTAGAAAAGTAAAATGTATATATAGCACATGGATACTTTATCCTGAAACCTCTGTAAATATATTAGATGTTTTATGTGTGTCTTTTAATATGTTTTAATTTTGTATGTAGATAATTTTGAAATTATTCGAGAGACATTTTAAGGAATCAAACAAAACAAATGTACCCACCAACAATTTTGGAGCTACATGGACTGATAAACTCATTACAAAGTAATATAAAAAATGGTAGATTCTATATTTTTTATAATAATTGATAATCGTGGAATTTTAAACATATTTTTACGGAATTAGGTTTAACTTAATCTGAAAAGGGTTCATTATGTTACGAGTCTTGCAATAATTTGTTGACTTTATTTTACTTATTCGTACACGACATTACTAAGCACACATCAGCTTCTAAAATCTGTGTAGCTCTATCTTACTTACTTTGGACTTTACTTTAAACGTGGAAAATAGTGAGTGAAAGTCTATAAAGTAGTTGTTTTACATTAAAATTAAAATTCTTAAATTAACGAAAATTCATCTAAGTTAACTAAAGTCTAGTCAGTTATATTCATAACAATATTTTTAAACGTTAATTGCGTAGAAAATCTCAAGCATAATCTTTATGGTTTTTTAATATTTTTTTAAGAACAATTGCGATTTTTTTAAATTTTGTTTCTCAACGATAATCGTGGAATTAAAAAAAAAACCAGTAAGGAAAAGATCAAAGTCGGACGGGGCCGACTATATGATACCCTACACCACTGTGAATAGGTAAACTATATATGGGAGCTATATCCAAATCTGAACCGATTTCGATATAATTTGGCATATTTATCTATAGACCTAATTCCATCATACATTCACAATTTCATCAAAATTGGACAGATACAGCGTGTTTAGTACATCAAATACCTCAAATCGGCCGAAAATATATATGGGAGCTATATCCAAATCTGAACCGATTTTCACCAATAGCGTTCTTCATTAGGCTAAAAAAATGATCTTCCCCAATTTTCAGACAAATCGAACAATAAATGCGACCTGTACGTTGCGAACGGACGGACGGACATGCATAGATCGACTCAGAAAGTGATTCTATGCATATCCCTAGAAGGAACTATGGGTCTATATCTTTTCCTTAGGCATGTTACATATAAATGCACTAACACATAATACCCTTACCACAGGGTGGTGTAGGGTATAACAATGATAATCGTGAATTTTTTTCAACGTTATATCGTGGATTCGTCAAATATAAATGTCTTTTTCTATCGTGATTTTTTTTTTAAATGCATGTAACGGGAATATATATTTTTTAATTTTATTTTTTCAATTGTAGATTTTTTTAAATATTTTCAACCACAGTCCAAGTAATAGATTTTTTTAAATATTTTTCAACCATTGTCCGAAATCGTGAAAAGTTTAAAAATATTTTTCAGTTTTTATACCCTCAGCATTTATGCTAACGAGGGTATATACAGTTTCATACGAGCAAAATGTGCCTCATCGAAATAAGGGTTTTAGACCCCAAGTATGTTTGGACGAAATGTGTTTCAGACAATTTGGAGTCGATTGAGCAATGTCCGTCCGTCTGCCTGTCTGGCTGGCTGGAGCGCACGATAACTCTCGAACGGATCAACCGATTCGGTTCACATTTTGGCTTTCGTAATATTTTACCCAAACTTACTTTAAGTTCGAAGATGGGCTATATACCTCCGGAGTAACCGATTTTGTCCATACTTTGCACATCGTGAAATTTCTATCAGACTTAGATGAGGTTTTAGTATGGACTCAATCGGTCTATTCCTTCGGTTACCTCCCACACAAAATTTCGGAAAAGTTCAGTTTAGGACCATCTCACGAATCGATTTGATTTTTGTCGTAGCAACTTGTATTCACTGCCCCCCATACGACGATACAAGTTTCATCAGGGGCAAGCTCATACTTTCTGACAAAATAGCCTGAAAGGTACAACAAAGCTCCATGACACCGTGAACGGATCTGCCGATTCGGTCCACAATTTGGTCTTCGTAATATTTTGTGCAAACTTAGTTTAAGTTCGAAGATAAGTCATATCGGTCCACACATTCAGATACCTCCCCCACAAAAGATAAAAAATGTTCGGAAAAACTGTGCGCACGATAACTCTTGATGGTAGTGGTCCATACTTTACACACCCTAATATATCTGCCAGATATAGATCAGGTTCAAATATGGACTATATTTGTACACACCTTCGGGTACCTCCCACACAAAATTTTGGATAAATTCACTTTAAGACTCACTCTCGAATCACTTTGATTTTATTGAAGCAACATGCAACAGACCGAATCACTTTGATTTTTGTTGAAGCAACATGCAACAGACCGAAAGTTGTAAAAAAACCTCTATGGCACCATATGTAGTGCCTGGAGAGCTCGAACCGAATATTGCGTTCGTCCATACTTTGGATATCGTAATATTTCTTCGAATATTGGATGAAATTCGAAGGTGGTGCTTATAGGTCCTCTCCTTCTGGTACCTCCCCCACAAATGCTCGCTTTTGACTTAATTTTTCAAGGATATTTTTGATGTCCTTTTTATCCTGGAATAAAATAAAAATATATATTTTTTAGAAGAATGTTGACCTTTGAAATTTTGTTAACCTCTAAAAGGTCAAAACGATGAGAAAACGAAAAATTAAAAATACTATTATTATTTTTTGAAAATTGTCGGACGGTGTATTCAATTTAAAAAATTTTAGCGACGTCATGTAATAATCGTACATTTTTTTAATCCTTTTAATCTATATTTCAGTTATTTTATAGTGATTTTTTTCGTTTTTAAAGTGATTTTTTATTATAACTTCATTTGAGGGCTATTCAAAACCGATATGATATTTTCAATAATAATTATTCTAGAACTAATCCAAATGTCTACCATGGAAAAAATTCACTATATTAAATATTCGAGTCCTCTCATTTTGCTAAAAACCCTTTTTATACCCTCCACCATAGGATGGGGGGTATATTAAGTTTGTCAATCCGTTTGTAACTACTCGAAATAATCATTTTAGACCCCACAAACTATATATATTCTTGATCAGCGTGCAATTCTACATCGATATACACGGTGCTCTTGAATCAAATTTAAATGGAAGGTGCTTACACCTGGGAAGTTTTTGCGGATTCTGAAACTACAATGTTCATAAATGAGAAAAATCAAAAAACTAAAAAAATCGCCGAAGCGCTTTTTAAATAAATCGCGATTCAAGTTGACATTTTCAGCGTTTGTTTAGGTTTTTGCGATGTTGCTTGGAAACCGCAAGTCGTATCAAAAGGGAAATAAACGAAATGTTGTAGCTATCAAAATTGACCTTAATGATATTTTCGTAGGTTTTACAACTTTTGAGATATAGAAGTTGAAATTGGGACAATGCACTTGTTGTATCACCCCCTTATCTTGTATCGCCGTCCGTCTGTGAAAATCACTCTAGCTTCCGAACGGATTGAAGTAGGTGCATGAAATTTTGGTAAAATCTATAATATGTATGTAGGACTTTTGGTATTGAAAGCGGGCTATGTAGGTCCACGTTTTCGTATAGCCCCCATACAAATGATTTTATGATATTTGTCCCATTTGACCACCGAATTGGTTGCAATTTGGCGTTTTGTGTTTCCAGATGCTAAAAAATATTTCTACCAAATTTTGTTTATATAGGTCCACGTATATATATATATGGTATAGCCCCCATATAAGGCCCCATATATAGTACGCGTCATTTTATGATATTTTGAATGTATCAGTCCCATTTGACCACAGAATCGGTTGTAACTTTGCATTTTGCGTTCTAATAGGCTAAGAAACATATCTACCATAAAATGATTACATAGGTCCACGTTTTGGTATAGCCCCCATATAACGCCCCATATATAGTACGCGTCACTTAAAGATATTTTGAATGTATTAGTCCCATTTGACCACAGAATCAGTTGTAAGTTTATATTCTGTGTTTCCACAGGCTAAGAAATATTTCTACCATAAAATGTTTATATACGTCAAGGTTTTTATATAGACCCCATAGGACGATATCTCCCGATTTTCGGTATTTTGAAGGTTTTAGCCTCATTATCACAGCGGAATGGCTGAAATTTGGTATTTAGTCTTCATTGGGTGTATAAAACTTTCCCCCGGAAATTTGTAGGTATAGGTCCACGCCTTCATATAGCCCCCATAGGACGGTACCTCCAGATTTTCGGTATTTTGAAGGTTGTGGCCTTAATATTCCACCGAAATGGCTGAAATTTGATGGTTAGTCTTCACTTGGGGTATAAGATATTCCGGTATAGGTCACACGCCCTCATATTGTCCCTACACCGAAATGGCTAAAATTTGGTACACAGTCTTCGTTGTGGCTAAAAAACTTTCCACCTGAAATTAGTCGGTATAGGTCAACGTCTTCATATAGCTCCCATAGAACGGCATCGGCCGATTTTCGGTATTTTGAATGTTTTAGCCTCATTATTCCACCGAAGCGGCTGAAATTTGGTATTTAGTCTTTTTCCGGCTACAAGAATTTCCCTCAGAAATTTGTCGCTATACGTGCATGTTATTGGGGGTACCACATTGGAACGGTATATCCTAATTTTTGGTATATTGAAGGTTTTAGCCTCATTGTAACACGGAAATGGCTGCAAGATGGTACTTTGTCTTCGTTGAGGGTATAAAACTTTCCATCTGAAGTTTGTCGGTATAGGTCCATGTCTTCATATAGCCCCCATAGAACGGTACCTCCCGATTTTCTACATATAGCTCGTTCTCCACCAAAATACCTGATATTTGGTATTAAGTTTTTGATAGAGGTATGAAACATTCCAGCCCTGAAATACTCCTATAGGACCGTACCTTCCGATTTACTTGTTAGTTTGTAGTTCTGACCAATAACATATAATTGCAATTTCGTTCCCCCAGATCATGGCTGAAATTGTTGCATTGTGTTATTATTCCCATGCGGCAGTATATGAAGTTGTGCATGGAAATGGATTGACTGTAGGTTGTTTATACGAAATATCGAATATCTTATTCCATTTCAGAATCGAATAATTTCATTATTATTTAGAATTGATGTGTAACCAAAAGACACTTATCCTTTCTATTGCACCAAATATATATATTTTATTAACCGTTTTTGCTATGTGGCTATAATTCTTAGACATTTTTAATTTACAATATAATACCTAAATCTTTTTTATTTGTCAATTTTGTATTGAAGTTCCTTTATATTATAACTAACTGTTGCAATTAGTGTACAAACCATAAACAAATTTCCAATAAAATATTTAGTAATCTTATAAATAGAAATACTATATCTAAAAATACATAAGTTAAAAAGAACTTTCTTGTTAGCTATAATTTATATGAAAATTTATAAAACTGGAAATAAAATGTTAATTTTGAAAATAAAATGATTATATCACAGTTTATACAGGTGGACACTAAGCACACCTGATTGGGAGGCTTGTTGTCAAAAACATTATTGTGATTTAAAATACAAAGAAACTCAAATCACAATAATATAAAATCTATTATGGTTTTTGTCAAAAGTTGTTAACAGAACTCTGAATGGCCGACCTTCTATAGGCCTTGGATTATATTTAAAATTCATAAATTCAAATCGTTCAACATGTCAAACTAATTGTATGTTTCTCTAATACAATTTGAAACTAAATTCGTTTGAATGTTATTGTGGAAACTTGAAAGTAAAAATGAATTAATTGTTTTTTTTTTAATACGAAAGTTTTCTAGTAATTCGAACGAATATAATTTCGAATCGTCTTGGCCATAAAGTTTTACATAACATTTTACAGTGGTCTTCAGTTGTAATACTGTGTAGTCCTTTTTAATTTAGAACAGATTTGATGTGTCTAATTAGAGTTTCAAATATTTGATTCCATTCGAATCATAATTCGTACGAGTACGATTCATTTCATTAATAGTTTGTTTTTTTTATATTTTTATTTTTTAGTTTATTTTTTATGTGTGTTTTTATTTTATTTATTTTTTTTTGGTTGATCCTAATTTTGTTAATTCTTTTTTCTTCTTGTACACACCTTGATTTCATTCATTATTCTTTTATAGAATTAATCCGCAAGATCAGTCTACCTATGATCCATTTTCCACCCAGAGGTACAACAGATCTTTCCTTGTTCTCAAACCAAACAAAAAAAACGAAAGAATAAGTTTTTTATTAAATATTTTAAGTTATTTTTTCGTTAATTTGCTTTTCTTATTTTTTCTTTGTTGATAATTTACCTTTCTTTGTTGATTTGAGTTTTTTATATGTTGAGTTATGATTCATTTGTTTCCCCTTTTTACCCTGCTTTCCTTTAAAAAATTGTTTTGTTTTTTATTATAAGAAAATAAATAAAAATAATTCTTATATGCTTCTAAAGTAGATTGCTTTCAAATTGAGGCAGGATTTTCGCAATGTTCTTGACATCTAAAATTTATTAAAAAGACATTACCCCATACACTGCTGGTTAATCGCAAAGTTATTACTAAAATCATAACTCTTCGACAATTGAGAAATTATAGTTTCTTAAATTCAAAATTGAATTGATTCCATCGAACTTGCGAAAGTCTGTGCTTCTTTATAAATTTCCTGTTTTTGCTTTTATTTATTTTTGTCAGTTTTATTATTTTATTTGCTTGCTTTTGTTAATTGAATGACACCACACCAGCTGTTCGAAAATGCTTCAATAGGCATTTTACTAACAAAAAATGATGCTTTCTATGCAATTTGTTTTCTTTGTAGTTCTTTGTTTGCCCATATGGAGGGGAATTGCCAATTAGTCTAAAAACACCCACCCACATACAAACCTACATTTGCACCAAATTTTATAAAAATAAATTTCGTAATGTTCTCCTCCAAATATGGTGCACACCAAAAAACGTTTTCTTGTTTATTAAAATACTGTCAACTTTGAACACTGTCGAAATGCTTGCATCGTCGACTGACTGTATTTAGTTCTTGTTTAGTGCTTAGATTTTTTATGTATAATGTTTTTGAAAATGTGTATGGAACTCTGTTTTTGAACATCCAATGCAATCACAATGAACACCTTACACAAAAGGCACAAAATGCTATCATTACGCTTTACTTCCATTTTTTTTTATTAAAGTTATTTTCTGAAAATGATGAGACCTAGGTTATGTTGATCCAGGCAAGATAACACATTTGAAACCAGTTGATGATATTCCGATTTTTAGGCACACTTTACCAAAAAGGTAGTCAAGTTTTAGGAATTTCCAAACCCAAGATTTGGATTTGAATGTATACAAAGATTCGTTCCTCATCATTATGGCTGCGGAGGGTATATACAATTTGTCACGGTTTTAGACCCCACATATTTTAAGACCAAGACACATTTATATAAGGTAGATGCATGAATTACAACAACTAACAACTAAGAAATCCCACGGTGGCGGGTTCTCTGTACCGGATTTACCCGGAACCACACAACATCAGCGTTCCGGACAGCGGCTGCCACCTCAGTGTACAGAGTGTCAGATTACGAAACTTCTTCGTCGTCAGATTATGAAACTCCCCCGCAGTCCCCCCAACAGCAGCCGCACGCGCAACGTTTAACACCATCCCTTGTTGTTCCAATCCCGGAAAATGCATCCTTTTTGCAATTTAATTGCAATGGGCTCCGAGGTAAGATAGATGAAATAGTGGAATTTATGAATCGGAAGAAGGTCAAGGTCGCGGCGGTGCAGGAAACCATGCTGAAAGACCACAGCTCAGTACGTTGTGATGGTTACAACGTAATAAGAAAGGATCGCACCAGATGTGGAGGTGGGGGATTAGCTTTCCTTTTGTACCAGTCTGTTCAATACAGACCTATCTCGCTTGAGCCCGTCTCTAATGACCCGTACATGGAATGTATGAAGGTAGAAGTCAGGTGTGGAAATGGCGAGATAGAGTTGCTGAACATATACATACCGCCGAGAAATAGCTGTATCTCAGATTATAAGCCTGACATTATCCCGCTTTTGGAAGGTCATAATCGTCTGGTCCTGGAGGACTTTAATGCGCATCATGAGATGTGGCATTCGGCCCTCGGAAACGACCAGAGAGGTACAGCGCTGGCTGAGCAGATTAACAGCTCTACATTTTGCACGGTCAATGAGGTCACCCCTACCAGAATTAGAGGAGCGTGTCACAGACATAACCATAGCGTCACCTGGTCTGACAAATGACGTTACCTGGCAACCCGTCATTTTCCCTTGGATCAGACCATCTCCCCATAATTGTCACCATTAGCATACCACCCGATTTCATTACCTCTGAACGCCGCACATTCGTCACTCATAAGAAAGCTGATTGGCCGAGTTTCAGAGAGTTCACCAATCACCACTTCAGATTGTTGGCCAATCCTTATGATGTTCCGGTAGCGGAAAGGACGTTCCGAGACATCATCAATGCCGCTCGTCATATACCTGCTGGTCGAATACCCGAAGTAAAACCAAATTTCCCAGCAGAGGCGACGGGATTAGCAAATGATCGTGATGAGCTTCGTTCAACCAACCCCAATGACCCCAGAGTCAGGGAGCTGACACTGGAAGTTAACAGGCTGGTCGGCGAACATAAGCGGAACAAGTGGTTAAATCATCTGAAGAGTTGCAACATTGGAGCCGGTATAAGTAAATTGTGGGCAACGGTTAAGTCACTTTCGAACCCCGGAAGGAGTGATGACAGGATCTCAGTCACGTCTGGCGACGTTACGTTGACTGACCCGAAGAGGTGTGCAAGTTACTTCAATCGACAGTTTGTCGAGCACACCGAGAGTGACAGGGCGAAGAGAAGAGTGTTACGTAGCATTAGATCTCTTCCTGCCGAGGAGGAACCACCACAGTTTGCAATGGATTATGTTGCCAATGCCATCAGGAACGCTAAATCATCCAAAGTGTTGGTCCCTGACGGAATTTCCATGGCTGGATGAGCCGGGAGTGGAGTATCTCACTAAAGTTCTCAACCTGTCGCCTGCCATCCTTATTGTTCCCGAAGTCTGGAAAATAGGCAGGGTGGTCCCGCGACTGAAGCCAGGCAAGGATGCCAGCAAAAGTGAATCGTACAGGCCGATTTCGCATTTGTTGCCCGTAGCAAAGACCCTTGAAGCCTTAGTCCTCCCCAGTATCAGAAATAGCTATCGTAAGCAGCACAGTACGAAAACAGCGCTGCACGCCATCTCCACACATATTTGTCGAGGACTCAACCAGAGACGGCCGTGCGATAGAACAGTGATGGTGGCGCTTGACTTATCAAAAGCCTTTGATACAGTCAGGCACTCCACGCTGTTTGAGGACATTGAGCAGACAACCCTCCGGCCAAGCTTGAAACTTTGGACAGTCAATTATATGTGTGGATGCCAGTCGTACTTGGAATTCAGGGATAAGAAGTCCAAACCCCGTAGAGTGAAACAGGGAGTTCCCCACGAAGGGGTGATATCTCCGGAACTGTTTAACCTCTACCTTTCCTGTATTCCGCCCCCTCCAGACGGCATTGAGATCGTAACGTATGCGGATAATTGTACGATCCTGGAGCCAGGTACCTACCTTGATGACATCTGTGAGTGAACAACTATTTAACCGATCTTACCACATTTTTCCATTCGAGGAATATACAGATTTCCGCCACAAAATCTACAGCCACTCTGTTCACCACATGGACAGCGCAGTTTGGAAGAGAATTGAATGTCGTGGTCGACGGTAGCAGAATTCCGACCACAAACTGCCCCAAAATTTTAGGGGTCACATTTGACACTACTTTCACGTCGTGCGCGCACGCCACAGCTATCTGCGACAAACTGAAAAGTAGGAACAAGGTCCTCAAGTCCCTAGCCGGCAGCACTTGGGGTGCAGTAAGCTATGCGGCGCCAGTCTGGTCCCCGAGATAATGTGATACGAATCGGAAAAAGATTCAAACTTGCCAGAATGCCGCCCTGAGAACAGCAACAGGGTGCCTCCTCAAATCTTCTGTGGACCATCTACATGAGGAGGCAAAGGTTCTTCCAGTAAAGCAACACAATGAGATGCTTTCGTTGCAGTACCTGCTTGGATGTTACCGTGTGAGCCACCCCAATCACCATCTTGTGGGTAGGCCCGACACATTCAGGCAAATCAGGAAGGATATCCATGCCAGGGACGTACGCAGGATTTCATTTCGGGGGGGGCCCAACTTGACCAAAAATCATGAAATTAAAAAATGTTGTGTAGCGTTACGTAAAGCTATTTTAATGGGTTATGGTCACTTATAAGAATCCATTTTCGTGCATTTGTTTAATTAATCTATTAAACCTTGAGTTAACTTCTTTTTTTTCTGAAAAAATCTTTCTGACAAATGCCCGCCTATAAAGCACTGTTTATACTAAAGCAGTTTACGGTACCCACTAAAGACTCTCTCGGTTAACCAGAGATTTTGACCCATATTCTATTCTACATGTACTTTAAAATGAGCAAAAAAAAAATAGATTTTTCGAGTTTTATATGAAATATTAATACATAGCATATAAATTCAATAGAAAGAATTCATAATATTTAGCATACAATTTTAAATATTTTCAGAGTAGGATATTTAGAATTGAAAATAGAATATAGTCATATAGGTACACGTTATGGTTTATCGCAGAATTTTACAAACACAAAGAATTGCAGTTATCTCTGCTATAGAAAGATTTTCACTATTTCGAAAATTAAGAAAAATTTAACAGTTTTGGAGATATGGTGCGAAATGTATACAAATTATGGAATTTTTAGATATATTATAACATTTGAAGCAATAAATGTACTTTTTCCAGTTCATTATTTCTCCAAATATTTTAGTCTGGCCCAAGGTCTATTTATATGTACAAGGTAGAAGTGACAACCTGCTGTATTCTTACTTTTTTTTGTAAATTTAGTTTTCAAAATGTTAGAGGATTTTCAAAATGTATTTATGTCTTTCCTGAAACATTTTTTGGAACTATTATTCAATATTTATTTTTGACAATTAATTTTCAATAACAACAATGTTGTTTTTGTAAATTTGTTAGTAGTTGTAATTCATGCATATACCTTATATAAATTTGCCTTGGTCTGGTCCTTATCTACAAATTTGCTTCAGAGTTCAGAAGAAGAGATATAGCCCCGAGTTGTTTAAAAAGTCAATATTTAACAATGTTTGGATAATCCGAGCTGGATCTGACTCAACAAAACGCAACTAGGGCTTTTGTATTTTGGGTCTGTACTTTCACAAAATCCTCACTTCAAATTGTTTGCACAAGATTACCTTAAAAATGTTGCACAATGTTGTTTACCGGAGGAGATAGAGTCTGATTCCAGGATTATTTTTACTTTTAATATAATGTTACAAAAGAAGCGTTATAATTTTTGTTCTTCTTAATTGTACGATTATAAGTTTTTGGACTCGATGACAAATACTTTGATGGACTTAGTTCTATATAGTTTTGACAAATAACAATCGATCCTTATTGAACCCCACATAATTATTCGCTAATAATAAGATAATTAATTTTGGAAACGGATCTTATTTTGAGAGACACTCCTCTCGATAGTAACCGCACCCATAAGCTATTTTAGTTGGTTTTTTACGTGTTTTTTTAGCGAATTTATGGTATGATACTTATTGTTGTTAGCTTCATATGAAAACTTCTGTGTTTTTAATAATGTTATTTTATTATGTTTCTTCTTGAAAATTATTGTAGATCACATCCTGAAGATGAAATTCAAGAAATTGCGAAATATTGATAGTAAATAAATAAAATATTTGTAAAATTGACCTCGAGCTTGAATTAATCAAACATTTCGATCACCGTAGTATTTACATTTTTGTCAGGAAGCATGAACTTGTCCACGAAAAATAGGATATCGCTGTAAACAATACTACAAAACGTCCAAAAGATCCTCGAACAGTCTTTACACTGCAGTTATGTTAGACTTGTATGAGGGACCTGAAGATGTTGTCCAAAAAAATTCTCTTGGAACTTGATGTACTTTTGGAAGTAAATTTGCGAGTGGACCTAGGTAGTCCATACTAGGTTCGATTTTAGATTGAATCGGTTAGTCCCTTCGACCATTTTAGTTAACAGTTTTTAACTTTTATGGCAGAGGTACCGATATAACTTCAATTTAATTTGGACAAAACATTACGAGATCCATATCTCGGACCAAATCGGTTGATCCGTTCGAGAGTTATCATGAGTTCCAACCTGCCAGACAAACAAAGATACAGACGGACGGACGGTGGTAAGTACTTCCATCTTGTCTGAAACGAATATCGTACAAACATATGTGGAGTCTAATCTCATTATTTTGATTAGACCTATTTGTTTCGTATCCTAGTGTATATAATCTCGTAACCTTAAAGTCTGAGGCTACAATTATACTTCGGTGATGATAAGGAAAAAAATAAAGTGACGCACAAAAATGCATTTGTCTTCATTATTTTCTCATACTGTTTGGCAGCTAATTTGTCTAAAATATGATAACAAAATTTTGGCGATGTCAGTAAAACAAATTTCTAAATGGCTTTCATGATGTAGTCCACGAAGGACCGACTCTTCATACATTTTATCCAATAGACATTTTTTCATAGACTTCCATTCCCACAATACTCAACTCGTTATTTTTGTTGTTACGGAATGAGTTTTAAGCTTCGAGAGCTATATATAGTTCGAATACGACATAAAGTTGGAGTATATTCATTATGGAATTCGCATTTGATAGTGGAATGATATGACATGAAGAAGTAATTCAGGTTTCATTGGAAGTTTCTCTAAAAACAGCATACAAACAAAAATTTTTCAAATATTTTCTCACAAAACTTGTTAATGATGAACCATTTCTGTTCAGAAACTTAATTTGAAATCTTCATACAAACATTTTTATGAGAAAAAAATATAATAAGTAGTTACAGTAGCTTAACAAATTTTGTTCGACCAAAACATTTCGGGGGGGGCCCGGGCCCCCTGTGCCCCCCCCCTGCGTACGTCCCTGATCCATGCTCTAGAGGGAGAGGTCCAACGTTACAGGATATAACCTCTAGATCAACAAGCATATCAAGCAGGTTTGAATAGCATTCACAGGGACGCAGTTGCCAAGGCCTTAAGCAATTATAGTGTGAATAAAATACTCGGAGTACATCCCCCATCTATCGCAGCTGAAGAACGTCAGCTGCCACGACAAACCACAGTAGTTTTGGCTCAATGACGGGATATTGCAGTCGCCTAAATTCCTATTGAGCCGGAATAGATCGCACCGTGCAAGACATCTGCCCAGTATGCGGCATGGGCCCGCGCGATCCTAAGCACCTATTCAACTGCCCCGCCAAACCTACTCACCTAACTCCAGTAGCCACTTTCCTGGAACTGGAGATAGACCCATAGCCAGATTGAACATACAAACATGGTAATAAAACACTGTCACAACAACAACAACTAACAAATTTACAAAAACCACATTGTTGTTTTTGAAAATTTTATGTCAAAGAAAATATTGAATAATAGGGTCGTTCTTAAAAATTTCTCAGGAAAAAACATAAATACATTTTGAAAATCCTCTAAAATAGAACAAATTTGAATCAAAATGTAAATATAAAGCATTCAGAACTGTCGTGGGTCCTTTTTATTACACGTTTGAAATGAAATATATTTTCAGTCATTGGATAATTGAAGATTTTTTAGAAATATTTTCTTTTTGATCAAGTTCGGAGATGTACAATACAGCTCCACTCCCTTGGTTACCTACCCACAAAATCTCGAAAACTTTTTGATTAAGTGCTGTTTAAGCGCAGTTCGAGAATCGCTTTGAAATTTTTGCCGAAGGTAGTCTTTGTGGTGACGTAGGGGATGGAAGATACCAAGGAACGGTCCTGACCGGCTTTAACATGGCAAAGCCCAGTATTTATCTTGGTCCCTCTTTCATCTCAAGTGGATACTGATCTCCCCGTGGTGTAACCTGGGGAACTGCCTTTAACACCCGTTAAAGGTAGTGAGCTAACATGTGCCGCGCGTTCACCCATAAGAACGTTAAAAACTTGGGTTTGGGCGTCGGGTTAGTAACCCTCCCCTAGAAAAAAACAGCCTACTATGAAAAAACGAAAGAAAAGAAAAACAAATCCCTCAAAAGTTGACGACCTCCGCAAACGTTTTAAGGACCATGATCTGCGAATCTGCACCTGAAATGTTCGCACTCTTTATAGAGAAGGTGCAGTTTACGCATTGGCAGAAGTACTTGAAAAGTACAAGGTCGACATTACTGCCGTACAGGAAATACGATGGAACGGGAAAGGCGTCACAACAACACCTAAAGGTGACGGCACTGTATTATGGCTGTCATGACATAAAGCATGCGTTTGGTCGCGGATTTGTAGTTGGTCGGAGGTTAAAACATCTGGTCTCCAGCTTCACCTCAGTGAATGAAAGACTCGCTGCAATTCGATTAAAAGCAAAATTCTTCAACATCAGCTTTATCTGCGCTCATGCTCCTACTGAAGACAAGGACGAACAGACCAAAGATATATTTTATGAACGCTTATATGAAACTTATGACCGTTGCCCTGCCAATGACATTAAAATTATACTAGGCGATTTTAATGCCAAAATTGGAAAAGAGAATATCTTTGGCCCAACAGTCGGGAAATTCAGTCTCCACAGCGAAACATCTGACAATGGTATGAGGCTGATAGACTTTGCAGCTGCAAGAAACATGGTAGTTAGCAGTACCAGATTTAAGCATCTCGATATTCATAAGGCACCTGGCTATAGCCAGATCAAAGAACAAAAAATCAAATTGATCACGTTGTGATAGATGGAAGACATGCATCAAGCGTGTTGGATGTACGATCGTTCCGAGGTGCAAACATTGATTCGGACCACTACCTTGTTGCAGCAACGCTTAATCGTAGCAAACAAAGTGCGAAGAGACACAACACGGAAGTTGGACATCGGTAAGCTGCAATCACAACAGATAGCCACAGCATATTCCACTCAACTGGCCCAACTGCTTAATCAAAGCACTCCTCGTCCCGATAACATATCAGGACAATGGGAAAACATTGCCCACTCCATGCAAACAACCACAAAATCAGTACTTGGATACCAGAGACCTCCACCAAGAAATCCATGGTATGACCAGCAGTGTCGTGCTGCTACCAAAGAGAAAAATGCAGCATATAGGGCTACTTTACAATCCGTAGCAACGCGTAGCGCACGAGAGAGGTATCGGGAGAAAAGCAGAGAGGAGAAACGTCTTTTCCGCAGGAAAAAGAGAGAGATGGAAATGCGGGAGTGTGAACAAATCGAGATGTACAGAAGACAGAATGAAGTCCGAAAATTCTACCAAAGAGTGAAAAATCAAACTGATGGCCTTGGAACTGGCACATCCTCCTGTAGAGACCAGCAAGGTAATCTGGTAACTGATACAGATAGTGTGCTAAGGATATGGAAAGAGCATTATTCCAAACTGTTGGTATCCAATAGTAGCGAAGTCGACGAAGATACCACAGATCCAATCCCAGAAGATGGTATTTAATGTATACCACCCGGCCAAGATGAGGTAAAGACAGCAATAAACCGGCTGAAGAATAATAAGGCAGTAGGAGCTGATGGCCTACCAGCCGAGCAGTTTAAAACCTGAGGCGATACGCTGATAAGGTGTATGCATCAGCTAGTTAGCTCCATCTTGCAGGAAGAACGCGTACCCGACGATTGGAACCTGAGCATCCTGTGTCCCGTCCATAAGAAAGGAGATAAGACTTTATGCTCCAACTATAGGGGCATAAGTCTTCTCCCTATCGCCTACAAAATAGTGTCAGGGATATTGTGCGAACGACTAAAGCCCATGGTCAACGAAATAATTGGACCATACCAATGTGGTTTAGACCTGGCAAGTCCACTATTGACCAGATATTTACCCTGCGGCAAATCCTGGAGAAGACCCAAGAGATGCAGATCGACACCTACCACCTTTTTGTCGATTTTAAAGCAGCCTTCGACAGCCCGCTACGTTCAAAGATATTCCAAGCAATGTCTGAATTTGGTATCCCCGCGAAGCTCATTCGGCTTTGTAAAATGACTCTAACTGACACAAGATATTCAGTTAAAATAGGAAAGAACCTCTCCGAAGAGTTTTATACCAAAAGAGGTTTCAGGCAAGGAGACAGCCTTTCATGTGATCTTTTCAACATTCTTCTAGAAAAGGTTATACGAGAGGCAAACTTCAAAAGAAGTGGCACAATCTACACCAATAGCCACATGTTACTTGCGTATGCTGATGATATAGGTCTGGCGGTAAACGGCGAGAAGATTAAGCAGATGGTGTCGACGCGCAATGCGTCCATTGCGATCGGACCAACTGTTAAAGTTGGTTCCTATAATTTTGAGGTAGTAAAAGACTTCGTCTACCTCGGCACCGCCGTAAACACAACAAACGACATCAGTTGTGAAATAAAAAGAAGAATTGTATTGGTCAACAGCTGCTACTTTGGCTTAAGTAAGCAGTTGAAAAACAAAGCCACATCTCGTCAAACAAAAATAACGCTTTACAAAACACTGATATTACCCGTGCTGATGTATGGTTCCGAAGCTTGGGTACTTGCGCAAGCAGATACGGCAGGGCTTGGTGTGTTTGAGAGAAAAATTCTTCGAAAGATCTACGGACCAATCTGCGTTGACGGTGAATATCGACGTCGCATGAATCACGAGCTGTATCTGCTTTACAACGACATAAATATAGTTAAACGTATCAAGATGAAGCGATTGCCTTGGCTAGGCCATATTATAAGAATGAGCGAAGATGAACCCGCTAAAAAGGCGTATAAATACGGACCGCTTGGCGGTGCACGCAGAATTGGCAGGCCAAGGAATAGATGGCGCAAACAACTGGATGAAGAGATGACAAGGCGCGGTATTCCAAAAAGCGAAGCACTAAACTAGGGATACGCAGTGAAATGCAATAATCGGTTTTTCGATTATACGGTTTTCGTGAAAAACTTAAAACTCGATTTTCGGTTAGTCGATTATGTGAGAGTGTACTAAAAGTCGAGTTTCGATTATTCGTTAACCGCGGAAAACCGATCATAATCGAATATAATCGACCATTTTCGTTGATGCAATCTGTGATGTACATATGTACAAAAAAGTACCGTCCATTGCGCGGTTTTAGCACACCCAATAGTCAACTACGACTAATAGTCGTCCACGATTAATAGTCGACTACGAATAAAAATAGACTACGACTAATGGTCGACTACGAATAATAGTTGACTCCGACCTTCGAAAGTCGATTAAGAATAATCGGTTATACGGTTTTCGCACAGTCAATAGTCGACTACGATTATTAGAGATTTTACGGCTAATAACCGATTAATCGATTAACCGAAATCGGTTTTACGTATCCCTACACTAAACAGAGAGAATTTAAGTTCTTTTCTTAGTTCGGTCTATGGAACAAATGTTCTGTAATGGGCCAGCTAAGTAAGTCAGTAAGTTTTTGTGGTCCTGATTACAACGATATAATTTATTTCGGGGGCAAAACCATGGCTCGAATACTCTAAAACAAGCTCTAAATGAAGATAAGTGTTTTGTGGGTACGATAACTATACAAAGGAATAACTGGCCCAACAAAACTTCAAATTTTTCACTTAAGTGCAGTTCAAGGTCTGTCCGACGATTCTTGTAAAACTTTTGCCCAAGGTATTCCGCCTGATCCTGATTACAACAACATCACTTGTTCATGGCAACTCAAATGGCTGGTGGGTAACTATCGAACGTGACGTTGGTCCAACATTTGCATATTGCAATATTTTTTTTCAAACTCCATCCAAGTTCGAAGATGGTCTATATCGGACAACTGATTCGGGATACCTCCCTTACAAGTGTTAAATTTTGATTATATGTAGTTTAAGCGCTCTTCGAGCATATTTTAGATTTGTTAGTACTTGGTGGTCCTGATTACAATCATATAATGTTGTTGCCTAGTCCATACCCCCAGAGTGAATGAACCGAAAGCTCCAAGAATCCGCCGGAAAATAACCGGTGAGCTGGTCCGAGCCCGGCCAAAGAGTAATTCCGGACCATGGATTTGCTCAGTCTCATCTAAGATAGGTCAGTGTCGGTTATATGCAAAGGTTGCCCCGAATAGGTACATTTCCGGAATTGTTCAGGCTTGAGCTTCGTGAGGGAGCTTCGTGCTGCGCCAACTGTACCCCCAGACTGAGTCATTAACACCGAGTATTGCTATTCCAGTTCCTGATAACATTCGTGGGATGATCAAGGGTAGATTTTATGAGTTGGAGAAGGATAATGGCCGTGGTGATTAAAGAAACGAAGCTTCACAAAACCTGCAGTCTTGGAAGTTGTAATGGTGGACTTGTAGTCACAGTACAGTGTCCAGTACAGACGTATCTCGCTTGGGCTTGAGTCTAGTGACCCATAATTAGAGTCTATGAGGGTAGCGGTGAAGTGTGGAACTGTCCATACACATATAAGAGCTGAAGGCTCCCATAGTTCGCCTGACATATCCAGCGTGTCATCTGGTCTGACAATCGACGTGACTTGGCAATCCACAATTTCTCTTGTGTTGGACCATCACCCTCACCCCCCGACTTCATAACCTCTGAACGCAGCACTTTCCTGAACATGGGCAATAAGAGAATTCATCAACCAATCCCTTTGATGGTCGGATGGCGGAATTTCAATGGTGATGCTACAGCAGCTGGATGAACATGGAGTCGAGTATCCGAGCAAAGTTCTCAATTTATCGTTAGCCAGGCCGATCTCACTTTAGGCTCCAGTAACGAAGTTTCTTAAGACTCCTTTCCAACAAAAACACGGGTTCTGGAAACATTATAGTACCACAACAGCCCTGCGCGCGATTTTCAAACATATTAGCCGAAGTCTCAACCAACCTTGGACCAAACTAAAACCCTTTTTATGGTCAGTCATGATAAGCTGTTCGAGGATGTCGAAAGTGCTACACTTCGACCTTACTTGAACCGATGGGTCATCAGGGATATGTGTGGACGCTAGCGGTTTGTGGAATTCAGAAATAAGAAGTCTAAGGCCCGGTGATATCTCCGGAACTGTTTAACCCCTAACTTTCAGAAATTCTACATCCTCCAGACGAAATAGAGAAAGTAATGTATGCGGATGATTTTACCTTCTTGGCGTTGGATCCTATCGACGATGACATACATATCGTCACCTGAAATGCCCAAAGACGTAACCCTAAAAGTGTTACGTTGAGGGTTACGTCTTTGGGTATTTCAGGTGACGATATGTATGTGATAGGTTAAATATTTACATAGCTGAGGAATATGAAAATATCCGCCGCTAAATTTACTGTCACACTGTTTACTACTTAGACGGCTGAAATGAGGTCGTTGGCGTCTTCATTCCAACCACAAACTATCCCAAAATATTGGCTTTAGGTCGTTCGAGCAAGCCACAGCTATTTGCGACAAGATAAGAAGTAGGAACAAGGTCATTAAATTGCTGACCGGCAGTACTTGGGTTGCAGACAAAGTAACGTCGTTGACCTTTTATAAAGCAATATTCAAACCTGCCAGAATGCCGTCCTGAGAACTGTAACATGGTGCCTCCTCATGACACCAGTAGACCATCATCATGAGGACATGAAAAATTTAACGTCGCATTAACACAACAAGATGTTGTCCCTACTACAATCTTGTTGGGTGGCTTTTCCCAACCCGGCACGTCAAGAGATTTCTTCATGATCTAGAGAAAGAGAGAGAGAGAGAGTTCCAAAGGTACAATTAAAATCCGAACGATACAGCTAAGCTGTCGGCACCTTCACTTTTTCAACGATGCCGAAAATACCACTCAGAGTAATCGAGGCGACAACTTCTCTAAAAGTGATGTTTAAAGACCAATTGTCGAAGCAATTTTCCAACTGCGGTTCAGACACCTCCAACACATGGTTTTTAAACGCTTTTGATAAAGTTTAAGAAAACCTCTCGGATCGTCATGATTTTCTTCCAGGAAGTTGTACTCGTGACCCCTTTTACGACGGTAAAAGGAAGGAGGGACGTTTGCAAATTTTTACCGAAAGTACTTTTCGTGACCCTGTTTACAGCGATATAATGTTTTTCGTGGACCAGTCAATGCTTCCTGACATAATAATCCAAAAGCTATAAAAAATCCAGTATGATAGTGCCTGATGGCACGATAACTAGAGCCCTGTTCGAGACATGTTTATTCAGATAGTTCCCGTAGTAATGTATTGGAAAAAGCAAAATACACTACCTTTGCTTCTTTTCATTATGTCAAAAGCTGAGGGTATATCTCTATCGGCAAATCCGATTCATACTATTTTACTTGTAAGCTACATTTTCAGACCGAATCAGTTATAATTTGGCACTCAAATTTTGAAGTTGGCAGAAAACATCTCAACCAAAAATTTTGAACAAAACAAAAAAAAAAAACATTGTTCCACAACATCCCATACGGGACAAGGGAGACTTCTCTCATATCAATGAGTGCACCCCGATTCATATTTAGCTCAATGATATGGGACCTACTGTTTATCGCCGAGTCCGAACGGCGTGTCTTAAGACACCACTTGTGGAGAAGTTTTTCAAGGCTGAAATACTCAGGAAATGTCGCCAGCATTACTGAGGGGTATTTTGCCACCGTCGAAAAATGTTTGATGTTGCTTGGCCGGGGAATCGAACCCCCGACCTTCTGCGTGCAAGGCGGGCATGCATACCATTGCACCACGGTGGCACCCAAAAAAAGTAAAAAAAAAAAATTGAACATATGTTCATGTTTTGACATAGCCCCGATTCCAGGTATTTTCAAGTTTTTATCTGACTAAGTTATCTAAAAACTTCTCCACCTAAAATTGTGGGCATTGGTACTTTCGTAAGACAAGAAAACTAATTCGACCAGACCAAAGTTAAAGTTTTTTTACTTGTTTCAAATGTTCTTTGCACAATTTGACACGAGCCTTTTATGCGCGATTCTCGGGGATCCAACGAGAACAAACCTTTGTTTATGCAATATGGAATGTATGCTGGTAGAAAAATTCCAAGGAAATGAATGTTTAAGCATAAAGTCCAGTGCCCCCGTTTATGTAGTTTAGATTTTTCGAAAATATTTGTTTTCTGTTGTCGCAACTTGGACCAGAGGCTGCCTTAATGATTTGAACTTATAGTTAATTTCATCTACTGTCTAAAACATTTACCTATTCTTTTCTGCCGATAGTTACGTAGTTTAGAGTTTTCAATTATTAACTGAAAATGTCCGAATACGAGATCGATTCCAGCTATTACCATGCAGACATATAACTGTACATAAATTTATACACTCAGATCACGAATGCGCTATACATACGTTTGCATTCCAAATATTGCGGAATTGACAAACCCAGAAAAATATCAACACACAACAACAACAATGCCTTCAAATCAATTGCAGTGAAACATGGTTATAATGAATAACTTTGGTTGGCCAAATTGATTTTTAAGAATTGATCTAAAAATAAACAAGTCCATATAACCGTGTTCAACTGCCATCATCATGTGTGTGAGTTAATTCGTTTGTTTGTTACATTGTTACTTAAATAATTTATCCATTGTTAATTATTCCGAGATTGTTTTAATTTTTGTTACTTCTTTTAAGTTAAATAATTCCATGTCTGTTTTTCGCCCGTTCGTCTATTGAGTAATGTTAAAAATAATTTTTGAAACAATTTTTTATTCATTTCATCCGATTTGTTTTCACATGCGTCCATTAAAAAAAACAACTTTTGAAAAATTCAACAACAACAACAAAACTGCACTTTTTTTGATTGCACCCGAAATCAAAACATCCACAATCACAACACCTGACATCATATTTTTTGCGACATATCGTATCGTAACTACACATTTGCGGCAAAAAAATACTCACCTGCGTACGTAGATCATCCCATTCACCCACCAACGGAAACCAGCGATCCCTGGGATATTGAATTTCCACCGGACAAGAATTACAGCATTCGTGCCATGGATGGTGTTTACAATGTGTTTTTGAATGAGGTAAGTGATTCGATGCAAGACGTATTCCTGCAAAGGAATCCCTTTTTATGACCACTTTTAATGATTTTCGTTTTCTCCTTAGGATTCCCAAGAGCCCATGATACAAAATTATCCCAAACTTAAGGATTTCTGCAATGACATGCAAATCATGTGCAACATGATTGCCGATGGACCCTTGTAAGTTGTTTGTAACTTCAAATTCCATTCAATATTTTTGTTAAATATTTCCATATTCTCTTCAGGAAATCATTTTGCTATCGCCGTTTATGTTACTTGTCCTCCAAGTTCCAGTTGCATGTTTTACTTAATGAACTGAGAGAACTGGCTTCTCAAAAGGCCGTGCCACATCGCGACTTCTACAACATTAGGTTAGGAGGATCATAAAATATTCTTAAACAATTGTTTCTAAATGCCTTATTTTATTTCCTTTATAGAAAAGTGGATACCCACATCCATGCCGCCTCCTGCATGAATCAAAAACACCTATTGCGTTTCATTAAAAAGACTTTGAAAAAGAATTCCAACGAAGTGGTAACTGTTACCAAGGGCCAGCCAATGACCTTGGCCCAAGTATTTCAATCAATGAATTTAACAACCTATGACCTCACTGTGGATATGTTGGATGTCCACGCAGATCGTAATACCTTCCATCGTTTTGATAAATTCAATGCCAAATATAATCCAATTGGTGAGTCGCGTTTACGTGAGGTATTTTTGAAAACCGATAACTATTCGAATGGCAAATATTTTGCGCAAATTATAAAGGTAAGGAGACAACTCCATATACACAAAGATGATCATAACTCTACACATTTCTTTAACATTTACAGGAAGTGGCATTCGATTTGGAAGAATCCAAGTACCAAAATGCAGAATTACGTCTGTCCATCTATGGTAAATCTCGTGATGAGTGGAAGAAATTGGCCAAATGGGCCATAGATTATAATGTCTATTCGACAAATATTCGTTGGCTCATACAAATACCACGTCTTTAGTAAGTGATTTCAATTTCCAAGTTGGAAACGTAACCTCTAATTTTGTTTTTTGTTCACCGTTTTTACAGTGACATCTTTAAATCCAACAAATTGATGACCTCGTTCCAGGATATTTTGGATAACATATTTTTACCATTGTTTGAGGCCACAGCTCAACCCAGCAAACATCCCGAGTTACATCGTTTCTTGCGTTATGTCATTGGTTTCGATTCGGTAGATGATGAATCTAAGCCCGAAAATCCATTGTTTGATGGTGATATAACCACACCACCCAAGTGGACAGATGATGAAAATCCTCCCTATGCCTATTATATTTATTATATGTATGCCAATATGGCGGTGTTGAATCAGTTTAGAAAGTAAGTAGAGCAACAAAAACTTTCCTTAAACATATCCACCTTTAAGGCCTTAAAATGTCCTCAAACTAATTATCTAAAAAAATCACCTTTGAGGCCTAAACTGTCCCCAAACAAATTTCTTTAAAAATTCACGTTTAAGGCCTCAAACAAGTTTCTTTAAAAAATCCACGTTTAAGGCCTTAACTGTCCTCAAACAAATTTCTTTAAAAAATCCACGTTTAAGGCCTTAACTGTCCTCAAACAAATTTCTTTAAAAAATCCACGTTTAAGGCCTTAACTGTCCTCAAACAAATTTCTTTAAAAAATCCACGTTTAAAGCCTTAACTGTCCTCAAACAAATTTCTTTAAAAAATCCACGTTTAAGGCCTTAATTGTCCTCAAACAAATTTCGTTAAAAAATCCACGTTTAAGGCCTTAACTGTTCTCAAACAAATTTCTTTAAAAAATCCACGTTTAAGGCCTTAACTGTCCTCAAACAAATTTCTTTAAAAAATCCACGTTTAAGGCCTTAACTGTTCTCAAACAAATTTCTTTAAAAAATCCACGTTTAAGGCCTTAACTGTCCTCAAACAAATTTCTTTAAAAAATCCACGTTTAAGGCCTTAACTGTCCTCAAACAAATTTCTTTAAAAAATCCACGTTTAAGGCCTTAACTGTCCTCAAACAAATTTCTTTAAAAAATCCACGTTTAGTGCACTTGAATGTCCTGCAAATTTTTTCTTTAAAAAAATCCACGTTTATGGTCTTAAAGTGCTCTACAAATTTTGGTAAATTGAATGTTGAATATATTTGTTTTTTTTTTCTTTTCCAGGGAACGTGGCTTAAACACCTTCGTTTTACGTCCCCATTGTGGCGAAGCTGGCCCGGTACAACATCTGGTCTGCGGCTATCTAATGGCTGAGAACATTTCCCATGGCCTGTTGTTGCGTAAAGTACCTGTTCTTCAGTATTTATATTATTTATCTCAAATTGGCATTGCCATGTCTCCGCTATCGAATAATTCACTTTTCCTCAACTATCATCGTAATCCATTGCCGGAGTATTTGGCACGTGGTCTCATTGTGTCGCTGTCAACTGATGATCCCCTACAATTCCATTTCACCAAAGAACCTTTAATGGAAGAGTACAGTATTGCAGCTCAGGTGTGGAAATTGAGCTCATGCGATATGTGTGAATTGGCACGCAACAGTGTACTGATGAGTGGATTTCCGCATATGGTAAGAATTGGCATTTCTTTCCTAACATCACCATGTAACCTCACCCCTCTTCTTTTCCTTCTTACAGATGAAACAACATTGGTTGGGTCCCAACTACACGCGAGAAGGTGTGGCTGGCAATGATATAACACGCACCAATGTACCCGATATACGTGTTGCCTACCGTTCGGAAACTTTACTCGATGAACTGTCGAATATATTTAAGGTTCATCAACATCCCCATATGGAGGAAAGTCCCTAAATATCGGACAAACACACACCAGAGATTTATACTATGAAGAACCAACCATTCAACAATCTATTAACCAATCACCCAACCAACCAACCAACCAACCAAACAAAATTCATAGCATAAACTGGCGCCGCCTCTGAATGAATGTTTGTTGTGTTTCGAATGTGCGAATTTATTTATGTAGCTTTTTTGTATATAAAACAGAAATATATAGAACCGTATAATATCGCCGTCACCCCAGCTATATTGAGGGTATTATACAGACATATATTCTCTATAAATAACAAGAAGAAGAAGATTGGGCATTGACTGCTGCTGGAACCATATGCATATTTACTTAAATCCACACATCTTCTAAATTAAAAATAAACAAATTAATAATAATCATCATGTTCAATTTCTTTATATTTTGTATTCTCGTTTCTAATTGTTTTGTTAAGCCAATAACAATAAAAAACAACAAAATTATATATTAACAAATAAACAAACAATGGGGTTCTAAATAAATATTAAAGGAGGACCACATAGTAAGTATGTATTATAAATTATATTTATTAAATATTGACATTTTTAACATAATCACTGAAAGAAGAGAAAAACGCGCTGATATTTAGATCCTTAAACTGTACTCTTTCCAAACGTTGCGTGGCGAAAGTTGTAGTATATACAACAACAACTAGACGGAAAAAAACTGGATAACGGAAGAAATATGAGCACTTCGCAAAGAACGAAGTAAATTTAAGAACATTAACTACGCAAAAATTGGGAATTGAATGAAGAAATAAAACTGCAACTTTCAAAAGTGCACAACGAAACAAGGAATACCAGGACGATTAAAAAAAATAAAGGAGCATCCGGTATATATACAAGAGGAATGTGGGGATAAAAAAACGATGGCAAAAATATACATATTTTAAAATTTTTACAGACGAACAAAACAACACTCATCCAAATCAGGTTTCCAGGAAGACTAATCAATGAATAGGATTTAGAATAAATAATAAAATCAATTAAAAGACATCGGAAATACCAACAGAAAGAAACAATAAACAACTATTATTGAGGTGTTTAATCAAATTTACATTACAGGACAATATCCTCAAGATGGGCTTTTAAATCTATACTTAAGATAAATAACGCAAAGACAGTCACCGCACGGGCTAATTAGTTTAAAGAGCCATTCCTTTAAAATAATTTTTTAATTATACACAAAATAATATAACCATAATATGAAGTAGAATTCTTTCAAACTACACCTATCGCAACAATAATATGAAATGAACAGCTAAGTCTTTCACATCTGGAACCCCAATGCGTATGATTGTTTTTAATTAGAAAGATTATAATAACAATCATACGCACTCGATTACCTATGTAAGTCCCAATTTACATTAGGCGAGTTTACTTGCGGCAATTGTCAGTTTGATGGAAAGAGAGGTGAGGTATATGGTAACTCTTTGCCTCTCAACACCCTATATCACCCACAAACTGACAATTGCCGCAAGTAAACTCGCCCAATGTAAATTGGGACTTAAGAAACTTAAAATATTTATGATAGCATGGGGCGCCTTCCCTAACATTTTTTTGTAAGTGCTATACTTTCAACACCGTTCATGTTTTTACAGTGTTTTATTTTGAATTTAATTTTTTATAAATTTTGTGTGGATGTATACTATAAATGTTAAAGATAGCATTATTAGCTGTGTTCCAGAACCTGCAAAATAGTACTATTTAGTACTGGTTTTACAATTTTTTGATAAAAATGCGTTCCTGTACTACAAAAACTGGCAAAATTTGCTGTTCTCTTTAAACAAAAATAGCTCCAAATGGCTTTCTCTTCTACTATTTTCTACTACACAAATTTGGTTGTGTAAAAATTGGAAATTTGTCAAAAGGAATATTTGACATTTTTTGAAAGAAATAAAAAGTCTGAACCAAAACATCAATAAAAATAATTTGAAAGCAAATTAAATTGAAATTATGCAGCCAACATTAAATTAATTCATCTCGCTGGTAACTGCTGAATCGTTAAATGAAAATACGTGGTATTGAAATATAAAATGTCATCAAATCTCATACTTTTTTTAAAATTTCAATCTTACAGATCGACTACTGCAATGGCCAATGCATGAATGGCATCGCAAGTTGGTACAGGGAGTTATCAAATTTCGCAGATGGAATCATCTTCTGTACAGGTTTACGCCACAACAACTTGATTTGCATTGTTCAAGACCTTCAAAATTTAACTTCTGATAAAAGAATATCCTCGGTGGAACAAATGCTTGGCATACGAAATCCCAAAAGTTGTTTTCCCCAAAAGCCATATGTTACCTTCCTTCAACACCACAGAATGGAAAGGATAAGACTAGCTGATCCTATTTTATTTGCTTGATATACATACATAGGTCAGTCGATATTATTGTGGACCAAAAACATAATGAAGTGATTAAATAAGTACCCGAACAATAAATCTTTTAAGGAATTATTATCATGTTTTTTATTTTCCACATAATATGTAGATATGTACACGCAGAGAAAAAAATATGATTGATCCAACAATATTCGAAGAGCAAAATATGTATTGTAAAGATATTGTTAAATTCCAAATGTAGTATAGTGATTCCAACAATTGGGTTTTGTTAAATCCAAAAATTGTTTTTGTCAACTGGACAAAAGTTCTCTCTTTTCTTCGACAGTTTTTTCTCTTCTCTCGCTATTCGATGCCGTGTTGAAAAAAACAATTATGGTGAGTTTTGTTTGTATGACATGATGCCTTTATCTTTGTTTTTGTGTGTATGTATACCAACAAGGAGACTCTTGTTTTTATTTGTTTCTGTTTTGTTTCATTCTTCTATCTTCATTGTGCTTTCAGGTTTGGTGTTATACCGGAGTTTGTTATGGTGTTTAATTATTCCTTATGTTGTGGTGGGTGCTTGTGGCTTTTTGTTTGTCTTTGTTGTCAGCCAATGCAGCAAACCATGTATTGTGTTCATCAATGATTGCAATATTATACGCGACATTTATATCCAAGTTATGCGAAAAGTGTATATGAGAAGTATATAAACTCAAATCAAAAATTCCTGGGCTGGTTTTCTGTGTTGACAATACTTTTTATAAACAAAATTAGATTATGATAGTTCCTACAATCGGTATTGTTAACGATTTTTACAATATTGCGGAAATTCGAAAGTTGTTTTTGTTTTCTATTTTTGGAACAAAAGATGTTATTTTTTCGATTTGGATTACAATGTTTGAACAAAACAAATACATTTTTGGAACCAAAACAGATATTTTTGTTCCAACAAAAGCGAAAAATATTTTTTCTCTGCGTGTACATACATATGTATATTGATTAGCCTACGCCAAATTGGTCGAAGGGGATGATGTTGCGTTTGATGCATTTGCATCAAAGTTCAATGACAAGAAGTCACTCATGGGCCATTTTAGAAGTTAAACTAAATTTTGACAAAATATTTGGAGATCCAAAGTTTGGACCAAATTGGTTGCCCCATTCAAGTAATATCGTCCTAGCATTTTAGTGACATTACTTAAATATTGGGGAGAAGTACCGAAAGTTGTGGACCGGTATTGGTCATGAAACTAAGTTTGGATATAATATGACGAAGACGAAATGTTGGACCAAATCGGTTGAACAGTTCGAGAGTTATCGTGTTCTCCGACCGCCACATATGGTGACATAGGGGTTTTTTACACCTTTCGGACTGTTTTCCCAAAAAATATGGACTTGCCCCTGAAAAACTTTTATCGTCGTAAAGTGATTCGAGAGCAGGTGTCATAGGGGGTTTTTTGCACCTTTGAGGCTGTTTTCTCAGGAAGTATGGACTTGCCCCTTATGAAACTTGTACCGTCGTATGGAGGGCAGCGAATACAAGTTGCTACAACAAAAATCAAAGCGATTCGAGAGCAGGTCCTAAACTGAATTTTTCCGAAATTTTGTGTGGGAGGTAACCGAAGGAGTGGACCGATTGAGTCCATATTTAAACTTCATCTATGTCTGGTAGAACTTTCACGATGTACAAAGTGTGGGCCAAATCGGTTACTCCCTTTAAGAGTTATCGTGCGCACAAATTTTCCGAACATTTTCGAACTTTTGTGGGGAGGTACCTGAAGAAGTGGATATAACCCATCTTCGAACTTAAACTAATGGGTCGATTCCGTATTGCGAGGCGAGTCATGTCGCGTCGTCTATCGTCTCTGTGACGAAATTTAAGAAATGCACTACGTAAAGCGATAGAAAATAATCGTCTATAACAAGTTATCGGTGATGTAGCGGAGCGTTTTTTGTTTTGATTTCAATAAATTAGAAAACAATATCAGAACAAGCTGTACACAAAAGTTATAGTTTTCTAAAATGATAAGCTCAGTGGAACTATTTTTTGATGATAGTGAAGAAGACGACACTTAAGAGATAAATCGAATGCTTTAGAATTGCCATCAGTATTGTGAGTTTGTTTGGTTTCCAACATTCATCAAAATATTTGTTGATTTTTTAGGTTTAAAGCCTATTTTCGGCTTCCAAAAGACGCTGTTATTTATGGTAACATGGGGCGGCTTCGCCACTGGGGTGCCTTCGCCAGCGCCGATTTTCTTGATAATTATAACTGCTACAGAAATGCCGTTAAAGGGAAAATTGTGAGTTTAACGAAGATTTTTCATCTCCCAAAAATTGGCTTTTCTATCAAATATATGATTGCTGATGCACGCGGTTTCATGTTTTTGGGGTATTGCGAAAAATATTCATGGTAGGTATATTTTGTGATATCTTGTATACCTTTTGTGATATCAAAATTATATGTTATACCATTAATAGACAACTACTGAAGAATATAAATCCAAATAATTTGCGTGAATAAGTAATTATAAATGTCAATATATTCATATTATGAACTATGTTTAACTTAAATTGTTTATGCTATTGATATAGCACGCTATAATGTGAAGTTTAAATCAAATATTGTGCTAAACCTACCTAATTTGGCAAAAATTTCATTTTTATGCCTAAATTCAAGGAACCTACTTCAATTAACGGCTAGAATATGTTCCTATTTGTAAATTTTTTAATCATTTTTGATTATTAAATAGAAAACATGTTCCTTTTATGCATAATGTTGATATTTGAGGAGGAAGTATGGTAAATGCAAGTTTTAGAGTGCGTTGATATATGTCCTATGTTAATGGCGAAGCTACCCCATGGGTGGGGAGGCTTCGCCACTTTTTAAATATTTTGTAAATTCTCAAAAATAATATTTTAAAAACAAAATTATAATCATTTATATATCAAAACTTGTAGTCAAGACATGCTAATATTCTTACCAAAAATAATATTTGGAAAAACTTTAATGATGTCGATATGAGAACGTATTGAACAAAAACGTGGCGAAGGCATTAAAAAATACTCCAAAAACCCACAGATCAACAGCAATACAGCCACAACTTAAAGTGTGTGCTGCTTGAAGGTTTTTTTGCAGAATGAAGCTTTCAAAAATCTCATGGCAGTGACTTTAACCTCGGGATGGCTCAACCCACATTGTCAAAGGCATTAAGCGAGGTTCTGGAGTTAATAGAGGAAAAACTGTGTACAATTTGGATTGTTTCCAAATTAACAGAGGAGGAAAAGCGTCAAAATAAAAATTATTTTTATTCAAAAACAAATTTCCCGGGCGTTGTCGGATGCATTGACGGACCAAAGGAAGATGTTCGCCATTTATATCTGAATAGAAAAGTTTTTAGTTTAAACGTTTGGTTGGCAAGTACGTTGTCAATTTCTACTTCATTTTGAGGTTTTTCATTTTCTACCTTAGCAGATTGTCCAAATTCACTGTTATTATCATCCCATGTCTCTTCAATTCCATAGATCGCATGTCTCTTCAATTCCATAGATTTGAAACCATATTAATTTGCAGTAAGTCTGCTACCGCTTGCTGCATCGACGACAAAGATATTTCTTGTGATGGTCCACCTCCTGTAGCTGTAATGTTCTTCTTACTTTGAGACATTTTTTCTTTAGTTTAGATTTAAAATGAGTACATACTCTGTGCCATTCATCTGGTGTACGCACACAACTATTTAATTGCTCCACTACATCCTTCCACACCTCATCAAAATTGGCTTTAGTTTCGCCAAAAAGTCTGACTCCACGAGCTACGTTTCGGTGGTCTTCCATTTTTTCAAGCAGCATTTCAAATTGCTGTTTTGTAGTAATTTTTACCAATATAAGTACTGAAAAGCCAAAAAACGTGTATAATATTAAATAAATTCACTTAAAATAAATGAAAATGTGATCTACGTTTCATTTTTTCGTTTTTATTCGTTTGCAAAAATGCACGGCGACAGCTAATTTGTTGTCGCCGGAAAATGAACTTTATGGCGACAGAATTTGACGTCGTCGGGCGACTTTTGCCATACGTAATGGAAAAATCGCAACTGGCAACACGACACGACTCGCGTCGCAATACGGAATCGACCCATAAGTTTGGACAAAATATTACGAAAGCCAAATTTTGGATCGAATCGGTTGATCCGTTCGAGAGTTATCGTGCGCTCCAGACAGACAGACGGACGGACATTGCTCAATCGACTCCAAATTGTCTTTCGCTTGTATTTCGCTCAATCCAAATCACTACCATTATCTTTGCTAATTGAACATCCTAAGTCCCTCTTCGCATCGGAAATATGCAGGTTCACTTATCACTGCTGAAGAATAATGTCCTTTCTTTCAAACTGAACTTTCCCGCATTTCTCTTACTCCTTAATCGTATTGCTTAGGTAGATTACCACTTTTACTGCGGCAAATTAAATTACAAATTAAATTTTTTCAGTTAAACAATTGTATATTAGGTGTGTCTGATTACCCTGAAATTTGTAACAACTTGTACCAATTGTTGCTGGAAGTCGTCTGTTAACACAAAAAACCAGCAAAAGAGAGCGATTCGAGAGAGACATTTTGACAGTTCTTTCACTGTGAGTTTGCAAATTCTAGCTGGACAAATTTCTTCTAGCAAGCATTAGCAATTCTTCTTCTTCCTGAAACCAGTCA
The DNA here is from genome assembly GCF_047663935.1 of Musca autumnalis. Taxonomy (NCBI): domain Eukaryota; kingdom Metazoa; phylum Arthropoda; class Insecta; order Diptera; family Muscidae; genus Musca; species Musca autumnalis. The sequence continues at coordinate 247,961,717 of NW_027411866.1, forward strand.
ATCATCTGTTTTTAGTTTTTTGTTGATTTATGTTTGTGAAAATTAAAAACAATTTTATTGTTTCATTTTCTTCTTTATTTTTAATAAAATACAACGTGTTAACTTCCTTTATTGGCTGACAAATTGTTCTGTTTTGGCAAGCCAGCTGATTGCTTGCTGGTTTTTACTGGGAAGGTGTCTGTTTACTTTTTACAATTTTCTAGCAAAAGAGAATAAAAACCCCTTACTCTCTGCGAAAGTTCTTGCTGGTAAAGTAACCAGACAGACTTATTATTACTCTTTAATTAAAGTATTGTGACGGCGGAAGTCGCAGGCTCGTTTCCGCTAAACAATACCCGGAGCTGACATGCGGCCTTCATTATTGTTTTTTATTTCCCTTAATGTTTTGTTTTCTTTTATTTTTTTCACTTATTTTTCCTTTTTCCATTTTTTATTATTATTTTCCTGAGTTGCAATTGTTATTATTTTTGTAACCTTTTAATTTTTGAATTATTCAAATGAATTACCAACCATAATTTAGTAACATATTGCCATGAATTATTGAATGCACCTCGTTGCATTTTTTCCCGCCTGACTGAGTGGCCCTCCTTGTTGTTTACGCCAAAAATTCATCAAAACAACATACAGTTAGGCCACTGTGCGACCATCGAAAACGACGAAAGCAACAACAATGCACCTGTGCAAAGGCAATCGAATGGAGATATTTGCAGTAGGATAGTGAGTGTTGCTGACATCGCTATAAAAGGGAGTGGTTGACACTGAAGAGGGACAGTTCAAGGAAGTATTTAGTGCAACCCACACGCCCCGTGCAAGTGAAGAACCCCCCGAGGAATATTAAGAAAACTGGTGAGGAGAGTGCTTAGTGGAAAATCAGTACTAACTACGCGGACAAACGTGAATGCGTGTTTCGGTTGCCGCTTATAGATGACTTAGTGTTAAAGTGCTTCGGATTAGCGAGTTTCGTATATCGCTTATCGCAGTCTTCGTGTTTGTTCCTCGGATAAGCGTGTTTCGTTTGCGCTTATCGCAGGCTGCTTGTTTTGCCTCGGATAAGCGTGTTTCATTCGCCGCTTATCGCAGACCTCGGGATTTCGCTTCGTATAAGCGTGTTTCATTTGCCGCTTATCGCAGTCTTCGTGCTTGCGCCTCGGATAAGCGTGTTTCGTTTGCCGCTTATCGCAGTCTTCGTGGGCGCGTGTTTTGTTTGCTCTTATCGCAGGCTGCTTGTTTTGCCTCGGATAAGCGTGTTTCGCTAGCCTCCGGTCCCCGACTACGTAGTTTCGACGTAGAAAACGTGTTTCACACGCCGACTAGTGCAGACTCGGCATTCGCGACTCGGACAGACGCGTTAGGCACTCACAAGCTCCGACCTCTGTGGGGACCTCCTTTATAAGCGTGTTGTTGTACGCCGCTTACCCGTGACAACAGCCCGGACGGACGTTCTCCGCCTAGGAAGACGTTCGTGTACCCGACTAGCGTGTACCTTACGCCGCTTATCGTCGGCCGAACGACGAAACCGGTTCGGACCGCTTAGGACGCCTGAACAGAGCCCAAACAGCACCCGTGGAGCAGCCTAGTCACGATTTGAAGCGTGTCTCCTTCGCCGCTTCCGTCGTCAGGACAAAGGAGTTCCGTACCCGGTCTGCTACCGATTCGCCGGACTTCCCCAAGACAAGCTAACCATTTTCGTTTATATATACGATCTATCTCGAAGCCAATAAACAGAAACAGATTCAAAACAATGTGTGTTTCCTTTACTCAGGTCACTGATTCAAACAAATTTTCTGTGACGTAACCTTGGCACCGCGAGCTTACCCTAGCAAACTTGCAGCCTAGCTCATATATTGATTTGTTTTTTTTTTGTTTTGTAGCTGGCATAATTAATTGCGTGTGACAAAATATTCACATGTTTATCTCTGCTTTCTTCAGGGTCAACACTGCTTTAGTTTGTTCAATTAAAAATACCGAAACACTTTGTATTTTACATAATACATACATTTATTTAAAAAAATGAAGAAATAAAATTCCTTTTTCACATATATACAATTTACTTAATATTAATAAAAAAACTATTATTTTGTATAAATAACAAAAAGGAAAAAAATTGTAAGTACAAATGAATAAAACACAGTTATGACATTTATAAATGTCAAATACGCCATCGTTTAGAATGACGATTATGATAAGTTAAGATGATGCATATGTTCTAAGTCTATATACTTTTTTCTTGTGTACTACATTCTAAAAATATGTATTCTTATGGGGTTATACAAATTTTGTTTTTATAATTTAGAATGGATTTTAAATTAGTTTTGTGATTTGTTAATTCTATAAAATCGGACATAAATACGTATTATTTCTTTTCAATTTAAACTTATAAACTTGTAAACATTCTAGACTAAAATGGGGAAGAAAAGTAAAATTATTTGGCCAAAAGTGGAGTTGTAGCAAGAAATGCAAATTATATAAAGGATGGACATTCGCGGTATATGATTTTATTTATTTATTTATTTTCAATTTTCATATGCCCAGTTTCAAAATTATGTCAACTGACTCTGTTATGGTTTTATAAATTGTATTAGAGATCGACTTGTAGCTAGTCGCAAACCATGAACATTATGTGGTCTAAGAAATTAATCAAACTTTGAGTAAAATCTTTTTTACACTTTCAATATTGAATTGCAAAAAATACCAAAATATCCTACCTTTACTAGTTCACACATCTTTGCTCCTAATTTCTCAATTTGCAATACATTGAATGCAGATTTATAAAAAAACAAACATTTTTTTGTTTTTGCTTGTTAAGGAAGTCTTTTATAGTTATTTTTGTTGTTGTTTTTATTCGCCATATCCATTGCCTTGGGTTTTAGAAAGGCGAATTCATACCCAATTTGGTACCGAAATCTAAACGAGCACGTCGTTGATATCTTGTGTTAACTCTGCAATGGAAAAGGAAAGCAAAATAACATATGACACATCTAAGTGGTCCTTAAAGAGGTCTTATTAAACTTACTTAATTTCTTGCCATTTACAAATCTCCGATACAATCAGACTTATCAGTATGCCACAGAATATAAAAACGATTGCGGGCCAAGCATCGGCCGCATTATCTCGCAATTCTTCATCGAGAAGAATTTGTGCCACACTCACCAGGCTGTGGAAGACGAGAATACTGCAACAACTCAGTGCCCAAATACTATTACGAAATGGATTCTTTTGCCACAGAGAATGGTCACGATGTACAAAGGAAGCTGATACAGTAACTAAGGGGTGAAAATAAAAAACAAGAAAGAAATATTTGTAGTAATTCATCGCTATTGGGTCCAGGGTTATAGGTCGAAATGGAACGGAAGCGAAAATTGAAGTGTGACATTCAGGTTTATACCGTATGTAGAATTTGCTTTACCAAAACTTTTTTGGAATTTCTTTTGGGTCTCAACGCATTTTTGTATAGCAGAAATCATTCTGACACTTCAGAATGCAGTTACGGCGGCTTCGTCCAAGACTGGTTGCATGGATTCCGGAGTATCACCGACGTTTATGACTTTAGTCATGTAGTTCTAATCTTGTTAGTTTTTGGGGAGTTTAGCAATTGGGAGTTCTAAAGTCGCAGAGCGTTGGTACATTATAGTCAATGTTATCTATGTCGTTTCGTGGTATTGGCTAGATGTGTATTTATCAGCAGGGGCTTGCCAGTTCCCCGGTGGCATGTTGTATGAAAAATTGGGAAATTTTTATCTCTCCACCATGCCTTCACACAACTCTTAGATCTTGTCGGCGACATTTGCAAACTTAATCGGTTGCCGTTCGCCAGCTTAAGAGTAGAGAGTAAAGGGGCCTCGCTCCTCCCAGTGAGAAAGTTAGGTCCATGTAAACGCAGTGAGTAGACAGCAACATCAGTGTAACATTTATTTTGTTGACTTCTAATTCCCTTTTCGTATCTAATCTCTCACTTTAGGTGAGCAGTCACTTGTTATGAAACTTAGGTAGAAGCATACGTGGGTTGGTAGCCGCTGGCCGAAACACTATGGTTGTATGTTCGTGTGTTCGTTATTCTCCTGGTTCTGGCTTTGGGTCTATCTCCAGTTCCAGGAAAGTGGCTTCTTCGATAGGATGTAACCACAGATCCACTGGAGTTAGATGTGTAGGTTTGGCAGGGCAGTTGAATAAGTGCAGTGCGTCGTGCTGGCCCACGCCGCTTGCTGGGCAGATGTTTTGCACGGTGCGATCGATTCCCGCCCAATAGGAATTTAGACGACTGCAATATCCCAAGCGTAGGCGACTGCAATATCTTTCTTAGCTGCGATAAATGGGCGATGTACTCCGAGGACTTGATTCACACTATATTTGTTTATGGCCTTAGCAAATGCGTCCGAGTGAATGCTATTTAAACATGCCTGTTGATCTAGGGTCCTCTACTGTATCGTGGGATCTCTTCCTCTAGAGCGTGGATATCCTCCTTGATGTGTCTGGGTGTGTCGGGCCTACCCACCAGATGGTGATTGGGATGGCTCTCACGGTAACACCCGAGCAAGTATTGCAACGAAAGCATGCCATTGTGTTGCTGTACTGAAAGAATATTTTCCTCATCATGTAGATGGTCCACTGGAGACATGAGGAAGTACCCCGTTGCTGTTCTCAGGGCAGCATTCTGGCAATATCTTCCCAACACGTTGCATTTACAATCACGAACCAAACTGGCGCCGCATAGCATATCACACACCGACATATCGCGTTATATGTGGTCAACAAAATTTCATTATCTGCAGATAGCTGCGGCATGTGCGGACAACGTGAACATCCTGTGGAATGTGACAACTAGAATTTTGGTGTAGTTTGTGATCGGAATTCTGCTACCATTGACCATGACATGCAACTCTGTTCTCACCTGTGCCATCCATGTGGTGAACAGAGAGACCGTAGATTTAGTGACGGATATTTGACTATTCATCGCGTGAAAAAAGTGGTAAGATCGGTCAAATAGGAGTTCAGCCTTTCACAAAATCATCGGGGAAGGTACCCGACGCCAAGATCGTATACGTTACGATCTCAATGCCGTCTGTAGGGGAGGAAAACAGGAGAGGTAAACTGTTCCGGAGATATCACCCCATCTTGGGGAACTCCCTGTTTCACTCTAAGGGATTTGGACTTCTTGTTCCTGAACTCCACCTTGATAATCCAACGTTTCAAACTTGGCAGTAGGGTTGTCTGTTCAATGTCCACAAACAGCGTGGAGTGCCTAAGTGTATGCTACCATCACTGCTAAGTCATACGGTTTGCTCTGGTTGAGTCCTCGACTGATATGTGTGGAGATGACGTTCAGCGCTCTTGTCGTGCTGTGCTTTTTACGGAACCCATGCTGATAATCGGCAACTGGATAGCTATTTCTAACGCTGGGAAGGACTAAAGCCTCAAGGATCTTTGCCCAGGCGACCAAGGCGAAATCGTTATGCAGAATTCACCTTTGCTTTCATCCTTGCCTGTCTTCAGTAGCGGGACCATCCTGCCCATTTTCCAGACTTCGGAAACGATGTGGGTGGCTAGCGATAAATTTAGAACTTTTGTGAGACACTCGACTCCCGTCACATCCAACTGTTTCATCATTACCATGCAGATTCCATCATGGCCCAACGCCTTGGATGACTTAGCGCTCCCGATGCCATTCGCAACATCATCCATTGTAAATTGTGGTGGTTCCTCCTCGGCAGGATCTAATGCGATGTAGTACTCCTCTCTATTCGCCCTGCCACTAACGGGGTGCTCGACAAACTGTCGACTGAAATAACTTGCGCATCTCTTCGTATCAGTCAGCGCAACGTCGCCAAACATGACTGCGGTAATGTTTTCCTTCTTTCTAGGGTTTGAAAGTGACTTAACCGTTGCCCACAATCTATTTATTCCGTCTCCAATATTGCAACTCTTCAGATGATTTAATGACTTGTTCCGCTTATGCTCATCGACCAACCTGCTAACTTCCAGTGTCATCTCCCTGATTCTGGGGTCACTGGGGTTGGCACGACGAAACTCATCACGCTCATTTGCTAATCCCGTCGCATCTGGTGGGAAGTTTGATCTTACTTCGGGTATTCGACCAGCAGGTATATGGCGAGCTGATTCTTACGTTGGGGTTAGCTCTGTCAATGATTGCCACTCGAAGGTCATCAACATCATTGGGCCCGGGATTTTTTGCGTCGTTTTCCACGCCCTATGACTTACTGCTCAAGGGCAGCTACATAGGTGGTTGATGGGTTGACTGCCTGAGAAACAATCGTCTTCTTGGGCGAAGGCTGAGAGCCTTTTGAAGAACGAACACGTTTCATAGTTATTTGCTGTCAATGATTGCCACTCGAAGGTCATCAACATCATTGGGCCCGGGGTTTTTTGCGTCGTTTTCCACGCCCTATGACTTACTGCTCAAGGGCAGCTGCGTAGGTGGTTGATGGGTTGACTGCCTGAGCAACAATCGTCTTCTTGGGCGAAGGCTGAGGGCCTTTTGAAGAACGAACACGTTTCATAGTTATTTGCAGCGGAGCTTTGTTTGTCTTCTCGGAAGATAATGGTTTCATAGTAGTCAAAACCTCTTTGACTTCCTTACAGCCTGCGGAAGTTCCCAGAACCGATTTTCCCTCCGCATTACCATTGCCTTCCGTGTTTGAGTCGGGCATAGAAACAGAACCCTACGTCAACTGATCACCTCTGCTGATGTCGTTTGGTTTAGGGGTAGATTCTGTAGTCTTCTTCATTCCTTTTTTGGGTTGGATTCGTATTTGAAAATAACTTGACAGTAGTTCTCCACTTTTTTGCTTGTCACGGCAGCTTCTTTAGGGACTTCGGCTTGAGCAGCTACAGGGTCGGGAGGAAAATCTTAACCACCTGAAGCTCGCAACAAGGTGCACGATGAGGGCACGTTCTTACGAATTTTCTCATGTACCTGAGTTTAGGTCTGATGAAGAAATCCTCTTATCAGAATTCAAATTCGTCCCACGAACTTGCTAAAATACACCACGTTTGTCGCTTGCTTTAGGGATATGTTCTCTAACCTTCGTCATTCCTTTCTGGGTTCGGCTTCGGAGCAGAATTTGAGAGTAGGTTTCGTTTTCTCCACTATTTTTCTTGTCGCCATAGCTTCTTTAGAGGATTTGGCTTGATAATCTACAGGGTCTAGAAGGAAGATGTTAACCACCTAACATGGAGCATGAGAGTAAGTTCTTTCGAATGTACCAGAGTTTAGTTCTGATGAAACCTCTTATAAGAATTCAAATTCCCCACGAATTTGCGAAGATATATCGCGTTTGTAGTGCTTTGTATCGGTTGGATTCTCCTTGGATTCTTCATCGTTAGTCAATGTTCCTCTGGTATTCCGCTTCTGAAGTTTATTAGCAGCATGTGTTGATAAAGGACCAGCTGGAATTGGGATTGCTGCATATTGCGCATGTGAGTGCATGATCTCTTTTTTCTAGTATACTTGGCCGATTGAGTAACATCTCCTCGAGGTATACCTTGGTTCTACTCTTCTGGAACAAGTCTTTCCAGTTGATCGAGGGGTTCCCGACTTTGTTGCTCTGAGCTATATTTTATAGTTTTAAGGGAGAAGCATATTTTTGGCATTGTGCTATCAATTCTGCCCGAGACAACTGTCGTTCTTCTGCTGCCACGGGTAATGGTTGATCTGGTGATAGTACACATCAACTATATTCTCTAATTGCAACTGAATCAGTATGAATACTATTTCAACCTACTTGATCTAGAGGCTGTCATTTGGACCTCTCTGCTTGAATCATGAAGATCTCTCTGGCTTGCCCGAGCGGGGGATGCCTCTCGATTAATATGATGACTTTGAAGGATTTCTCACAAAAAAACCATGATCCAAGACATATTTATGCCAGGAAGACTGACCTTGGTGTCAATGAATACCTTCGGTTAAAATTTCAAAACGATCCTCAAACTGTTCTTTCGGATTTTTTAAACTTTTTCAGGGTGGTACCCGTAGGTTTTGTTCAATATAGATCTACGTTTGGAAAAAATTGTCAGCCTAATCGGATACTCATTTCCTAAGTTAACGCGTTCATCAGTCAAGTTAGTTGGTGCCGGCAGGGCTTTTAAACCCTTAGGATCTTTATCTCAAGAAGTATAGACTTCAAAAAAATCAAACCCATCGAAGACATGTCCTTAAAATGCAAAATGGGAGATAATCGAAGGAGTGGACCACAATTTTAGCGAAAAATTTAGAGCTTTTCTGGTGGAGGCACCCAAAGGAGTGCACTGATATGTCACATATTCTAAGTTATGCAAAATAATACGATAAATTTGGATTAAATCGGTTGATCTGTTCCAGAGTTATTGTTCGTCAGATAGACGAACAGGGTTAAATCGACTTCAAATTGTCCATTTGGTACAATTTCAACATTTCTCTCCCAAAATGCTACTCAATCTAAACAATTTTTGATTTATATACATACCAAAATGCAATAAAACACCCAACATTCCAAATATCCGGGCTATTTCCAAATTGATATGTTTATCGTCCTCTTCAATATCCATAATTTCAAAAGGATGATCCATAAATGCACAATAAGATAAAATCTAAAAAATAATAAAACAATTTTTTTTTTATGTCAAAACTTTGCTCTCTTATATTAGTTACTCACCACTACTAGAACCGGCGCCAGAAATTTACATCCATAACACCACAGAACAAAACCAAATACCCGTGAATCATATTCAGTTTGTTTTTTCCCTGTAGCACGATTCATAATTTTCGGATCCAAATCAATGTGGGCCAGCGATAATGATATCAATGGAACTGGTATTGACATTAAATAAATAACCATAAGTGGCGTAAGGATGGGTCGAAGGCTCAAACAAGCACACAACATGTTAATTAATGACAATGAACCTGCACAGCAAGCCCAAAATTGTATACAATTCCAAAGGCCCGAGGAGAAGCGGCGTGACAACTCAATAATGGCCACCAGTGATAGAGGATCCTCACGTTTCACCGATATCGAACATGGCAGTGAGTTAAGCATACGACTTATATAAATGGGTGAAATGGTATTGCCTGGCGCCTGCATGGGACGAGCATTGCTCGAACAACCACCATATTGTCCTGTTTCCAGCAATTCTTCAGCAGCATATTGTTCGTCCTGCAAAATTTCTGCTGCCGCCGTTGAATGTTTTACTGACTTCGCTCTTAGTTTATTGTTGACAATATTTGCCTCGGTATAGGCTTCAATGTCTTGGCATACTTGTGGGTAAAGTGGTTCCACGCCTATACTACAATCGGCCTGTAGAAATATTTCCGCATTCGAGTTACTGGCTGACGAACCCAAACAAACCACAATTTCTCCATAGGATTGCATTATTTCCAACATTTGTCGTGTAGCCTCTGCGGAACAGTCTGTGAAGAGGGAAACTTGTAGCGGCACATTGTCAACCTTTTCCAAATGGGGTCGTATATTTTCAATGCCTCGTGGCAACTTGGCACGATTTGACATATCAAAATGTACTGGAGCACTCTGCTCTGTGCTCTCGGTTAGAATGCTAATGGAACGACAATTTTCATCTAATGCCGAATCTTGTGATTGACGACGAGGATCATTGATGGATTCCCTTGAACCAGCCAGGCTGGCATTGGAATAGGTTTCATGGTTTGCATTGGTGGCATTTAGTAATGTACAATCGTGATCTGATATGGCACCGGGAGCTGAGGAGCTCAATGTTTTGGAAGACTCTAAATTCGTTACCGGAGGCAGCAGACAATTCAAATCGGACGTTTCATCATCGGTGGTGGTTGTACCTAAAACATTATTTGCAATGGAATTATCATGAATGTCAGATGTTGCTGAAGTTGTTGTTGTTATAATGGCGGTGGTTGTGGCATTTGAAGTTGTTATGAAGTCATTTGCATCCTGAGATGCAACTGATGAGCGGTTATTGGATGTGGAATTGGTAGTAATGGCTGACGTGGCGATAATGGTTGGATTAATACGATTTTTATTAGTAGAACAAGAGGTCGAGGTTGTGGTGGTGTTGGTTTTATGGGCTGTGATGATATTTGTGTTAGCATGAGAACTCGGGGTAATGGGATTGGTCGAAGTAGTAGTTGTGGTAGTGAGATCTGTTTTACCCGCAATTCTGGGTGACTGCTGCGTTGCTGCTGCTGCCGCTTTCTCATCCGATTCACTCAACAATGAAATGTGACAATTCCAACCGGATTCCAGACCCATTTTCTCTGAGAAAACACGGGACCGCAATTCGTTCTCTTTACTGAAATGGACAAACCGTATACAGGCCCGTTCCAGACGTTCCACTAACTGTACTATATCTGTCTGAGCCTGATACTGCATTGTCACCATGCCTATGAATACCTGATGACACTGCATCTCAAAACAACCCTCCACATCGGTAATGTCTTCCTCTTTGCTCTCCGAAAACAGCAGGGAATCAGTGCTGATACTGTGACTCAGCTTACCATGGCCACCCTCAAAATCACAATGCATTTTATCAACATGTTGCATGCGAATCTTAGATTCCGGCGGCAATTCCAAATAGGCGATGCTACCATCATTGTTTGGCCCTCCACTTAGGGCTCCATTGATGCCATGTCTTAGTGGGCGATAGGCAAAGGCTGTACAGTAGGCTGTTAGGGCACTGCGTTGGTAGAAATCCAAAGCACGTTTGCGATCTTGTGGTGAAAGGGGGCGTAGATCCACACCATTCCAAAAATCATCACAACAATCCAGAATTATGTCGGCAGTACCCTGGGTGAAGAGGGACAAATAACCACCGGGATTTTCACGCATCACCACCGATAAGGAATGGGGGAAAGGAACCTTGACCTTGGAGGATAACTGCAGTTGGCGGGCAAAACGTATATCACGGCGTACAACATCAGGTTGCTGAATGATACAGCATTTAGTTAAACTAAATAAAGATATGGATATCATACTTATCATACTTACCAAATGCCTATAGGTGGCCAGTTGACCCTCCAAACTAAAACAATCGGTGGCATGATCTGTAAAACCTATTTGCTTAGCCAATTCGCAAAGGCATCGTCTAAATAAGTTTATGTGGGAGTTGTTTAGAGAAACAAAAAGGGAATGATTAGTTTTTATTTCCATTATTGTTTATTTCAAATAGAAAACTGAATGCATAAAGCTTTTTGTTACAAGAAGAAAATCCAAAAAATTCGACAGAATACAAATGTTTTGAGATTAAAAATATAAGTGATTGTGAATTTAGAAATCAACACTAAGGACTATGGACTAGGTAGGTATGTTGTATAAAAAAAGAAAAAAAAGAAAAAAAGATGTGATGCCAATTAATGTGCACGAATTCATGGTTGTGTGTGTGTGTTTTGGTTGATTAACTGGTGGAAAAACTTTATAAAAAAAATAGCAACAAAAAATAAAGTGTCCTCTGTAAGTCAGTATCAGAGGTTGTAATGTTGAAGTTTATGAAAGTCACAGAAGAGTTAAGGACAATGAAAAAATCGAAATGTGTTTTTAACAAATAATTAACTTATGCAAAGAACGGAATTAAATTCAGATTGACAAATTTTTTAACCTTCACCAGGAGAGCCCATGGAAAATATAAGACATGCGTTAAATCATGCAGTACCGCTATATTTTGCCGCATATATCAGAGTTTATGGGCTTGATCTTACGTTAAAAAGGACAAGTGATTTTACCTTGCCATTATGTTACAAATATCAGATTATTATCATTGACAAGAAATGATATCACCGTTGTCCAGAAAGAGTATGGAAAGATAAATTATATACAATCTAGAGTAAACGTTATAGGGTGCCATACCAAAACGTTGAATTTTATTTAAACATTTTGCAAGAAGGGTGTCAAATTGGATCTAAACGTTTGGTAACAAGTAAAAAAGTATCAGTCGGCTTTGCCGACAGAGATATACCCTCTGCCTGTGCAAATTGAAACTCTTTTTTCACAAAAAAACTTATGTATTTAGGGCAGTGTCGACCACAATATTTCCATCAATACTAAAGCATATGCCTATGCATGGGTGAAAAAAACAACAACCACATGATATTCATCGTTTGTTTATGTACACTTACACTGTACGTGAGGGAGAGAAGCAAATGCAAAAACAACTCAGTGGGCGCCCTCACTATACAAAAAAGCAAAGAAGCTCGCCCCTGATTTAGGGGGTTTCAAAATTTTAGTCGTATGAACCGACAACAATGTTGACTAGGGTTAAAGTTAAAAAATGTTGCGGAAAAGGTACTTAAAGGTATGGACCGACATAGACCATGGGGGTGCCATAGGGGGTTTTTACACTCTTCGGGCTGTTTTCTCAAGAAGTATGGACTTGCCCCTGAAACAACTTTTACCATCGTAATTGAGGCAGCGAATGTAAGTTGCTTCAACAAAAATCAAAGTGATTCAATAGCAGGTCTTAAAGTGAACTTATCAAAAAATTTTGTGTGGGAGGTACGGGATGGAGTGGACAAATATAGTTCATATTCGAACCTGATCTATATCTGGTAGATATTATGAGAATGTGTAAAGTATGGACCAAATCGGTCACTCCCATCAAGAGATATCGTGCGCACAATTTTTCCGAATATTTTTGAACTTTTGTGGGGTAGGTACCTGAAGGAGTGGACCGATATGGATCATCTACGAACTTAATGTAAGTTTGGAAACAATATTATGAAGGCCAAATTTTGGCCGGAATCGGCATTTCCGTTCGAGAATTATCTTGCGCTTCCACCCATAAACATGGTGTCATAGGGTTTGTTTTTCAGGCAATTTTTTCAGGAAGTATGGACTTGCCCCTGAGGAAACTTGTACCTTCGTATAGGGGACAGTGAATACAAGATGTTGCAACAAAACCAAGGCGATTCGAGAGCAGGTCCTAAACTGAACTTTTCCGACATTTTGTGTGGGAGGTACTCGAAGGAGTTTACCGATTGAGTCCATATTGGAACCTCATCTAAGTCTGGTAGAAATTTCATAATGTGCAAAGTATGGACCAAATCGGTTACTCCCTTCAAGAGTTATCGTACGCAGAAATTTTCCGAACATTTTTGAACTTTTGTGGGCGAGGTACCGGAAGGAGTGGACCGATATAATACATTTTTGGACTTGAACTAAGTTTGGACAAAATATTACGAAAGCCAAATTTTGGACCGAATCGGCAGATCCGTTCGAGAGTTATCTTGCGCTCCAACTACTACACACGGTGTCATAGGGTTTTTTGTAACATTCAGGCTATTTTCTCAGGAAGTATGGACTTGCCCCTAATGAAACTTACAGCGTCGTATAGAGGACAGCGAATACAACTTGCGTAAACAAAAATCAAAGCGATTCGAGACCAGGTCCTAAACTGAACTTTTCCGAAATTAGTGTGGGAGGTACCCGAAGGAGTGGACCGATTGAGTCCATATTGGAACCTCATCTAAGTTTGGTAGAAATTACAAATTATTATTATTAATTTATTATTCCCTACAAGAGTTATCGTGCGCACAAGTTTTGCGACAATTTTTGAACATTTGTGGGGGAGGTACCTGAAGGAGTGGACCTATATGGCCCATCTTCGAACTTAAATCGAATCTGGACAAAATATTTCGATACCCAACATTTGAACCGAATCGATTGATCCGTTCGAGAGTTATCGTGGGAACCAGCCAGACAGACAGACGGACGGACATTGCTAGATCTACTCAAAATTGTCTGAAACGGATATCGTACAAACATACTTGGGGTCTAAAACCATTATTTCGATGAGGCACATTTTTGGTCGTATCAAAGTGTAAATACCCTCTTTAGCCTAAAGGCTGAGGGTATAAAAATCTTAAAATTGCAGCTGTGTGCATTAAAGGGGGTAAATTAGAAATTATATTAGGGCCCCAGAACATGCCGGGCGACCAATCAGCCACTGTGAAAAACACCAGGGTTGTGGCAGGATGCTAGCAGACGCGAATCGTACAGGCCTATATCCATCCTGTAGCCAGTAGCGCAGATTCTAGAGGCACCATGATGAGAAGCTGTTTCTCAGTTACCCAAGATCAGCATGAATTCCGGAAAAAGCATAGTACCACAACAATATATGTCGAGGACTGAACCAGAACAGGCCGTGTGGTGGCTCTTGATCTATTCGAGGCCTTCGATTCCGTCATCCATGCCAAGGTATTCGAGTACATAAGAAGACTTCCTTCCACCAACCCGAGTTTGAAACGTTGTATAATCAACTGAATGTGTACACGGCGGTCGCAAGTTGTGGAATTCAGAAATAAGAAGTATAAGATCCGTAAAGTGCAACAGGGAGTTCCCCAAGGAGAGAAGATATCTCCGGAACTGTTCAACTTCTACCTTTCCGTATGCGAATGATTGTACGATCTTGGCGACGGGTTCTATCGTCGATGGCATATGTATGTGATAGGTTAAATGTCTACATATCTGACTTAGTGCCGTTCTTTCACCTGAGGAATATGCAATGATCACCACCTGGATGAATGAAATTAGGCTCCATCTGAACATATTGGACGATGGTGTCCTGATTCCGACTACAAATTACACCAAAACGTTGGAAGTAACCTTCGATATCATGTTTAGACAGACAAGGAAAGCTTATTGACCTCTTACAAATCGATAAGCTATGCGGCGCCAGTGTGGTTTACAAATGTTACCACTACGTAGTGGAAGAATATTCAAACCTGCTTGAATAAAGAGCGTTGACCGGCCAAAAACGCGTATAATACGGGCGGTATGGCGGAACATGCTGATCTGAAAGGCAAAGTCTACGATGGGGTAAACAAGTGGAAGACGAGATCGAAAAACTTGGTATTGAAAATTGGGAAAATAGAGCAACAAATAGAGAGGAATGGGTCAAATAAGAAAGTAAGACAGAAAGAATATCGCCCTGAAGCTTGCAACATGGTGCCCAATAGACCACCTTTATGAAGAGACGAAGATTTTTCCGTTACATCCGCACAGCAAGATGGTGTTGATGCAGCATCAATTAGGGTATTACCGCCGTGAGCATCTCCTACACGATATAGTGAACAGGCTCCCCCATTCGGGCACGTCAGGAGAGATCTTCATGATCTAGGTCAAAACGTGGACCTATACTGACAAATTTCTGGAGAAAGTTTGGAAGCCCCAATGAAGACTAATGCCAAATTTCAGCCATTTCGGTTGGATATTGAGGCCATAACCTTTAAAATGGTGAAAATCTATGGAGGTTATCAGGTATGTGATGAAATGGGATATATTCGTGGTGCCTTTGATGATATATGTACATATATAGTTTTACTTCCCAAAAGATCTTTATTTGATTAGTATTTTTAAAGTCCATTTTTAATTTAAATAAAATATTCACCAAAATTCGAAATATACGATTTCGATATATGGGAAATAGAGTCGAATCATTTTCCATCACATACCTGCATATGAAAATGTGGACCTATACTGATAATTCTTTTCTGGAGTTTTTTATACCCCCATCAAACCAAATATCATCGTTTTCGGTTTGATAATGACGCTAAAACCTTCAAAATTCCGGGCAGGACCGTCCTATGGAGGCTATATAAAGACGTGGACCGATACAAATTTCTGGTGTAAAGTTTTTAGGCCATAGCCTTGAAAATACCGAACATATGGAGGTATGAGGACTATATCAAATCGTGGACCGATATAGCCCACGTTCAATACCAAACATCCTACGAGTAATTGAAACTTTTTGTACCAAGTTATAGAGCTCTATCTTAAATATTACGAACTGTATCTAGATTCCAACATACACACGGACACGGTTATATCGACTTATAATTTTATGCTGATAAAAAATATATACAGTAGTTTTTACTTAACTGCATTGTTTTTAGCTGCATTTTGGCGTTACCTGTCGAATTTCATTTTTTTTTTGCTTGTTTGGAAAAAATATGCTATTTTATCTCAAATTTGTTTAAGATAACACCGTTTTTTACATCCGTGCACAAACATTTCTGCAATTTTTCAATGTGCAGGTAAGCGAAAAGTGCTGTATTACCATTGCGGTTGAACTAACTTTAAATAAAAGGTGCTTACACCTGGGAAGTTTTTGCAGATTCTGAAACTACAATGATCATAGATGAGAAAATAAAAAAATCGCGGGAGAGCTTTTTAAATATATCGCAGCCAAAGTTCACATTTTTATACCCTCAGCCTGTAGGCTAAGGATGGTATATACACTTTGACACGATGAAAATGTGCCTCATCGAAATAATGGTTTTAGACCCTAAGTATGTTTGGACCAAATGTGTTTCAGATAATTTGGAGTCGATTTTAGATTTTAGACCCTAAGTATGTTTGGACCAAATGTGTTTCAGACAATTTGGAGTCGATTGAGCAATGTCCGTCCGTCTGTCTGGCGGGCTGGAGCGCACGATAACTCTCGAACGGATCAACCGATTCGATCCAAAATTTGGCTTTCGTAATATTTTGTCCAAACTTAGTTTAAGTTCTAAGATGGACTATATCGGTCCACTCCTTCCGGTACCTCCCCCACAAAAGTTCGAAAATGTTCGGAAAATTTGTGCGCACGATAACTCTGGAAGGAAGTAACCGATTTGATCAATACTTTGAACATCGTGAAATGTGTACCAGACTTAGATAAGGATTCAATATGGACTTAATCGGTCCACTCCTTCAGGTACCTCCCACACAAAATTTCGGAAAAGTTCAGTTTAGGGCCTGCTCTCGAATCGCTTTGATTTTTGTTGTAGCAACTTATATTCACTGCCCCCCATACGAAGGAACAAGTTTCATCAGGGGCAAGTCCATACTTCCTGAGAAAATAGCCTGAAAGGTGCAAAAAACCCCTATGACACCGTATGTAGTGGTTGGAGCGTAAGATAACTCTCGAACGGATCTGCCGATTCGGTCCAATAATATTTTGTCCAAACATAGTTTAAATTCGAAGATAAGCCATATCGGTCCACTCCTTCAGGTACCTCCCCCACAAAAGTTCAAAAATGTTCGGAAAAATTTTGCGCACGATAACTCTTGAAGGGAGTGACCGATGAAATCCATACTTTGCACATCCTAATATATCTACCAGATATAGATCAGGTTCGAATATGGACTATATTTGTCTACTCCTTCTGGTACCTCCCACACAAAATTTCGGACAAGTTCACTTTAAGGTCTGCTCTCGAATCACTTTGATTTTTTTTAGTTTTTGCCTTTTTAGGGGCGGAGGCCATTATTTGTGAGATTTAATTAATTTAATTAATCGAGCTTTTTATGACCTAAGTAGATGACATTGAAAAATTGATATCTAGCGAAGTCCTACACACACACATCAACCACTATGCGACGATCGTTTCGTTAGCTGGTTAGGCTAACATCATCAGGCATATTAGATGTTGTTGTTGTTGCTAGACAATTTTCGCCATTTGGAGCTCCTATTTGATTGCAATTTTGCATTTGTGAAGTTCAAATTTAAGCTTTTTATTTCCAAAGACGACCCATTTGTCCTCCTTCTATTCCAGAAATCAATTTTTTCAATGTTGCATTCATATTACAGTCGATGGCTTTTTTCCATCGTAGACTGTATATATGTCTTTCACATCGAAAGATTTTTTAAGTGGATTGTGGTTTAGAACGCTAAGACGTCAGCAACATTTTTGTTGAAGCGATTTGCATTCGCTACCTCCATTACGACGGTAAAAGTTTTTTCAGGGGCAAGTACATATTTCTTGGGAAAACAGTCCAAAAGGTGTAAAAACCCCCTATGTCACCATATGTGGCGGTCGGAGAGCACAATAACTCTCGAACTGTACCGGTCCACCACTTCCGGTACTTCTCCCCAATATTTAAAAAATGTCACTAAATTGCTAGGACGATATCACTTGAATGGGGCAACCAATTTGGTCCAAACTTTGGATCTCCAAATATTTTATCAAAATTTAGTTTAACTTCTAAAATGGCCCATATCGGTCCTCCCTAAGGGTACCTCCACCACAAAGGTTCAACATTTGTGTCTTAGTGCAGTTAATTCCTAATCCACATTTTTGTTCGGCAAGTTCAAATGTCCAAAAAGGGCCACAAAATTCTGAAGAGACCTGAAATACATTCGATCTGTCCGTAGGTGAAAGTTTCACTTCACATTGGCTGAGGGTATATATCTGTCGGCAAATCCGACTGACACTTTTTTACTTGTTTAAATGAAGAAGTTCAAATTGGGACAATGCACTGACTGCATGGCCTCCTTATAAAAGAATGTCATGCACGGTACGCCTGGAAAGTTTTTGAGAAAAATCCAAAAGCAAGAAAAAATCGATGAAGGGATTTTTAAATATATCGCGGTCAAAGTTCACATTGTACAATTTCAAAGCACCAAAAGAAAGTACTAATAACCTTTCTTCTTCGGGTTTTTGCGTTAAAATCCTGCGTACAATTCCTGCTACTCTTTCGTTAAAACCTATGGGACATTTTGGGTATAACGCTTCCAAAGATCCAGCCGATGGTTTCTGCGATATGTTGTATACATTTTTGTATGATAGGTTGATCATCAGCACGTACAACTCGTTTTTATTAAAAGGAGAATTTGTGTTCGCACAGATAATGTCTCCGAAAATGTTGGCCCTACTTACTACTGCTACCTCGGGTGCAGGTAGTACTGATACCTCTGCTGCAGGTACCTCTCGTGTTCAGCAGAATCATTGTTAAACTCTTCAATTACTAAGAGCTTCTATGCATCCGGAAGCCTCAGTTTCAAAACTAGTTTCAGCACTATCAATATAAGGGCTTTCTACATGAGTTGTTTCTATGTCGTTATCCTTAGCATTGGCAATTGCCATTTCAACATTATTCTGCCTTCTTCTGCTCTGTGTTCATCAATTTTGGACAAATAAGGTGGAACAGCGCCTCCGAATACCCTTTTGCTTCCTATTGTAATATTCACATTACCAAAATGCTTTGAGCAAATGTTTTCTAATTTTTTTTAAATTACTTTTCCATTAAGAATGACATGTATACTCCCGCTTTGCATTGGCTCTTTAATGGTGCACACAGCAGTACCGGAATGATTTCTGTTAAATATAAATAAACAGGTAACATTTTTTTCTATTTCTTACAAACGGAATGACAAGTATAATTATACCGTCCATAGTATGGTGGAGGATAAAAAGCGCAATTATGCCAGAGCACAGTGGTTCCGCCCGTGGACATAAATCTAAAAATTGATGGCTACAAATTTTATTGCGATTGAAATAAATATTCTCTAAACATATCAAATTTTTAACATCCAGCCTTATTTTTGTAAATTTACAGCGGTTATACGCCAAGTTAAGTCAAAGAAGTTGTGATTTGTATGTGAGGCTTTAAAAACGAAAAATACATCCGCAAAGCATTCGTAGTTTATGAGTAAAATTATAAAAAAAATTGGAGAGGTAAATGTGCAATTTTCAAAATGAAACTTATAGGCATTGGCAATGTTTCTACGAAAATACAAATTCATAATTCGTTTTTCTAACTTCATTAAAAATGAATTCTTAATAAATGACTTTTTCTGCTATTTTTAATATAATTTCTATTAATTTATGTTGAGTTCTACTAATGTTGTTAGCATTTGTGAGTCTCGAAATTTTTTTTAGAATGCAGGGGAAAGTGTCTACTTTACGATAAAAAAAAAGTCCAGCTGCCCCCATCTGCCACCCGCTAAGTTATTTCTATTACACCACGCCCGTAAAATCGTCAAAATTCCGAAAATTGGGAGGTATGTTTATATGGGACCTATACTGAACGTTTTTGGTAAGGAGGTTTTTTGCTCACTCAGAACAGAAAATTCAAAATTTTGAAAATCGGGAGGTACGTTTATATGGGGGCTATACCTAAACGTAGACCGATATTGATCATTTTTTGCATGGAGGTATTTGGTTCACTCAGCACTCAAAATGCCAAATTACAGCCGAATCAGTTGGAAAATTTCACTAAAATTGTCAAAATACCGAAAATCTGAGGGTACATACACTAGCGGTCATCTGAATAGGTTTGAATTTTTTCCCTTTTTTATGTTAAGTTATCTTCTGATGTGTTCGTATTGCAGATCCATACTATTAAGTTTTTGAGAGTCCTATACTATGCCAACATTCCCAAGAAAAAACTTGACGGTGTTGCCATATTTTCGGAAAATATCCCACTTATAATAAAAAATGTACAAAAAAGTGACCAATTTTTGCGATCATCAGAATAGGTTTGAATCAAATAAAATTGAAAAATTGTACTATCCAAGCAAATACTGCGCAGTTTTTTGGTTTAGTTTAGTAAAATGGAACATTCTGATAAATCCTACAACAAATTTGACCCGCTTTATTTGGAACGTGGGTTCAATTCTGAACATTGAAAAGTTACCAAGAACTTTCAGATAAAATCAAGAAATATTCAAACCAAAACATTTTATAAAGTTGCTTTAAATGACTTTTTGATTTCGTTAGATCTCTTCTGAGCTTCGAAAATTGTCTGAAAGCAAATACCAAGTGTAGCCATATTATTAGGATCGATAAAATAGAAAGGTCATTGAAAATAGTTGGTATTTTAGTTCAAGTTTCATTTTTTAACTATCCTTGCAGTACAAATTTATGTGTTATCATGCTCACAAATCCACCATAGTTGACCACATGTATCATAAATGTTCGAAAATTGGTCTGGAAGAATGTTTCATCGACGACAATAAAGTAGAAAATTGTAATTCAAATTTAAGTCAAATGGGCATGATATCACCGACTGTTATAGTGCTGTAATACCTATATAGTCAGGTCAAAAAGTTTTTATCTGTTCACAAGTCATAAAACAAACACGAATAAGTACAAAAGAATGGACTACTGAGGTTATACAGCACTATAAAAGTCGGCGATATCACGCCCCTTTAAGTTAAATTTGAATTACAATTTTCTACTTTATTGTCGTCGAAGAAACATTCTTCCAGACCAATTTTCGAACATTTATGATACATGTGGTCAACTATGGTGGATTTGTGAGCATGGTAACACATAAATTTGTACTGCAAGGATAGTTAAAAAATGAAACTTGAACTAAAATACCAACTATTTTCAATGACCTTTCTATTTATCGATCCTAATAATATGGCTACACTTGGTATTTGCTTTCAGACAATTTTCGAAGCTCAGAAGAGATCTAACGAAATCAAAAAGTCATTTAAAGCAACTTTATAAAACGTTTTGGTTTGAATATTTTTTGATTTTATCTGAAAGTTCTTGGTAACTTTTCAATGTTGAGAATTGAAGCCACGTTCCAAATAAAGCGGGTCAAATTTGTTGTAGGATTTATCAGAATGTTCCATTTTACTAAACTAAACCAAAAAACTGCGCAATATTTGCTTGGATAGTACAATTTTTCAATTTTATTTGATTCAAACCTATTCTGATGATCGCAAAAATTGGTCACTTTTTTGTACATTTTTTATTATAATTGGGATATTTTCCGAAAATGTGGCAACACCGTCAAGTTTTTTCTTGGGAATGTTGGCATAGTATAGGACTCTCAAAAACTTAATAGTATGGATCTGCAATACGAACACATCAGAAGATACCTTAACATATAAAAAGAAAAAAATTCAAACCTATTCAGATGACCGCTAGTGTATATATGGCGGCTATACCTAAACGTGGACCTATATTGAATATTTTTTGCAAGGAGGTAGTTTATTCATTCAGAACTCAAAATGCAAAATAACATCCAAATCGGTTGGTTTATTTGGTCAAAATCGTCAAAATACCACAAATCGGGCGGTACCTTTCTATGGGAGCTATACCCAAATATGGACCTACATCCACTAAAAATGGTTTTCTATATTTTTGGCTTGTTATAAACCTACGTTTAAAATTTGGAGGCGGTAGCTCAATTAGACCTATTTTTGGCACTCTTTTCCATACAAGTGGGACCACTGTGCAGAGGTGTGAAATAACTTGGGGATGCTGAAATGCAAATCATACGAAAAAAGACGAACGTCCGTCAACAAAATTAAAACATAAAATCCAGCTGCCAAGTTTGCAGCCACAGGCTGAGCAAATTGAAGAAGTCTTTGCTTCCCTACTGATCAGGGAAAAAATCCACAAGACCTTACTTTACTCAATGTACACTGCATTAATTCTGTTTCTTTTGCGAGTTTTTAATAATTTCTAACTACGTTTTCCAATATACATGTGTACTTCATACATATACTTACATATTTACAAAAAAAAAAATAATATTGAAAAAAAAAATAAAAAAATCAAACATCTACTGTGAAAAATATATAATGCATGTAATATATAATGAATGGAAACAACACTACAAGAACTGTGATCATCTCTCTGTCAGAAAAACGATTTCCTGTTTAACTCTTTTATCAATCCAATGTTGCTATTCCAAAGAGATTACAATAAAATGAATAAATTTACAATAACAATTAAATAAGTAATTACATTGAATTTTAGGGCGTGCTTGAAGTTAAAAAAGAAAAAGGTTACCATTGACACATTCGGCTTATTAAGGTCGATTCTTATGATGACTTTAAAATTGTTGCATTATTTTTGGTCTGCTTCAGAAGATGAAAGAGTCTACAAGTTTTATAATTTTTTTAACACTCCTCTATAAAATTTTTAAATTATTTGTTTATAAAAAAACATATTTTTACGACATTCATTAAAATTTGAAATTCAAGGAGAAATGTAAAATAATTCCATTGATTTTCACAGCGGATCTGATTCGTGATATTTATAACAAATTTTTTATAATTTACAATTAAATCCAAAAATATGTAAAACCTCCAAAAACTAATGAAGATCTTGTTAGGAAGAGAACTATCATTTCTTCTAGCAGATGTAATAATATTTTGTGTAAATTTACGTTTCTGTCACCACATATGTATTTAGATGTACTTTTTGGTTTTGAAGAAACAAGACCTCTTAAAATGTGATGCTTCAAAGATCAATCTGAAAATTTGTATATGTACATTTATATATGTATGTATGAATGTCGAGGACATCAAACCCCATACTGATATTTACACGAATTTTGAAGAATTGTAATCACTCAATATTTGAATTAATAATCGACCTACTCTCCATATTGTTTGTACTAGAAGTGTGAAGATAAATTCAATTAATTTGTGTATAATTAGTATTAGTAATTCAAAGAGGAAGAAACGAAGTTTAAAATGGGGTTTTTTGTTGTTTGAGTTTTTTGTTTTGTTTTTGGATATTAATACAAAATATAATTGTAACTTTTTTGGGAAGGGGAGAGGCCAAAAAACATTTTTTTTTAATTCTGGAAATACTTTGTAGAAGAAACCTTTATCGAAAAGAAAACTTTAAATAGTAAATCCTTGTGCTAGGAATAGAAGTGCCAATATGTAAATAATAAATGAAAGACAATATACAACAAAATAAAAATGAGAAATGAACAACATACCCATGCAAAAAGCTTTTCATACTGGACTCTACGAGCTCATACCGGTTAGTGACAGGAACTAAATTTGAATCTAGCATGGCCACGGCTGTGACATGACCACAAAATTGGGCATAATGTCCATGGGTTAAGGGTGAACATGTGTTTAAGAGGATGGCAAGACCTGTAACAAAAACACATAATTATTTTCTTTCTAATATAAAGAAATACTTCATTTAAATAGCTCACCCAACGGCTTAAGGGATTTTATATGATTCTTCCACTCTTGATCATCAAATTCCAAACGAAATGGACAATGTTGATCATGTGTTAAGTCCAGCACCTCAGCAACCACACCATTTTCTTTACCCTGTACCGCATTATCGGCAATATCATCACTTTCCGAATTAAAAGAACTCTGGCAACTTTTCTCCTCCATATCATCTTCTTCGGTATCGTGTAGAAAGAATACCTTTTCGGCAGTTGGATTTGGCCACGACAATATACCCTTCTTATCAACACAACAAAGGGCTGTTATAGAGCCTAAAACTTGTACCAAATTTGCCGAACGTGGTAACAGCTCACTATTACCACGCCACAACTGCATCCAATTACGAAATACTTTCGAACGATGCAAAGCCATATTTTCATAATCAAATGCAGGCATATCGTCTTCTTCAAAGGATTTTTCTGAATCTTTGCCCATAACAAGCTGGGGAGTTCGCAAAAAACACTGCAAACGTGCCACACCCCAATGATTCATTGAAATCCACAGAAGAGGAAATATTAATGGCAATAGGGGAATAACTGCTGAGGCGGGTGAATCAATCATTACATCCATCCATGTTTCATGGTAGGGATTATTGTCGGAATTTATTCCAAAACCATGTAGCCTCAGTACCCCGGCAAAAAAGGTAACAGCAATGGCACATATAAAACCCCATTGTTGTATATATTTTGTGACCAACTGTAACAAATCGAAATACTTTCATTAATAGGACTTCACATTTTCAAACAGTTTTCTACTTTACCAAATATCTCTGCTGATTGTAGATTGTCGGTGGCCGTTTTGAGCAATTTTCCAATATTAGCCTTAAATTATTTAAGTACGGTGTCGATTCTAAGCAACAAACCATATCCGGCAAGGGAATACGGGCAATTGGCTTTAATGGTGGCGGCTCACTATGCGTAACGCCATATATCTCATGAGCATTAAAGCTACGCTTTCCATTCAATTCAGTACACGGACCAGGCGTAATGTGACCCGGTCGCATCACAATATAATCACCCTTCACCAATAAAGCCCATGGCAAATTTACTATAACTCCATCCCTATAGGTCCACTGCAGGGACACACACGGCGACAAGGGACAACAATTATGAGGATAATTACAAGGTTGCCAATCTGAACACAATTCCACCTCTGCCAAACGAATATCATCTAGTATTAGTCGTGTTTTGCGATACACCTCTGTTCGTCGCAGATTATTCTCACGTATGACAACATATAAATCTAATGATAAGATAGCTGCTAAACATAACGCTGCAAAATATGACTGAGCGATAAGCAGTGCCACCGTGGTCAGAACTGAGGTGGCAATAGAAGACCATCCTAAGGGACTGTCGTATCGTTTAACAAATGCCGATCGTATCTTGCGGTACCAACTAGAAATATCAAGAAAAAAAGGTGCTAATTAGGGCCAAGACAAAAGAATGTCAATCTCCCAGTTACTCACCTCTCCGCTACCCACTTTTGTTCATATTCCTTGAGAATTTTTTCAATTTCATCGTGTAAACGTCCTAAAGCTACTTTTGTACTTAACCCGTAGCCCTGCTTAATGTTATTTGGTGTTGTTCCATGGTCATTCTCTTCATCCTTCTTCATTCTTGCGGACTGACTGGTCTTTTGGTTTTTATGCATTTTAAGCACTTCGAACACAATCCTCTGATGTTCCAATACCAAACATTTGTTTTTCGTATTTCCTTATCAGTGTTTGGGGCCAATAAAACTCGTTGTAATTGAAATTAAATCATATTTTTGCAAAAATTCTTTGGAAAACACTTTTTTCACCTCTCTAACTCTTAGCAATGTTTTTCCTATCAAATTAAAAAACGTTCCAACCTATACGAATTAGGAAACAAGATGGAATGGCAGATAAAAATGAGTAAGCAAAACAAAACAGAGTGGCTATCTAGTTCAATCGAATGATTCATTGTAAAGAGTGTATGAACTATGTCGGTATGTCGGCTAGAGTTGTATAGTTCATGAACGAACTAGTTCAATTGAACGATTCATTGAATAGAGCGTATGAACTAGATCAGTCGATATAGTTCATTATAGTTCAACAGTTCACTGAACTATAATCAGTCGGCGACCGTACGATCAACGAACGAACTATTCACAATCTAGTTCAACATGTCGTTCACATATGCATAAAGTTACGCCGTCGTCAGTGTTAAGTGATGCCTTCGTAATTTGATGAGTTTGTTTACGTTTTGGATCAAGGTACAATGAATAGCTGTTTGAAAGTGAAGATTTCTTCAAAAACACAACAAATTCCACATATTCCCATATTGAATGTGCCTTGTTCTGGATAGAAAAAAAATAAAAAGAAACACACACAAAGCTTTTTCACATTGATAAGATTTTTGCTATTGTTTGTTTCTATTTGGTGTATATATGTGTATGATTGAACGATTCTGATCCGAATGAATGAACTGGATAGTGAACTATGAACTAGATTACTGAACTAGTTCAGTTAAAAGAGCTGAACTATTGAACTAGATCTTTCAAATGAACTAGATTGTACAACTCTAATGTCGGCGATGTGCTTCACTGAACTATGGTCAGTTCACAAACGATAACCAATCAAGTAGTACGTTTACATTCACCAAATCCAATCGAATTCAACTGTCAATTTCATAAACGGATTTCAGTAGTGCGATTTTCTACAAAAATCGGTAAAATGAAAACGCAAAATTATGAAAGAAAAGTACAAAAAATGTTGACACCACTGTTGCCATCGGTAGTACTTAGCGTCTATTTTATTTTGGTTGCTAACAAAAAGTGGTAATTTGTCCCGGTCCACACTAGAGTGATTTCATTGACAAAATTCCATGAAATTATGCGTCTATAAATCGACCTCCATGGTAAAGTATGCTTGGTTTACATTTACGAAATCCACTCGATTTCAACTGTCAAATCCATAGGTTAAACGTCAAATGAAATCCCGATGAGATTTCATTTGACGTTTGAGCTATGGAATTGACAGTTGAAATCGAGTGGATTTCATAAGTAATCGATGTGTATATAGGTATACATAAGAAATGGAAAATAAAGCCAAGCCATTCAGTAAGTGGCAACCGAAAGAGCAACAGCTCCGGGGAGGGGGGTATTAAGGAAATTAGGGAAAAGGCTGAGGGTGCTATATCAAAGACGCAGAGGTATAACGAGCAAAGGTCTAAGGAAAAGGGGTATAAGGTAAACGTGTTCAGGAAGGGTGACTTTGTAGTAATAAAGAATGTGGACACAACAGTGGGGGTTAACAAAAAGCTTCTGCCAAAGTGCAAAGGTCCTTATGTTGTGCGCAAGGTGCTACCAAATGACCGGTATGTAGTTGGAGATATTGAAAATTGCCAAATCACTCAGATTCCTTATGATGGGAGTGATAGAAGCGTGCAACATGAGATTGTGGAAAACAGATGACCCAGGCAGTGGGACCCAAAGTTACCCTGCCCAGTAGTGTTTGTAGAGTATCTAGTGTTAACCTAAGTAGTGTAAGTATGTATTCGAATAAATTAAGTACACTACTGATTAGTATAATTAACGTAACCCCGTGTGACCGGGACGGTCACTATTATCAGGTTGGCCGAGATGTAGTAGAAAACAATGAACAGACCTATTGTAAATGTAACAAATATCGATAATGTTTAGTACGATAAAATGCAACACTGTATTGATAAGTAATCGATGTGTATATAGGTATACATAAGAAATGGAAAATAAAGCCAAGCCATTCAGTAAGTGGCAACCGAAAGAGCAACAAATCATAAAATTGCTGTAGTGGGGAATTCGATTTAAGAACACCTAATTTCATGAAATTTTTTAATGAAATTCACGCTAGTGTGGTCCGGGACTTTGGAGTCGATTTAGCCCTGTGCCCTATTTGTACGGATCATCCGATTTTAATCAAGATCGATGATGAGCCATAATACTAATGACAAGGTTATATGAAGTAGGCTTTATTATTTCTATCGGTAGAGTTTAGAGACTACTTTATTTTGATCGCTGACTTACCGAAAAAATCCTTCAATTACCTTAATTAAAGATATTTTATTTTTCAGGCTTTGTCGGAAATGGCAAAATGAGTTACAGAATCACACAACAATTTGGGGTATAAACTATATACATACATACATACATACATATATGGCCCACTCCTTCGGGTACCTCCCACACAAAATTAAAAAATTTTTGGGAAAATGAGAAGCACTATAATTTGCGATTTGAGTATCCGATTGTACGAAACTTTGTATATCGTCAAATTGATTTCAAGCGTTCCAAGAAGATCTACGGAACAAAATTCTCTGATACCTCCCTCACAAAAGTTCAAAATGTTCATTTAAGTGCTGTTTTAAGACTGTACGAGAATCGTTTAAAAACTATAAACATAATTACGGAAAATACCTACAGCGAACAACTAAAATTATTGTCCTCAAAATCTACGCTGGAGACTCCCACAGCGTCTTTTGTCCCCTACGAAAATGTTATTCGCTATTAAGATTTGGTATACATATGTTCATTAAGACGAACCAAAAAAAATATTTTTGTATTTCCTACCCTCTAAATTTTTCCCATTTGATTCAGAAACCTATGGAAACAAAAATCGCTAGGTTGGCACGGGTTAACGTTTACCGATCGTCATAAAATTTCATATATAAAGTTTTTGGATCAAATGGAAAGTTATAGAGGGTAGGAAATCCAATGTTTTCTTTGGTCACCCTAATGTTCATGGTACATTTAGGTCCATGAGCCCAATTTACATTACACCATTTTCCTTGCGGCAATTGTCAGTTTGTGGGTGAGAGAGGGTGTTGAGAGGCAAAGGGTTCCCATATACCTCACCTCTCTCTCCATCAAACTGACAATTGCCCAAAAAGTTTAAATTATGTTTAACTTTAATGCGCCAGCCACATTGTTGTTTTTCAAAAAAATTGGCATCACTTACACTTTTTTCATGTGGTTGTTGTACCGCGACGCTCAACGCATCGTATGTGCCGACCGCTTAAAACATCAAAATTAGTAAACACAAAAGCAACAAGTGGGTTTGTTTACAATACCAATGTTGAGCATTTGAAAAAAAACACGAAAAATGAATGAAGGGCCAAGGTTTCTCCACATAATCGAGTTGTGGATATGATAAAATGTTTGTTTCAATGAAAAGCTGACAAATTTCTTCCATACAAATGTTCTAAAAACTATTTTAAAAACCATTGAATTCGATTGCTTTTAAAGTTGTTTGGCATATTATTCAACATTCCTGTTTGAGCCTACATAGAGAGTGGATGTATAGAGTGTTTTTTGCTGTGGAGAAAGACAATTGAAAGCAAAGAAGAAAAGTTGTGTTGTGGAGCTGTGTTTTGGTATTGCTGAGAGTGTTTGCTGTTGAGCAATTTGGGCATCGTTTCCAGTAAGGTGCGGAAGGTAAATTGGTTTTGTGGACACAAGCTGGCCAGCATGGCCAAAAAAAAGGAGGTTATGGACGCAACCATGTCCGAACCTCAACCTGATAATCAAAGTGGTGGCGCACTGATAGAAAGAGATGGTATGATGACGAGGAGCAAAAGAGCTCTGGAAAATGGCGTAAGAGAGGGTGTGTGCAAAAAAAAAGTAGATGAAAATGACAAGGCAAGTTCATATGCCGATCTTCAAAGACAAAACATGAAAAAGCGGCGCTTTAATGATGAAATAGTGTT
Source organism: Musca autumnalis (assembly GCF_047663935.1). Taxonomy (NCBI): domain Eukaryota; kingdom Metazoa; phylum Arthropoda; class Insecta; order Diptera; family Muscidae; genus Musca; species Musca autumnalis. Next base: position 247,991,101 of record NW_027411866.1, read on the forward strand.
GTACACTGAGGAGCACAAGGGTGAGTTTATGGTGTTGGTAGACACGAGTGAGGCAGGAAATGTTAAAAATAAAAGAATAAAAAATGGATTATATTTGATTGAAAAATTAAAAAACATTAAAATTCAAGAGCTGGATAAAATGAAACGTGTTGAAGCTATTGGTGTAACCCTTTACAGGGTCACCTTTGAGGACAGAATGTCAGCGAACAGCTTTGTGGGTAACGAAGAGTTGAAAGTGAAGAATCTTAGGGCATTCATTCCCAAGAATTTCGTTCAAACATTTGGGGTCATCAGGAATGTACCTGTATGTTTCTCGGAAGAAGAACTATTGAAAGAAATTGTCTGTGATAGGAAGGTTGCCTCGGTAAGGAGATTTAGAAAAGTTGGCACTGAAGGTATGGACTTTGAGGAGACGGTGAAAGTGGGATTTTATGGTGACGATCACCCTTCATGGATTGTCTTCAATCGAACTGTTCTGGTTGTGGACACCTATTTTCCTGCGGTAAGGCAGTGCTACAACTGTGGAAGATTGGGACACACCAAGATGGGTTGTCGATCCAATGAAAGATGCCTGAAATGTGGTGAAGAAGGATGTGATAAAAAATGTGGGATGGAAAAGTGCATCTTGTGTGGGGGTAAAGATCACAACTGCAACAACAAGAAAAAGTGCCCAAAGTGGGCAGAGGAAATTGAGACCAATATGATCATGACACGTAAAAAGATAACCAAACGAGAAGTTATTGAAAAATATTAAAGGCAGAATCGATTTGAGCTCCTATGGGATGACAATAATTTTCCGTCTATTTCAGAATCTCATAAGAAAAGTAATGGTGGAAAACAAGCTAACCCAACAATAAATGATGATGATGTGAACGCAATTTTAACACCATTCACCTACAATTCTGCAGCAAAGAAACCCAAGAAGCCATATGTCCACAAACCTGGCGTGCAAATGGCGAAGCGCATGTTTGAAGAGCCTTCTCCCAAAGCTCCAGTTTTTGTCAAAGAAAGCCAAAAAGTGACTGAATTGGAGAAAGTCACTAAAGAATTGCTCAAATTTATGGAGAATTTTTTCAAGAAGGACAATAATCAAGTGGCTTTGGAGGCTATGAGCCACTTTCAGTTCCGGATTTTACATTTACAAAGAATGGCAGAGTTCACAGTTGGGATGTGCTGGAAGGCTGCTTTGGAGGCAGTCACCACCTCCCTATATCTTTTGAAGTTGAGGCGTGCAAAACAAGAAAATCTAAGATAGTACAAAAGTCAAAACTTCTGGCAGCATTGGGAGATCTCATTCTCGAACCGGATTTTATGGATATTGAAAGCAATATGGCGGAGGAGATTAAGACTGCCACTTGCTGTAGCTTATAGAAGACAGCTGGCGGCTGTGAAAAAATCAAGGATCCTAGTTATCAAAATCTCGAAAACGCCAGGAAAGAGATAGAAATATGGAAGGCAATGGTTTTGAAAGCAAAAAATGAAAGTTTTTTAGCAAAAATCGATTAAATAAACAGCAAGTGCAATGTGAGGGAAGCATGGCGATTCATTAACAACGTGAGAAACAGAAATGTGACTGCTGAAGGCTACTGGAATGAAGACAACACTGGTGAATACCTGAGATTCCTGAAAGATCAAGTACCAGAGACAGTGACGCAGGATGAGATTGAACAAGAGTTTTCTGACGATTGTGATATTATTACCCTTGAATTTGACCATTTTGAGAGTATACTTGCTAAAAAAAGGAAGGGCTCCGCGGGAGGGCACCGGGAATATCTAAGAGAGCGCTGCTCACCGCCATGTATAACGCGTTTCTGGATAACTCCATCAAGGATAGCTGGAGGGTGATTAGGATAGGACCGATCCCCAAACCGAATAAGGACCTGAACATCATTTCAAACTTTAGGCCTATCTCGCTGATCGTTTTCATTAAATGCATCAATTTAATGTTAAAAGATTTTCTCCTTAGGCATCTGGACATGAACAATATTCTGCCTGATAGGTCTTTTGCGTACAGAAAAGGATGGTCTACGGCTACGTGCCTGAATGAATTCCTACACAGAGTTGCCCTATTGAAAGCAAACAATTATAAAGTCCTGGTTCTGTCGCTGGATATAAGCAACGCGTATAATTGTGTCCGAATTGACATCTTGACGATCAAACCTTCGAACCCCTGCAGTCGTGGAATCTTGGTTTCCACGATGTACCAATGGTTTTACCGATACTATTAAAGGGAAACTGACAGCTTTTTTCAGTGACATGGACCCAAGTGACAGGGTGTGCTACTTAACATTTGATGCTCTCCGCATTAACCACCGCACTATGAAGGAAGCATACGCCTATATTTTGTAAGGTGCCGTGAATAATTGGTGGGTGTTTATTGCGATTGATTGCCGGGAAACATACTCTAAAGCTAATGTTATCGAAATGCTGACGAACCTAAGCACTGAAGCAGAGAGTCTCGGAGCAGAGGTGGTGGCATACATCGGCGATTCGGCGCCAATTCATGTGAACGTGCCACGATACCGTGACGGTTGTTTATGTTTCAACAAAAAAATTTTTATCTTTGATGTATACCACTTGCTAGTGAGCCTGACTCATAAGTTTATATTCAAAAAATTGCCTGGCATTAATTTTGATTACACTGCCGCTCACTTGAATAGAACCCCCCTGCAAAATTTTATTCAACCTCCATTTCTTTCCGAGTTATACAAGATATGAAGTTTTTAACTTTTTTTATATTTAGCTTCATGTGTTTGGAGTAAACTTATTCATTCATTTGCATTCAAATCCAATTTATATAAAAATTATACAAGAAAAACAAAATAAAGTCAAAAATTGGAGTAAAAAATTTGGCTCATTTGAATAGAACCCCCCTTTAAAACTTGTGAATAAAGAAAGATTGTATTAGAATATCGATGAATATTTACTCTATATTAAAAACGAAGTACTTTCAGTACTATTTAGTAAAAGGATATCCCTCCTGATTAAGGATACACCCGTATATCCTGCTTTGGTAAGGATTCTTTAAATAATCAGGTGTAATGCTTTACAAAGCTTGCTTTTTTCTGTCAACAAGTTTATTTTTGGAAGCGTACTGTCTCGTAGAGTCGTATATTTTACGCTTAAGTCATTCCCATACAGTTTAGAGAATATTTAGCACTGTAGAATATGGTGGCCCCTCCAGGATATCCGCATTTATATTCAAATCTTTAAGTTTTGATGACTCGAAGTGTACAAAAGTTTATAAAATCGTGATGAAATTGCCACTAGGGATATCCGAAAATGTTTCCCAATACTGGAAATGCCTGTTTTAGAACTCCTTTGTAAATTGTCGTGCGCATTTAGGGTGAAAGAAATTAACGCCCAAGTCCTTCATAATTATTAAGGACTCTCCTCATTAAGTAAACAATTTCATAACTATATAACTATTATTTTCGCGTCTATTGAATGGAAGACCATCTTCTAAATTGTTTCTGTAGCGATGAATGTGTTTTTATTGTGCTGGAACGCATTACAAATTGTCAAGGACTTGGGCGTCTATTTAGTTCACCCTAAATGCGCACGACAACTTATAAATGAGTTCTAAAACAGGCATTTCCAGTATTGGGAAACATTTTCGGATATCCCTAGTGGCAATTTCATCACGATTTTATAAACTTTTGTACACTTCGAGTCATCAAAACTTAAAGATTTGAATAGAAATTCGGATATCCTGGAGGGGCCACCATATTCTACAGTGGTAAATATTCTCTAAACTGTACGGGAATGACTTAAGCGTAAAATATACGACTCTAGGAGGTAGTACGCTTCCAAAAATAAACTTGTTGACAGAAAAAAGCAAGCTTTGTAAGGCATTACACCTGATTATTTAAAGAATCCTTACCAAATCAGGATATACGGGTGTATCCTTAATCAGGAGGGATATCCTTTTACTGAATAGTACTGAAAGTACTTTGTTTTTAATACAGAGTAAATATGCATCGATATTCTAATACAATCTTTCTTTATTCGCAAGTTTTAAAGGGGGGTTCTATTCAAATGAGCCAAATTTTGTACTCCAATTTTTTACTTTATTTTGTTTTTCTTGTATAATTTTTATATAAATTGGATTTGAATGCAAATGAATGAATAAGTTTACTCCAAACACATGAAGCTAAATATAATAAAAGTTAAAAACTTCATATCTTGTATAACTCGGAAAAAATGGAGGTTGAATAAAATTTTGCAGGGGGGGTTCTATTCAAGTGAGCGGCAGTGTATGTGCCCGATAGATGTCCCAATTATGAACCTTTACAAAACGATTATTTTTATGATGTCTTCCAAATGGAATCCTATCACAAATTATATAACAATGACGTTCTGGGGGAACTGCACGAGGAGGGAGGCAACAACAACAACATGAAGGCAACCATCAAATTTATGTCGGCAATGACCGAATTTGTTGCAATGCTCACCATTGACTTGACTTTGCAACAAAAACAACAAATTATTGCCAAATTGCTGAAAGTTTTAAGGCGGTGTCAAACTTACAGCCTCGCCGTTTACATCCAATCGCTGATGACGCTGCAACAAATGTTGTCAAGTCGGGGAAATTTTTGTTTTGATTCACTGTGCACCCATCTAACCATCGAACGCTTTTTCCACCTTCTACGAATTCGGGCTGTAGACACCCCAACAACATACACTATGGAATATGCGAAGGCGCGATTCGACGCCTGCGTTGAAACGTCAAACAGCATTGAAGAGGCTAATTCGTTGTATTGGTCAGAATTACATTTCCCAAGGTCAAACAGGTGTATATTTTCATATATATATTTATATTTTCATATATGTTATATAAAAATATATTTTTATTTTCAGATGCTAAACAGGACAATATTATTATTCTTGTTGTCCCGCGTGGGGTCTCCAACATTCAATTTGGAACAGGCCAGACACCGTCAACACCTTTAACATCGTCAACAACAACATCTGAAGGTCAGTCTTTGTCGACATCAACATCTGAAGGTCAGTCTTTGTCGACATCAACATCTGAAGGCCAGTCTTTGTCGACATCAACATCTGAAGGTCAGTCTTTGTCGTCAACACCAACACCTCAAGGCCAGTCTTTGTCGACATCAACATCTGAAGGTCAGTCTTTGTCGTCAACATCTCAAGGCCAGTCTTTGTCGACATCAACACCTCAAGGCCAGTCTTTGTCGACATCAACATCTGAAGGTCAGTCTTTGTCGTCAACATATCGAGGCAAGTCTTTGTCGTCAACATATCAAGCCAAGTCTTTGTCGACACCAACATCTGAAGGTCAGTCTTTGTCGTCAACATCTCAAGGCAAGTCTTTGTCGTCAACAAAATATTCTTTAAGGTTTTATATGATGCGTGTTTATTATATATTATTAAAAAAAAACAAAATATTCTTTCAGGGTTTATATGATGCGTGTTTATCATACATTATTAAAAAAACAAAATGGTTATTTCAGGGGTTTTTGAGTGCCCTTTGAACCCCGTAATCTACAGGCATATATCCTGAGAGACCGGAGCTAGCAGATTCGTTCCCCATAATATGTCTTTCTGTCTTTTAACTCTATCTCTAATAGTTCTTGCAGGAACATCGTATTCTACCTCACACTTTCCGGGCGTCATTTCGCCTATCAGGCACATTCGCACACACTTTTCTAAAGTTTGTGGTGAGTAATTTCTTCGTGTTTTTTTATTATTTGTGTCTTGGTCCCTCCTTGTAGGCATCTTGTTCTTACCTTTTGGGCGTGGTTGCTGTTCAAATAAAAAGTCTGAAGCGCTATCTGATGCAGACGATGAATATTGTGGTGATGACAACTGATCTTGGGCTGGTTCAAAAAGTGATGATGTCGACAAAGACTTGGCTTGAGATGAAGATGTTGACGATGTCGACAAAGACTTGCCTTGAGATGTTGACGATGTCGACAAAGACTTGGCTTGATATGTTGACGACAAAGACTTGCCTCGAGATATTGACGACAAAGACTGACCTTCAGATGTTGATGTCGACAAAGACTGGCCTTGAGGTGTTGATGTCGACAAAGACTGGCCTTGAGGTGTTGATGTCGACAAAGACTGGCCTTGAGATGTTGATGTCGACAAAGACTTGCCTTGAGATTTTAACGACAAAGACTTGCCTTGAGATGTTGACGACAAAGACTTGCCTTGAGATGTTGACGATGTCGACAAAGACTTGGCTTGATATGTTGACGACAAAGACTTGCCTCGAGATGTTGACGACAAAGACTGACCTTCAGATGTTGATGTCGACAAAGACTGGCCTTGAGGTGTTGATGTCGACAAAGACTGGCCTTGAGGTGTTGATGTGGACAAAGACTGGCCTTGAGATGTTGATGTCGACAAAGACTTGCCTTGAGATGTTAACGACAAAGACTTGCCTTGAGATGTTGACGACAAAGGCTTGCCTTGAGATGTTGACGACAAAGACTTGCCTTGAGATGTTGACGACAAAGACTGACCTTCAGATGTTGGTGTCGACAAAGACTTGGCTTGATATGTTGACGACAAAGACTTGCCTCGAGATGTTGACGACAAAGACTGACCTTCAGATGTTGATGTCGACAAAGACTGGCCTTGAGGTGTTGATGTCGACAAAGACTGGCCTTGAGGTGTTGATGTCGACAAAGACTGGCCTTGAGATGTTGATGTCGACAAAGACTTGCCTTGAGATGTTAACGACAAAGACTTGCCTTGAGATGTTGACGACAAAGACTTGCCTTGAGATGTTGACGACAAAGACTGACCTTCAGATGTTGGTCTCGACAAAGACTTGGCTTGATATGTTGACGACAAAGACTTGCCTCGAGATGTTGACGACAAAGACTGACCTTCAGATGTTGATGTCGACAAAGACTGGCCTTGAGGTGTTGATGTCGGCAAAGACTGGCCTTGAGATGTTGACGACAAAGACTGACCTTCAGATGTTGGTGTCGACAAAGACTGGCCTTGAGGTGTTGATGTCGACAAAGTCTGGCCTTGAGATGTTGACGACAAAGACTTGCCTTGAGATGTTGACGACAAAGACTTGCCTTGAGATGTTGACGACGAAGACTGACCTTCAGATGTTGGTGTCGACAAAGACTTGGCTTGATATGTTGACGACAAAGACTTGCCTCGAGATGTTGACGACAAAGACTGACCTTCAGATGTTGATGTCGACAAAGACTGGCCTTGAGGTGTTGATGTCGACAAAGACTGGCCTTGAGATGTTGACGACAAAGACTGACCTTCAGATGTTGATGTCGACAAAGACTGGCCTTGAGGTGTTGGTGTTGACGACAAAGACTGACCTTCAGATGTTGATGTCGACAAAGACTGGCCTTCAGATGTTGATGTCGACAAAGACTGACCTTCAGATGTTGATGTAGACAAAGACTGACCTTCAGATGTTGTTGTTGACGATGTTAAAGGTGTTGACGGTGTCTGGCCTGTTCCAAATTGAATGTTGGAGACCCCACGCGGGACAACAAGAATAATAATATTGTCCTGTTTAGCATCTGAAAATAAAAATATATTTTTATATAACATATATGAAAATATAAATATATATATGAAAATATACACCTGTTTGACCTTGGGAAATGTAATTCTGACCAATACAACAAATTAGCCTCTTCAATGCTGTTTGACGTTTCAACGCAGGCGTCGAATCGCGCCTTCGCATATTCCATAGTGTATGTTGTTGGGGTGTCCACAGCCCGAATTCGTAGAAGGTGGAAAAAGCGTTCGATGGTTAGATGGGTGCACAGTGAATCAAAACAAAAATTTCCCCGACTTGACAACATTTGTTGCAGCGTCATCAGCGATTGGATGTAAACGGGGAGGCTGTAAGTTTGACACCGCCTTAAAACTTTCAGCAATTTGGCAATAATTTGTTGTTTTTGTTGCAAAGTCAAGTCAATGGTGAGCATTGCAACAAATTCGGTCATTGCCGACATAAATTTGATGGTTGCCTTCATGTTGTTGTTGTTGCCTCCCTCCTCGTGCAGTTCCCCCAGAACGTCATTGTTATATAATTTGTGATAGGATTCCATTTGGAAGACATCATAAAAATAATCGTTTTGTAAAGGTTCATAATTGGGACATCTATCTGGCACATAATCAAAATTAATGCCAGGCAATTTTTTGAATATAAACTTATGAGTCAGGCTCACTAGCAAGTGGTATACATCAAAGATAAAAAATTTTTTGATGAAACATAAACAACCGTCACGGTATCGTGGCACGTTCACATGAATTGGCGCCGAATCGCCGATGTATGCCACCACCTCTGCTCCGAGACTCTCTGCTTCAGTGCTTAGGTTCGTCAGCATTTCGATAACATTAGCTTTAGAGTATGTTTCCCGGCAATCAATCGCAATAAACACCCACCAATTCTTCACGGCACCGTACAAAATATAGGCGTATGCTTCCTTCATAGTGCGGTGGTTAATGCGGAGAGCATCAAATGTTAAGTAGCACACCCTGTCACTTGGGTCCATGTCCCTGAAAAAAGCTGTCAGTTTCCCTTTAATAGTATCGGTAAAACCATTGGTACATCGTGGAAACCAAGATTCCACGACTGCAGGAGTTGGAAGGTTTGATCGCTGGCACATCCTCTGATATTCAATCCTGCCCAATGATAGTAGTTTTTGCACGAGGTCAATACGCTCATTTCCATTTTGTTCATTATCCATTTCGAAGCACAACGAAGGACAACTGCAACGCTTGAATAATAATCACCAACGCTTTAACAAAAGTCACCAAAAGTAGAAATTGTTCCTTTTATCTGGTTGAAAACTATCCTTATCAAAATGTATATTGAAATATGGGACCCATTCGCAGAAAATAAAAAAATTTTCTTTTAAATCGCAAGTTTTTTTAAGTAGCCGGCCTTTGGCCTGGGATTTAAGACTTTCTGCTATGGACAGGAGCCAAAAAATTTTTTTTAATCGTAATTTTTTCCGGAAGAAACACAAAAAAAGCACTATGTGTGGTAATTTTTATATAATTTTCTGCGGTGGGTCGGCAATGGAAAATAACATAATAATATGTAACACTTACCTGTATGTATTGTAAGCATGCTTCGAAATCTGAATTAGTCCCTTTTTTAAACTTTTTCTTGAAACTTTTTAAAGGAACAATAAGTGACAAGAATTTTGTTGTAATATATTTTTGTCAACACATTGCAAAGCCTAATCTTCTTTTATGACTTTTCATAAACATTTGATTTCCTGGTAATTTCATTGCGCTTATGAGATCCTTGCTGTAAATTCATAAAAAATCATTAGTAAATTAAACAAAAATAATTTTTGATTGAAAAAACTTACCGATAAAGCTCTGCTGGTGCTTCGGTTGAAATTCGTTTATATATACTAGACATTTTGATGTCAGACACCGATCTTGCCTGCCATGCTGCAAAGACTGGCCTTGAGGCGTTGGTGTGGACGACAAAGACTGACCTTCAGATGTTGATGTCGACAAAGACTGGCCTTGAGGTGTTGGTGTTGACGACAAAGACTGACCTTCAGATGTTGATGTCGACAAAGACTGGCCTTCAGATGTTTCTTTCTTTCTTTCCTGTGCCTGGTGTTGGTGCTGACGTCAGGCCTTTCAATACCTCATCATGTTTTTTACTTCGATTAGACATTTTATTATAGAGCCGGCCACGTTTGCCTGTCCGATAATATTAAACATTTGATTTTCTGGTAATTTCATTGCGCTTATGAGATCCTTGCTGTAAATTCATAAAAAATCATTAGTAAATTAAACAAAAATAATTTTTGATTGAAAAAACTTACCGATAAAGCTCTGCTGGTGCTTCGGTTGAACTTCGTTTATATATACTAGACATTTTGATGTCAGACACCGATCTTGCCTGCCATGCTGCTGCCGATGATGAAGAACTGCCCAGAGCTTTAAAGCTTGTGGAACACCAGGCTAAATCATCAACACCACCTGCTGTTCCAGATGCGGATGTTGTTGTAGCATGTGTTGCTGCTGCTGATGTTGTTGCTGGATTGTCGATATCTATTTGTGTGACATTTGTTGTTGTATTGCTTGATATTATTAATGCCGTTGTTTTGTTGTGTGACTTTAGAAAAGTTGGTCAGTTACAGTTAACAGTGTCCTCCACAGGCACACAGCCATTCAATTTTTCTGCTTTGTTTAAAGCGTGAGACACACAGTCTCCTCCACAGGCACACAGCCATTCAATTTGTCTGCTTTGTTTAAAGCGTGAGACACACAGTCTCCTCCACAGGCACACAGCCATTCAATTTTTCTGCTTTGTTTAAAGCGTGAGACACACAGTCTCCTCCACAGGCACACAGCCATTTAGTTTTCCAATATCCAATGGAACATATCCATTGGTTAACACTTCGTACAATTTTTAGATGCTTTTCCTAGAAGATCAAAATTCGAAATGAGTCTAAAGAAAAGTTTGTAGCTGTGAAAATTCTCTACAAGACTGACTTCTAGCTTTCTTCGTGAGTTTTACCATTTTTGAGATTTAGAAGTTCAGTTCAAATGTTTAGGTTTTTATCTTAAGTCTTCAAGATTTTGCTTGAAACTCGCAAGTCATACCAAATAGGGATTAAAGAAAATTTTGTAGCTGTGAAAATTCTCTATAAGATTCGCAGATTTTCTTAGGTTGTACCATTTTTGAGATATATACAGTTAGTCAACTATATTATTGCAAATGATGAAATTTTACAAAATTAGACTTTCAATTAGGAATTACTTCAAGAAATTCTTTGAATAAAGTTGGGTTTTTTGTAAATATCTGTTGATTTACCTGTTAATGACAACATCAAGCCAAAAAATGCAGAAATCGGTTGTTAATTACATAAATACCGGACAAAAAGTACAGTTACCTAGTTTTTGTGGTGTCAACTAAACAATTGCAAAATGAACGAATGTGCATAAAATCGTGTGATTTTTCCAGCGATTTTTTGCAATTAAGTATTTTTATAGGTTTTATGGTATGTGAACATCTAGATCTATAATTTTTTAACATAAATTAATTGTTTTGTGTGTAACATAGTCGTTATATTCAGAAAAGGAGAAACTCAGGTAAACTAAAATTCGGAAAATATTCTACATTTGGTCTATTCCTGTTATAATAATTGTAAAGCCGCCAGAGAAATCGTTAAAATCACTTCTCACTCGATTTCAACTGTCAATTCCATAGCTCAAACGTCAAATGAAATCTCATCTGGATTTCATTTGACGTTTAACCTATGGTTTTGACAGTTGAAATCGAAGGGATTTCGTAAATGTAAACCAAGCATAAGATTATTAATTTCCTTTTTTAGGGGGGGGGGGGGGGGGGGGCCTTAATTGGGCCATGATTTCAACTGTCAATTTCATAAACGGATTTCAGCAGTGCGATTCTCTACAAAAATCGGTAAAATGAAAACGCAAAATTATAAAAAAGTCCAAAAAATGTTGACAACACTGTTGCCATCGGTAGTACTTAGCGACTAGTTTATTTTGGTTTCTAACAAAAAGAAGTAATTTGGAGTCGATTTAGCCCTGTGCCCTATTCGAACGGATCATTCGATTTTAATCAAGATCGATGATGAGCCATAATAATAATGACAAGGTTATATGAAGTAGGTTTTATTGTTTCTATCGGTAGAGTTTACCCTGAGTTTACACATGATAGGACAGTTGAGTACATGTATTGATTGCCTGTGTGACGTAGGCGTGCAGACAACTGCTAAAAAAGGTGTAAAAGTATGAATGAAAATCGTCGATTTCTCTTTGTTTTCCGTTCACATATTTTGTTTTTGTTTTGTTGCATCACAGTCCAGTTCTCTGTTTTGTTATTTGAAATAGTTTTGTTTTCATTTATACAAAAATGTCCTAGAAAATTACCAGGAAGTGCCGAGGCAACTAGCGAAATGTTTGCATGTATTAGTAAATCAGAGTTATATTTGCAGACAGTCTGTATTGTGTAAACCCCAAGTTAGCGTCAACTTTATTTTCGGATATGAACTAGATACATACCCAGCAAAATGTTCGATGACAAATCATGAGTTAAATCATGGGTGCAACCCAGCAAAATTAAATGGAAGTGATTCCATGTGAAATCATGATTTCACTGGTTCTTTTGCATGAGTGCGAAAGGAGTCGTGAAAGATCCGATCCTTTTCATCGTATTTTCATGAGTGCAATTGAAGTCGTGAAAGATCCGATCTTTTTCATCGAATTTTCATGAGTGAAATTGAAGTGGTGAAAGATCCGATCTTTGTCATAATATTGTCATGAGTTTAAATAAATTGATAAGTACCCGCACAATAAGTTATCAAATACTCATGTACCCGAATATTTGTGTACTTGCAGAAGTAATTGTTAAAATGAAAATAAAAGTCAGATGAAAGTGATCGATAGTGGCAAAATTTATATATTTTAATGAAAAAAAATGTAAATTGATATAAAACAAAAGAAAAATATATTTTGTGTTTGGAAACCTGTTTCGTTTTGTGGATATTAAAAAGAAGAAGTAAAGCAATTATTGGGTGGGCTGGGCCGTGTTAACAGGATGGAAAAAGATGACACCGGCATATGAATACGAGCCATTTGACGTTATGCGACCCGAGGGAAGAACAAAACTCCAATGGAAAGGCCAAATTGAATATGACATCACAAAACATGGCATCCAAAATTAGAGAAGCAAAGTAGAAGATCGGTAAAATAACTATTAAAGAGACCATAACATGAGCTCTGTTCCTTTACGTGCCTGAGGTTACCATTTCTTACCATTTTTAACCTGCAAAGTGTTCCTTTACTTTAAAAAGCATACAATTTATATGAGACCAGTTCACCACTTTTACCATTTTTTGCCACTGTTACCATTTTTAAAAGTAAAGGAACAGACCAATGGTAACTATTACGGTATAAGTTTTTTATTGAAATAGCATAAAAGAATTCAAATTTATACTAGATTTCCCAAATGGTGAGCTTGGTTCAGAGATTGACACATAATTTATCGGATATTGGAAAAACGGAACCCCAATTTGAAAGAAATATCTTGCAGCCATCGGCAGAGATAAATATGATATTGCAGATTAATATAATACACAATTTTGAAAATTACATACAAAATAAAGAAAAGTAACATCTGGCGATACAAATCATCTGTACATTGTATTCTTATTGGTTCAACAAATTACAAAATTGTATTGCAAATTTTATTTCTGATTGGCGAAAATCTGGATCCAAAGCATTGGTGCAAGAATCCATGACAATGAACTGGTGCAAGAAGCCATGACAGTGGACTGGTGCAAGAAGCTATGACAATGAACTGGTGCAAGATGCTATGACAATGAACTGGTGCAAAATGTCATGACAATGTACTGGTGCCACATGTTATGACAATGAACTGATGCAAAATGCTATGACAATGAATTGGTGAAAGTGTGTGTCACTCCCTTGTAAATGTCATTGGTGATTCACCTAAATTTTCACCTATGACATACCGTAGTAAAAAATAGTAGCTTCTTGCACATTCTGGAACAGAACAAATTTGTAATTTTTGTATTTCCCACCCTCTAAATTTTTTCCATTTGATCCAGAAACCTATGGAAACAAAGATCGCTGGGTTGGCACGGGTTAACGTTAACCGATCGTCATAAAATTTCATATATAATGTTTTTGGATAAAATGGAAAGTTATAGTGGGGTGGGACATCCAATGTTTTTTTGTCACCCTATTGTTCATGGTACATTTAGGTCCATTAGTCCCAATTTACATTAGGGAATTTCCCTTGCGTCAATTGTCAGTTTGTGGGTGAGAGAGGATGTTGAGAGGCAAAGGGTTCCCATATACCTCACCTCTCTCTCCATCAAACTGACAATTGACGCAAGGAAAAGTGCCTAACTAGGCGTTTACACCAGACAGTTTGTCCTCAAATACAACTCTGATTTATGAACTAATATCATGTTCACACAAACGTTTCAATTACGTTGTTCGCCTGTCGAACTACGTACACGAATTAACCCATTTCCACGACACCATTCGTAATTAACAGAAACATAAACAAAATTTCCTTCATTTTTGTTTCCATATTTTCACGAAAATTTGAACCGAAAACACATAAAATATACCTTAAATGAATAGGAAAAGCAATAGACTTTCCTTCAAATGTATCTTCTATATTTAACTATACACATTTCATTCATTTTTTCCATAAATTCTGAATAATTTTGTATTTTCAATATATTTTTATATGTTTCTATTTTCAAAATTAAAGACCATGGTAGAACAAATATAAGGTAAAGTTAATACTACAACAAATACAACTCGAACAACAACCACAAAGGAATTTGTTTTTGTTTGTAACGTTACTGCCAGTTGTATTTGTAAATAAAACAAGGAAATGTCTATAAATTATTGGAATTTAAAAAACTAATAATTTTTCACATTTGGTTGAATATTTTGGAAAACATGAAAGAAAATTCGTTACATTTTTAATTTTTTTTGTTTCCACATCATTCCACTTAATGCATAAATTCTCGCAGAAAGTAGAATTCTTGCAGAAAAGTTTGGGGTCGCTGGAAATTCATAGAAAAAGGAGAAGCTGTTTCAATGTTTTGTTTTAGAAATCAAAGAAGCACATGTTTATTAGGGCTTTATTTTTTTTAAATTTTAACAAAATACCTCACATATTAACAAACGTTGTATCGCCTCTACAAGCGGTGATTTACTGCACGGCTTATCGTTCGTACTTGGAGGAGGTTACATATCATTGATATGAACAAGTCTTTCTGGGAAATCGTTTTTCGGAATGATATATTTTTTTCTCAAAAAAGATATGTCCCTAATGTACATCGAAATAGAAATAAATGTATAAAATGTCATATGAAATTTGACACTAACGTTACAACCCAGTTCAGTCAGCTGTGTATTGCTGCTACCTTTTCTTAGTCCCAATTTACATTGGGCGAGTTTACTTGCGGCAATTGTCATTTTGTAGGAGAGAGAGGTGAGGCATATGGTAACCCTTTGCCTCTCAGCACCCTCTCTCACCTACAAACTGACAATTGCCGCAAGTAAACTCGCCTAATGTAAATTGGGACTTATTCTACCATGATTAAAGACAGAGAGACATGCCAAAACGATGTTTGTGTATACAGACTTTCAGTTATTTGTTTCCTTTTTGTTTCTGATTTTTTTACGCGATTTTGAACTAATGGACAAGAAATGTGTGTGGAATTAAGAAGCAAACACAACTATCTTCCTTCTGCATATACATATATAAAATGTTTAGTTCATTACTTTTCATTCATCTTTTTTCTAAAAATTTTTATGTTTTCAACAAATTTTTCAATTTTGAATTTAGACATTTCATAATTAATTTGTTCGATAAATTCTCTCATTTGTTAGAGATAGGACATATTTTATTTATCGTTGTTTGGAGAGTATTTCTATTTGAACAACGTAGAAAAATCGTCGTTCGTTAAGGTAGAATTAGACGTGACATAGCCATAACACCATAGCCATAGAAAACCAAAACCCACCCAGCAAAAAGTTTGCATCCGCGGATGCAGTTAAATCACTAGAACAATTGCCGCTGGAGTACATCTTTTCCTATGAAATCACCTATGAATTTTACAAGAGAGCGTGCAGCTAGGATGCACTCCATTTTGCTTCCACGGCACACTGCTAGGATGCACTCCATTTTCGATCCAAATCACAGCCTTTGATGTAGTGTTTTGTATTGAATTTAAATGCAGTCTAAAGATGTTATAAACTGCAAGCCATTGCAAATATCCCAAAATAAATAAAATACATTGCTTATTCGTGTAAAACAAGAATATTAACTTTATAAAAACTCCCCATTAAATTTGGTCGCAACTAAGTTTACTTCCTCTACTCTGCTTTTTATGACATCGAAATTGGTATTGCTTCATCATCCAAATGGTTTTTCATTTTTCGTCCTACTTCAGTTCAGATTTCCAAAAAAACTCCAACTCCACTTAAAAAATATTTTGCGTTTCGTGAATTACAGCAATGTTCATAACTTTAGTTTGTATTTCCTTATTTTTTATAAAACAAATTCTTACCCCCAGTTTTTGTAACTTATTTTTGTTCGTTCGTCTGTATTCGTAATAATTTAGGCATTCATAGCTCAGCCCCCAGATGACATACACATCTAATTTTTCATATAACCGTTCCATATATCATTAAGGATTCCTCATTTAAAAATCAGCGCTCTACATTTGCGCTAAAGCGAGTAAATCGATCTACAAAATTTGACAATTCGTGTGAGAAGAATAAATTTTTTTACAAAAACTGGGGGTTAGAATTTTAACACTCTTTCTTGTCTTCAGAAAAAAAGACTGCGACTGTAGGGATCAAAAAATTGGCTTGCTTGGCTAGGGATCTTTAAGCGAGTGCCTCCAAAATGTATCGAGCGCAGTGCATTTTCATAACTCCGTGTGGACTGCATCGAAAGATGTATTGAAATCACAACTCTACATTGCACTACTTCCAAACTTTTTTGCTGGGCCAATTGATTTCTTATGGTTATGTCTATGGCATCATGTTATGTCACTACTAATCGAATACATTGATTTCCATATGTTTGGTTCAATCAGCTGATTGATATAGCCTTATGGTTATGTCACGTCTAATTCTACCTTTAATAGAATTTTGTGTGAGGAAATAAGTAATTTATTCGTAGTTATAGGTCGAACAACGAATAGAGAACGAACGACGTACCGTGGAAACGGGCTATAACACATACACACATTTGTCGGCTGTCTTCCAGCTGCCCATAATTTTTTTTCAAAAACAGTCGTTTTTGACATTTTTTGTAAAAACGTGTGAGATAATAATTGAAATATGTTGAAAACAAAAGAACATGAACAAAAACAAAATATGTGAACGGAAAACAAAAGGAAATCGATTATTTTCATTCATAACTTTACAACTGTTTTTGCAGTTGTCTTCACGCCTACGTCACACAGGCAAGTTTTCGGATTTTGACAATCAATACATGAAGTCAACTGTCTTGCCCCTGCGTTTACACTTGACAGGACAGTTGAGTTCATGTATTGATTTTCAAAAACCCAAAACTTGCCTGTGTGACGTAGGCGTGCAGACAACTGCAAAAACAGTTGTAAAATTATGAACGAAAATCATAGATTTCTTTTCGTTTTCCGTTCACTTATTTTGTTTATGTACATATTCTTTTATTTTCAGCACATTTGAATTATCATCTCATTTCTTTTTCACAAAAATTTTAAAAAATTGTTAACCCGACTGTCTTTGAAAAAATGATGGACAGCTGGGAGACAAACGACAAATATATGTATATGTTAGTAAATCAGAGTTGTATTTGAAGACAAACTGTCTGGTGTAAACGACTAGTAAACGCAGGGTAATGAAAATATGGACCATGGTACAAATACACAGGTAGCCGCATCGGCAATTGTTGGCAACATAAGATGTCAAAATTTGACATCAATTCAATGCAATTGACACATTATGTTACCATCAGCTGGCATGATAATGCTACCTGTATTATTGTACCATGATATGGACATACTGTTTGATGTAAATGAGGTCAAAATACTATTAAAAAGGTATTTTCCAATTGACTCATATCAATGATATAGAACCTCCTCCGATTCCAAACAACGTGCCGCACAAAGTATGGAACCACTTATAGAGAAGTTTTGCGGATAATGTGGCTGGCATTCTGCGAAGGGATTTAACCCACCGCTAATATGGCGCCCAACCTGGACTTACTATCCTTGTACCGTATTCCATATTGCAGTCTTGCATATTATGTGTGGATCCATTTACTCACATACTAAAAAATTAGTTTTTGATTGTTTGTATTAATACTTTCTCGCAATACTGTACTGTGTGTGTCATTCAAAACATGCCACGAGAGAGAGAGAGTTGAACATTCACAGGATAATTTAATATTCACCACACAGTTCACTCACCACACTCATTGAAAACAGTGTTAAGTGTTTGTCTACACACAGCTGTAAAGGAAACAATGGCACATGGACTAAAAGGACGACAATAATTATGATGATGCTACGGTAAAGAGCGATTATAACGACAAATGAGCAGAGAGAGATGGAGAACAAATTTATGGAACAAGGAAATGAGAACGTGTGTTAGCAACAGGGACAAGGACCGACCGACCAACCGAGAGAATGAAAGTGTGAGAGAATAGTAATTTATGCAGAAGTATAACACAGCATAACAATCAACCAAGGATAGAGGATGTGATGGTGACACGTCTGTGGGCAGGCTGGCTGACTAAACTACACTCACACAGTTTGCTTGCTTACCTTTTTTATGCTCTTCTTCCTCTAGAGCTGTGTGTGTGTGGTTGCTTGCTTGCTTTTTCTGTGTGTATTCGTACGCATAATCGAATCCTGTATTTTATCCTGTATATTGAGGGTGTGACCGGGTTAAATAGAAAAATTTTCATACTTTGTTCGCTGCTCAAAATGTAAAGTTCTGTTTTACGGTCGTCCTCGGTGTGTGATAGTAAAAAATTTCAAACCGCAGACAAGAAATACTAAGTGTGTGTCCATTTGTGTGTGTCTGGCCAAGAAAAGAAAATTTTAAATAATTCTGAAAAAAATATTTCCAATCAGAAGACTAATTGAATTAACGCAAAACAAAAATTCATGATTTCAAAATGAAATTCAAAAAAAGCTAACAGAAAAAGGTCAAATGGTCTGAGTCTGGTCTTGGAAAACGGTATAACGAGACGCGTAACATAAAATGCAAAATTTTCCAATTCGAATTGTAATTGAAATGAAAAAAGTCCTATGCTATGATACATACATAACTAATGTGTGAGAAGAAAATCCTTAAACAGTGCAAAGCAAAACGTCATGAATTAATAGTGCAAAACCACGGATATACTTAGTTGGTATGTGTGCCATAGATACGACGAATTCGCCTTACAGCTAGAGGCAACCACTTAGCCAGCTAACCAGGCAGTCAGCCAGCCAGTCATAGAGCTAGCTAAGCTACTCCAACCCACTCAAAGGAAAATCTACATTAGCTCAGCGAAATGGAACAAATCAGCAGCAGGAGTATCAACATTTGAACAATAGCACAAACCCAGAACCAAGAAAAAAAGGATACAACAAATCGTATGTTTGTGTGTGTACGTAAATACATACGTGTGTGATACTTTTGTACTATTTTTTAATTATTTTAATAGAATTAAGTTGTGTAGTAGTCACTCCCTGTCTGCAGGAAAAAAACTATTCATCATCATCGTCATATCAGCATTACATACTTTGTTATTTTTTTCGTACATATAAATCCCCTTATTCTGTCGTTTACTTTACTTCCTTTTTTGAGTATTTCCTTTACTTAGTTTTCCCACACCCGAATTTTGTTTGCCAAAAAAAAGTATTCCTGCTTTAGTTGGTCTCATTACAGAGCCAAACCAAAAGAAACACACCGATTTTTAATCACACCACCCACCTTCAGTTTTACTCATTTCCCTTATCTTCCAACCATCCATCCTCCATGCATGACGATGTCCTTGCAGTTCTTAAGTTGCAATAGTTTATACATCTCTACAGTGTTTTTTTGCTGCTGCTGTTGTTGTTGTTTGATACTTTCTTCTATCAAGTAACGTTGGCGGCGCTCAGAGATGCCAGGTCAACATAAATCCCCCAAATAGAGATTTCTTTTTCCTTTTTATTCCTTCCTATGTTTTGGGAGAGTGTTATGACTCCCTTTTGAGGATTTACATTGAAACTAAAACTACCCACCATCCATCGGTATGCGGTGTGAGGTAGTCTGTAAAGTACTCAAACATCAATTGTTTCCCTTTTTTTGTATTATTTTTCTGGCTCTCTCAAATACACAAAAGAAGGCATGTGTATTTGTAAACATTTCTTAAAATATCCTAGTTTATTTTTTTTTCCTTTGAGAACAAAAATGGAATTTGTAGAATTTGAAAAGGAAAAATAATTTTATTAGTTTATGATTTCTAAGAACCTCGAAGTGGGGATAAATCACTCCGAAAAAATTAGGGTTAGAATGTCAAAAAATAATCCTTTAAGAGTCCTCGTAAAATTGATTATGGTAAAACAGATTAGCAGAGTAAAAATACGTTCAGATTTACAAAGTCTACGGGATTTCAAATGTCAATTTCATACCCAACAATTTTAAGAGAGAGAATTTATATGACATATAAGCAGTGCAAATCTAAACTTACTAAAATGATGTGAAAATGCACATTGGAAAATTGAAACGCTTGAATATATTTCTGATTGAATATGGTTTTGGTAAAAAACACTACTTCCGTCAAAGCTGCGTTTGGTTCCTATCGTCCAGTTTATAGCGGTTAATGTTTTCCATGGGTGAGTCCATGCTTCCTGCAATGGTATTTGTTTTTCGTTCCTGTCGTCCATGCTTCCTGATAGAGTTGGGCAATCTAGTTCCCGGAGCGGATCGATCTTTCTAGTTCCTTAAAGTAGTTCCATAGTTCCAAATAGTTCCGAGATCGATATAGTTCAACGAATCTTTCTCTTTCGTCGTTCTTTTCATTCCAAATAGTTCCGAGAGCGAAATAGTTCAACGAATCTTTCTCTCTCATCGTTCTTTTTTTTATTTTTTTTATTTTATTTATTTGCTTTGCAATTGAAGCCAATTTTGAGGCCAATTTATATAATTACAAAGAATCCACCTAAATATCATAGCTACTCTAAAAACAATTTCATATATATAATTCATCTTAAATCTAGAAATTGGAGATCTAATTATTTTGGTTACAGTTATATTCTTTAATTTTTTATAAAATTCTTCATTATGTCATAGCTACTCTTTTCGTTCCGAGACCGAAATAGTTCAACGAATCTTTTTTCGTCGCTCTTTTTGTTTTTTTTTTCATTCCGAGTTCCGAGACCGAAATGTTTTCATTGTTTGGTGAATGAATTGACATAAAAATAAATAAATTGCAGCGAACAAACAGCAACAACGAAAAATCGACGTAGGCGTTAAATTGAAGGAACGAGAAAAACGAAAGGAACTATGTATATGAACTAAAGGAACTATGAAAACGCAAGAGCTGCATATAGTTCCAATAGTTCCTTGTCCGGAATAGTTCCTTGGAACTAGTTCGTTCCGGAACTACACAACTCTACTTCCTGATATACATGTATGGTCTGTTCCTTTACTTTTGAAAATGGTAAAACTGGCAAAAGTAGCAAAAGTTGTAATCTACTTCAATATGAATTGCATGGTGTCTGAAGTAAAGGAACGCTTTTCGAGTAAAAAGTAGTAAAAATTGAAGATTCTTGTACGTAAAGGAACAGAGCTATAGTCTGAAGTCACTAGAAATTATACGGTGACCAACAAAAATGATAGGAACTATAAAATATAATATCTTTTTCAAATCAAAATTATGTTCGAAGGTATCAACAACAACAATTTTCCGTACCTCCCTCACAAAAGTTCGAAATTTTCCCTTAGTTGTAGTTTAAGGGTTATTCGAAGGTTGTTGTGAAATGTTTATTGAATGTAGTTCTTTTAATTTTTCTTTTTTTGTGGGTAAGTCCATACCTTAGGCTTAATGACCCACAAGCTGAAAAATTTAAAAAAAAATCCTACTATGACCACCTAAAATGACTGGTTTGTGGTCTCTCGATAACGGTCTGAAAGTTCCAATAGTTCTACACCAGACAGAATTAATCAGAGCATAACTGAGATCTATAATATCTTGGAGATCAAACCGAGCGCCAAAGTTGTCTGAAAATGTTAAAACTTGTTGTAGAATCACGATGCGCCTGAACTAACTTTAAATAGAAGATACTTACACCTGGAAAGTTTTTGCGGATTGTGAAACAGCAATGTTCATAGATGATATAAATAAAAAAAAATCGCCGGAACGCTTTTTAAACAAATCGCGATCAAAGTTCACATATTTAGGGTTTTTACCTTGAGCGATTCGTTCCAAAATTTTATTTTGCCCAAACTTAGTTTAATTTCGAAGATGGACCATATCGGTCCACACCAACGGGCATCCCTCCACAAAAGTTCACAATTTTTCTTTAACATGGTGTGAACGATTACTTTCGAATGGAGCACTCGATTTGGTCCAAACTTTGTATATCGTATTATTTCTTTCAGATATAGATCGAGATCGAATATGGACTACATTGGTCCACTACTTCGGGTACCTCCCACACAAAATTAAAAAAAGGATGTTTAAGAGCTCCTCTCGGATTACTTTGAAATTTGTTTCAGCAGGTAAACCTTGTACAAATCAATATATGTATTTTATATACGGCCTAATTATTGTGTTTACGTCTTTTTGGTTAGATGCTGAGGGTATAGAAGTTAGAGGCACAGCTGGCTCATACATTCTTACTTGTTTTTATTTCGAATTTTATCCTTTGACCCGTCTGGAGAATATTATTTTACTTACTTTGCGAATTTTGTCCTATACGTCAAATTAAGAATGTTATTTATAGCTTTATTTTCTCGTTTTTATCGCGAGTTTCACGAGTTTGATCTCGTCTTCCACTTGTTTTCTCCTTTGGGGTCTTGGGCTTTTCGTTATGCGTTTACCACCATGGTCAATGTTGATCATGTAATGCAAAGATAACAATAGGTATGTTGTCTAATCGGGCGCCACCTTTATATGAGGCCACAAACACATTGACGGCGAGTGGTAGACTCCACCGCTACAATAGAATACAAGAATGTTTTGGTTCTATAATCCGCACGACAGTAATACGTCTAGCAATTTTCCCTGATATCGCCGAAAAATTTATTTTTCTCTAAAACCTAAAATATTATTTTTCTCTACCTCCGCCACACTATGAACATGTAACGTGTTGAAGACACATCTTTATTTTAAGAACTTTTTAAGTCAAATCGGGCGCCACTAAACTATAACAATCCTTTAACTATTCATGCACCTGTTCAAAATATTCCGAATTATTTAACACCAAAATACCGACATTTATTATCCTGCTAACATAACTTTAGGTCTGGAAGTTGAACGAATGACAGACGCAACCACCTGCTGTACTTGTCAAAATTCATCGAAGAATTAAAATTAACAAGTAAAAAAGAATCAGTCGGCTTTGACGACAGAGATATACCCTCAGCCTAGGTGAATTTAAACATTCATTTCGGACCAAATCGGTTGATCAGTTCGAGAGTTATAGTGTTCTCCAGCCACTATATATGGTGAATTAGGGGTTTGGGCTGTTTTCTCAAGAAGTATGGACTTGCCACTGAAAAAAACTTTTACCATCGCAATTTTAGTAGCGAATGCAGGTTGCTTCAACAAAAAAAAAAGTTATTCGAGAGCAGTCCTTAAAGTGAACTTATCCGAAATTTTGTGTGGGGGTACCTGAAAGAGTGGACAAATATAGTCCATATTCGAATTTATTCTATATATGGTAGATAAATTAGGACGTGTAAAGTATGGATCAAATCGGTCAAATCCGATCATTTTTGAACTTTTGTGGGGGAGGTACCTGCAGAAGTGGACCGATATGGCTTATCTTCGAACTAAAACTATGTTTGGACAAACTTTTACGAAGGCCAAATTTTGGACCGAATCCGCAGATCCGTTGGAGAGTTATCTTGCGCTCGAACCACTACACACGGTGTCATAGGGTTTTTGTTTGCAAATTTTAGGCTATTTTCTCAGGAAGTATGGACTTGCCCCTGATGAAACTTGTACCGTCGTATGGAGGGCCGTGAATACAAGTTGTTACAACAAAAATCAAAGCGATTCGAGAGCAGGTCCTAAACTAAACTTATCCGAAATTTTGTGTGGGAGGTACCCGAAGGAGTGGCCCGATTGAGTCCGTATTGGAACATCATCTAAGTCTGGTAGAAGTTTCACAATATGCAAAGTATGGGCCAAATCGGTTATTCCCTTCAAGAGTTATCTTGCGCACACATTTTCCGAACATTTGTGGCGGGAGGAGTGGGCCGATATAACCCATATAATCGGTTGATCCGTTCGAGAGTTATCGTAAGCTCCAGCCAGACAGACAGACGGACGGACATGGATAAATTAACTCCAAATATCTGAAACGGATTTCATCCCAACATACTCGTACTTGGGGTCTAAAACCATTATTTCGATGAGGCACATTTTGGCCGTATGAAAGTGTATTACCCTCGTTATCATAAATGCTGAGGGTATAAAAAGTAGCTATATTTCACTAAAACTTTTCTAAAAATTAACCAAAAGGATAACAAATCATTATTTTCACTGTCAACTAAGGAATTGCAAAATTCACAACAATTCAGTCTTACACGGTATTTTTCGAAAAGTTGGCTCTAATATTTCGTATTCCCACCTTGGGCATTAATAACAGCATGTAAACGTCATTGAATTTAATAAATGTGTAAGTTTCGGAATGTCATATTCCAATGGTATTTTTTGCCATTCTTTTTTAATGCATTTTATTTAGCCTTCCTGTTAGTGGGCGACCTATTCCCGACTTTATTCTTCAGATGTACACATGAATTGTCGACGATGGGGTTAATATCTTGACTTTGGACTGGGGTGTCAATGACTGGTGCAGTTTTATAACAACCAATTCCTGCATAAATAAGATTTCTTTTATTTATTATTTTATTCCACATTCCTTCATATTGCAATTATTTTGTTGACATCAGAAAATCGTGGTACTTATACTTTTTTCCTATACCATCAATTTGAAAATTATAATATAAATAACGGGAGAAATACTCACCACGGGAATGAAAAAATTTCAGGTACATGTACAAAAAACACTAAATACTTCAAAAGTTCTCAAACAACTGACTACATTCTTCACTTCTGTCTGGGAATTGTCGTTACAGATTACATATAAACAAAAAAAAAAAAAAACAAACCGGTTTAAAGCATTTTTTAAATAAACACATTGTCCCACTGCACTATAGGTAATTTGCCCAGTTTTTGAGGCAACTTTTAATAATAATAATTTTTTAGTTGGCATTGAAAAAAGAACATGTCAAAATTTATTAATATGAATGATATTTTTCAATATAGCGTCATTATCGCGGTTTAAATTGCAGTCAAAGTGAGAATTTCGAAGAAGAACTAAAAAAATATATATTGAAAGGCATATTTCAATGTATTAAAAACCGCGGAAAAATAAACCAAATATAAATATGTGTAATATGGAATAGATTGACAATTGCGAGAGGAATTTATTTAATGTATAATATAGCTTAAACATTTTGGGTAGCGACCAAAAAACACAAAAAGTCAGAAATAAATATTTTATTTTTCTTCAACTCACTTCATATAGACTTATACTAAATTGGCCGTGTTTGGCCGTGATTTTGCCACCTAGAACACATTACTGAAAGTTCTCTGCATTGGTATTACTAGGTTTCAAAACCCGATTTTGCCCGTTTTTTGATATTTATGAGATTTTATTAGGTTACTTCTCAATAAAAAGTCCTAAAATTGTGGAAGTTTGGCTTGAGGAAATAAACAATAAATGTAAAAAATATTGTTGTTTACCATTTCATTGCAAGTAAAATAAGTAATGGCGACAAATTGTTCGGTATATCCGTGGTTTTCTATAAACGGTGCGGCAGTAGTAAGCTTTATTTTATGTCTCTATTACATATTAATCATTGATACGGTTTAAAGGAGAACTAAACTCGTCTTTATTAACGTCAGTTCAAAAAATATACAAAACTGTAATGACAATTCGTTTGAAAATCTGCTCGCGGGGACAAAATTTTTGTTACTTACTACCGTGATCGTTTTCAACAGCTTGTTGTGTATAAGAAAACTAATGAAAATTGCATTGGAAGATATAGCTTTGTTCGTTATATACGTAGTTGCTTATAACCGTTGTTCGTTATATCCGAATTTATCTGTAAAAATCTTTGTTTTATTTCACTTTTACACATAACTAATTTAAAAAGATAAAAAATCCTTTAATTCCGTTGTTATTAATTTTTGTCTCAAAAACAGGGCAAATTACCTATAGTGCACTGGAATGACAAAAAAATTGGGGACACGAGTAAAATGTCTCAAAATCATAATTTAAAAAAATAAAATTTTATTTATGGGCAAAAACTAAAACTTTGCGTTTTGCGTGTGCGTTCAAAAATAAAACAAGTGAGAAAAGGCTATAGTCGGTACTGGGCCGACTATGTGATACCCTACACCACTACCTCTGTGCATAATCTTTTCACTCGAAAACATTTCTTTTAGGGAGATACGAAAGTTTTCACATATCTGGCTCTTATACCAAATGACTTAAGGCAAACTGAACCAAAATAATTAATATTTAATTGTATATTTGACTGCTTTCGACATCACCAACATCAATAGGCTTCAATCTCTCTCAGAAAATTTCGTGATGATCCAATCAAAATTCCGAGCTGTAGTGTTATTGCAGAAAAAGTGGAAAAAATGTATGTATTACCGACTATTGCGATATCTCTATTATTTGACTACCTACGCCAACTTAATTTGCATAATTTTAAAGATGGGATGTTCTACTTTCTTAGTCAGACTTTGCTTTTAGAAGGTCCCAAACCAAAGGTGTGATATCCGTCATTATTATTAAAATCGCAAAAATGAGAAGTTGGGTTTTATTAGCGACTATTGCGATATCTTCGTTGTTAGATCACCTACGACAACCTACGTTACATTGTTGTGAAGGTGATATTTTATATATATTGACTTTTTCTCCAAATAAAGTTTTTGCTCATTCCGACCCCTAAATATTGTCCGACCATCATCAAAATCAATAGGCTTCTTCCTCTGTGAGACCCTCATTAACCCTCGAAATTTCGTGACGATCCGATCAAAATTGCGCCCAGTAGCGTGATTTCCAAAAAAATTGAAAAATGGGATGTATTATCGAATATTGCGATATCTCCGTTATTTGGTCACCTACGCCGACTTAGTTTGCATCACTGTAAAGATGGGATCTTCTACTTTCATAGTAAGGCTTTGCTTTTGGAAAGTATCCAACCAAAGCTGTGATATTCGTCATTATAACTAAAATCGCAAAAATGAATATTTGGGTTTAATTTGCGACTATTGCGATATCTTCGTTGTTTGATCACCCACGAGAATCTACTTTACATCGTTAGAAAGGTGATATTTTCTACTTTCATTGTCAGGTTTTGATTTTGGTATACTTCTTATAGAAGCTGAGATATTAGCTTTGGAAAAAACGTTGTCTTTTTATCCAAATAAGTTTTTTTGCCCATTCCGACCCCTAAATATTATTTGACCCTCACCAAAATCAATAGGCTTCTTCCTCTTTGAGATCCCCATTAACTCTCAAAACTTCGTGACGATCCGATCAAAATTGCGGCCTGTAGCGTGATTTCCAAAAAAATGGAAAAATGGGATGAATTACCGACTATTGTGATATCTTCGCTGTTTGGTCACCTACGCCGACCTAATTTACATCATTGTAAAGGTGGAATCCTCTACTTTCATAGTCAGGCTTTGCTTTTGGAAAGTCCCCAGCCAAAGCTGTGATATTCGTCATTATAACTAAAATCGCAAACATGAAAATTTGGGGTTTATTTGCGACTATTGTGATATCTTCGTTGTTTGATCACCTACAAGAACATACATTACATCATTAGAAAGGTGATATTTTCTACGTTCATTGTCAGGGTTTTGGTATACCCCATACAGAAGCTGAGATATTCGCTTTGAAAAAAAACGTTGTCTTTTTATCCACATAAGTTTTTTTTGCCCATTCCGACCCCTAAATATTATCCGACCATCACCAAAATCAATAGGCTTCTTCCCTTCCGGGACCCCCATCAACACCCAAAATTTCGTGACGATCCGATCAAAATTGCGACCTGTAGCGTGATTACAAGGTTTAGATGGACAGACGGACGGACAGACGGACGGACGGACGGACACACATAGCCAGATCGACTCAGCTCGTCCAGACATTCATTTTGATATATATAAGTATATATAGTATATTATTTCGATGCGTTACAAACTTTTTGGGCAAAACCAACTTATAATACCCTCCCCACATAGTGGTGTAGGGTATAAAAACAAGTATTTCCCCAGCCAGCATTTTTTGAAAATATTAATCAAATTCGAGTCTTTTTTGATCCGACTGCACGATTAAAATGCTGGAATATGAGCTCATTTTCTGATCATAAATGACTTCTATGTCGGGAGGAAAACGTAACCCCAGGCGGCTCTTCTAAACAAATCACAAATGAGTCTTCCTCTGCAATAGTTTCGAGTAATTTTTGCCCATCTTCTGATGTTATATAAAGTCTTTTTCGAGTCGAATTTTAATAATTTATTGGTGATTTGTTGATTAATTTGTGACTCTTTTCCGAGTCTTTTTTGAGTCATGTTTATAATCGTTTATGAGTCATTTTATCAGACGAAAAAATTATAAGAATTTTCTTTTTTATTCTTCTTTGTTTCTTCCCTTTCCTTTCCTTTCCTTTGTTTTGTTTTCTTTTATGTTTTGTTATGACTTTTAATTATCCCTTTAGTATACTGTTTCTTCATTCACTTTCTTCATTTCACTAGGCAAAACCTGGAAATGTGTTGTCTTTGTCAATATTCATAATATTATACCTGATATTTATATCAAAGTTTTGTAGAAAGTGTATATGAGAATATATACAACCGAACCGTTACGTTAAAAAAAAAAAAAAAAAAACAAAACAATCAGTGTTTAATCACCCACCTGTTCAAAATATTATCTGGAGATACATAATTCTAATCACTTTTCAAACGCCTGCATGACCATTTTTTGATTAAGCATTTTTTCAATCTTCTGATGATCAAAATGTGACAATAAATAACGAAAAACTAGTCACATTTTAAACGCCTCAATGATTTTTTTGTGATTGCTACCTATTTGTTGTTGTATTTTACATTGAACTCTTTTTAATCATTACAAGGAGTCACCTTCGAGTCCCTTTTTAAAAGGACTCTAAGAAGACTCCGCAATGTGATTTGTGAAACAAAAACAATCTTCCAAATGCTAGCTGGGTCAAATTGAAATACATTCATGTATTTTGTTTTTGTTTTTTAAACCCACACTCAACACGCAAAGTTATAGGTTTTGACCTTAGAAATTAAAATAGACTTTGTTCATTCTTCTAGAATAACTCGGCGCATTTATTAAAGACCATTATTACATGTCTTCTTTTACTATTGAATGTATTTGAAAACGCAAAATAAACTAATTTGGAGACATTAAAAATATAATTTTCACATTAAAAGGTGATGCCACGAACATCCTCCTTAAAATTTAATAATCACTTTTAACTTTTAGTTAACCGGAACGCTATAAATCTGTTCGAAAAATTCAAACTATAACTAAAGAAGACTTATAATAATGGGGGTTAATATATTTTGAAATATTAATGAATATTAGTGTTTTTTGAGCACTAAACGACTGGGGACTCGCCACGGTAATGAGTAACTGCACCTTGCGACCAATTTTTATACCCTACACCACTATGTGGTAAGGGGTATTATGTGTTAGTGCATTTGTATGTAACATACAAAAGGAAGCGAGATAGACCCATAGTTCCTTCTAGGGATATACATAGAATCACTTTCTGAGTTGATTTATGCATGTCCGTCCGTCCGTCCGTCCGTTCGCAACATACAGGTGGCATTTGTTGACCGATTACGCTGAAAATTTAGGAATACCATTTTTTTAGCCGTCGGAAGATCAAGTTCAAAGATGGGATATATCGGTCCACGTTTTGGTATAGCCCCCATATAACGGTACCCCCGATTTACGGTATTTTGACGTTTTCAGCTACAATTTCAGACCGATTTGGCTATAATTTGACATTTAGGGTTCTTAAGTGTCAATAAACATATATAACAAAACTTGTGGACATTGGTCCACGTTTTGGTATAGCCCCCATATAACGGTACCCCCCGATTTGCGGTATTTTGACGTTTTTAGCTACATTTTCAGACCGATTTGGCTATAACTTGACATTTAGGGTTCTTAAGTATCAATAAACCTATATAACAAAAGTTGTGGACATAGGTCTACGTTTTGGTATAGCCTCCATATAGCGGTACCCCCCAATTTACGGTATTTTGACGTTTTTAGCTACATTGTCAGACCGATGTAGCTATAATTTGACATTTAGGGTTCTTAAGTGTCAATAAACTTATATAACAAAAGTTGTGGACATAGGTCCACGTTTTGGTATAGCCCCCATATAACGGTACCCTCCGATTTGCGGTATTTTGACGTTTTAGCTACATTTTCAGACCGATGTAGCTATAATTTGACATTTAGGGTTCTTAAATGTCAATAAACTTATATAACAAAAGTTGTGGACATAGGTCCACGTTTCAGTATAGCCCCCATATAACGGTACCCCCCGATTTACGGTATTTTGACAGTTTTAGCTACATTTTCAGACCGATTTAGCTATATTTTGACACTTAGGGTTCTTAAGTGTCAATAAACTTATATAACCAAACTTGTGGACATAGGTCCACGTTTCAGTATAGCCCCCATATAACGGTACCCCCCGATTTACGGTATTTTGACAGTTTTAGCTACATTTTCAGACCGATTTAGCTATAATTTGACATTTAAAGTTCTTAAATGTCAATAAACTTATATGACAAAACTTGTGGACATAGGCCCACGTTTTGGTATAGCCCCCATATAACGGTTCATTTAAGTTCATATTTTCGTATAGCCCAGATACCTCCGAACTAGCTGTTAATGACATTTGAAGTTCCCACGTTATGTACCGATTTTCGATATGTTGAAGATTCTAGCTAAATTTTTTAACCGAATTAGGAGTTATTTGACATTAAAGGCTCCCATCAAAAACTGTCAACATAGGTCCATGTTTTATTATAACTTCTATATAACAGTACCTCCCAATTTCTAGCCCACCAAAAATTGTCAACATACATAGTTAGATATAGGCATCATAAAAAAGGGCCTCCCGAATGAAGCATAAATGTACATAAACATTATCTGACATTTTAACGTACTCACTTAAAGTTGGGGACAGGAATGAAAAGTAATTATTCCATTTTAGTTCAGAATATTTTATGGTGGAGGGTATGAAAAGTTCGGCCCGGCCGAACTTAATGCTTTTTTACTTGTTTTCATATAAATATGAGGAATATTTTATTTTGATTTTCGAGCCCCGTTTAAGGACATATTGTTTGACTTAAATTTTTTCAATATTTTTAACCCTAAATGCGTCGGGACGCAGAAACAAGTCTTTTCGCAATATTCACCCATATAGTTATTATATAAGCTATTTATTATTGAAATTGAATATAATTTTCTATATCGAAAAAATTCTTAAAATACATAACTTTCGTCAAATCATGATATTTTAATAGTACGTTTATATATAACCAGATTTAAGAATCCCACTGGGTTTCAAATGTCAATTCCATTGCTTATATTTCAAATAAATCCTCATAAAGAAGGTTAACCCTGCAAAAGGCTATAATATAAACATGGCCTAAGTGTTTATTTTAACATAAATAAATCATATGTATTAGGGTTATAACTTTTTTGCAATTTTTGCATATATCAAAATTACCACCGCATAGCCGTGTAGTGGTTATAACCCTAATATGTATACAATGAAAGGATTATTCAAAAAACTAAGGCCCATACCTATATACATCCGTATACCCTGGGCGTGTGTGGTGAAAAAGGTAGAGCACATGTATTCTTATGAGAACTACCGAAATACGTCGAGCGTATACTTTTTGTAAGTTGAACAAATTCAACTATGACAGAACGTTTTGTATGCATGTATGTGTGTGTTTTGTATTTGGGAAACAAAAGCCCAACAAAACCTGAAATCCAATTAATTGCAAAGGAAAATTATTTATTTTACGAATGAAAACATTTAAATAAGTTTTGGTTGCGGATTTGGTGTTTTAAATGTGATTTTGTACTCAACGTATTTGAGTACTACGGACGCTCAGACAGCGTTGTTGTGGTAGAAAGGTGAAATATTTGTGTACGTCCCGTCGTTATTTAGGTTTAGCAGTAAAATCAAAAAATTTTTATAAACATGTTCAAAAGGCATGTAGAAATCCTGGTCGGTGCGGAAACTTTTTTAACGAATCGAACTCGCGTTATCACGGCAATATTCGCAACATGCTACTGACGTGGTGTTCTTTTATAGCCCTAATATATATACACCACATGTGGGGAGGGTATTTTACCTTGGTTTTGGCTCAACAGTCTGTAAAACATGCAAATAATGACCTTCGATACTAAATTGTATACCTCGATTTGTCTGTTCGTGCACCTAAAAGAAGATTTTTTGTGGATGTTGATATAGCCCCCATATAGCGGTACCACTGATTTTCGATAATTTGAGGACTTTTGGTACAATTTTTAACCGAACTAGCTGGAATTTGACGGGTGCCAACATGGTGATTCGGCTATAACAAGTCGGCAAGTAGTCCCATATCAGTGAGCTTAATATCTATTTCAAATCCAAATATATTTTTTCCTGTTACTGCCCTGTTTCAGTTTCGTAACCCTGCGTTTACAAATGCCAGTATTGGCAAGACAATAGCAAAAATGCAAACCTTTTTCACAAATACATTTACAAATTTTTAAATATGAATAGAGAAAAGTGTGAATGCATTGGTGAAAATGGTTTGTAACTTTGCTATTGGCTTGCCAATACTATCTGTGTGTAAACGCCTAGTTAATCATTTGAAATTCTAGCAAATTAGATGATAGATCTATTGTAACCTCTCCTAGGGATGGGCAGCCGTATGTCGTTTCCAAGGGACAGCGCCTCTTTGCAGTTGTGCAGTGGTTGGGCTGCTATTTCCTGTCATTCATATTTCGGTTATACTCTTGCGTTGATGCCGAGTTTGGTTTTTAGGATGTCAGGGGGCTTCGCATGGATTTCATATGTAGGGGAATGTTAGCCTCTTCATATGACAGGATGACAAATAACGTAATCTGGCAACACGTCGTTTCTCTTGTGTCGGACCTATAATCGTCTACATAAGCAGACCGCCCGACTTCATCACACCTGAAGGCCACACTTTCATGGAAAAGCTAATTGCCCTATTTTCAGACAGTTCAACAATCACTGCCTCTCAGAACTCAGCAATTCATCTGATATTTAGGTAGCAGAAACGATTTTCCGAGTCATAATCATTGCCTCCCGAAGTGATACCAAATTTCCCAGCAGAGCTGTCGGGACTCGCAAATGGGCGTGATAAGCTTCATTGAGCCAACACCAGTAACCCCGAGAGTAAGGGATCTGACACTGGAAATTAACCTTCAGAAGTTTGGAGTTGCATCATTATAGGTGGAATAAGTGAACGGTTAAGTCACTTTCGAGACCTTAAAAGATGGATGTTAGGACCTCAGTCACGCACGTCCGAATGGGTGCGCAGTTTTTTTTAATCAACAATTTATCGAAATGGGGCAAAGGACGTCGCGTAAGATCTTTTCTTGTCGAGGAGGAATTACGGCAATTTATGTTGTTACAAATGCCATTAGGAACGTTTAATTATCCGAAGCGTTGGTCTCTGACGGAAGCTCCATTGTAATGTTAAAACGGCGTAATGTTGGGGTACGTTTCTTGAGCATTTCAGTCATGGAAAACTTTTCTAGAAATGGTGTCGTATATCCCATTTCATTGAGCCACTATGAATCGGCGTGCACTCATTGACATGAGAGAAGTCTGCCCTTGTCCCTTCGGGAATGTTGGGGGAACAGATGTGTGTATGTATGACTGACTTCCGTATCGTCAGTTGCTTTGCAAATGACTGAAAATATGCGAAGTATTATGTTTCTTAACGCCGTTGTATTTAACAACTGCGAAGCTACGCGTTTCTAAACGTCCAAAATACAAATTTTCAATGCAGGTAAAAAGCAGACATGTATCATTTTTATTTCTGATACATTTAGTTGCATTTTCGAGGAACAATGTATGAGTGTGCAACTGAAATATTTTGACTAAGTTTAAACAACACAAAGCAAATGACGATACGGAAGTCATCCTATATATTTGCTATGTTCCACCAACTCCAGAGGACCTCGAAATCGAATCGTATTCCACTAATTATACGATCCTGGCGCCTTCCTGAGTTTACAACTTTTCCGTGTGAGAAATATGCAAGTATCCACCACTTAATCTACGGCTCTGTTCACCAGGACAGCTGAGAAGAGCAAAGAACGTAATGTCCTGGTCAATGATAATCGAATTCCGACCACTAACTATCTCATGATTGTATGGGTCAAATTCGACAAACATCCTGGACCTCCGACAAGAAAACATAAAAATATTCAAGCGTTATATTGGCTTGAATTCCTTGAGAATTTCAGCCATGTAGAACTTCTCGAAGGAGGTGCAATATCCTTTGACTAAAACAGGAAATCTGGTGCAGTTATTGATATGGGGTTCATAATAATTTTTTCAGCTATTGGAACGAAGTGATGCAGTGGTAGCTAACTAATGACGGACTACCGCAAGCTCAAATTATTGCATACAGATGACCCCTTAAAATCTATTACCTCTAATATATACTGTTATAGATGCAGCTACACCCACCTCTTTTAAATATTTGAAAATGTATTACTTCTTTTGGCTTTGCACTTCCTGTTTATTTTACTCCCATTGCTCTCTCTCAATTCTCCACAGTTAAATAATAAATAACAAAGCAATGGTAACACTGTTACTAATTTTACTTCTGTTTTTCCCAGAAGAGGAGCATAAACTATGTATTTTATTTTCTCTTGTGGATGGATGATACAGAAACAGGAAACAGATGTGTAAAGAGCAGAGATAAACACGAACACCGAGAGAGATAAAATACAGGACTGACAAGAGAGCACTCGCTTAATACATGAGAGTAGAAAAATTTAGAGAGTTTTTGCGCACAAAACTAATGCAATTATGATGAGTACAATTGACAATTGTTTCCGTTCCGTTGTTGTCGGTTCGGTTGTTTGCAAAGGAGTTCCCGTCATTTTGTTGTATATTTACCTTTTGCAAGCATTTACTGAACTAAAGCGACAAAAACAACAATGTTGCTGCTGCTGATGATGATGATGAAAAGACAAATAACAGAGACGACACACTTTCATACATACATAAATGTGTATGTATGTATGTACTCATACATTGACAAGCCCACATGTCCTCGTTAATGTTATTCAATTTGAGGTCCATACAAAAACAACATTAAAGGTATAATATTTGCTTTTTTCGACCATTGTGTTTGTGTGTGTATGACCAAAAGGATACGTTTAGGCTAAGCTGTGACGCCCACCCACCAGCATTGCACCCTGCTATGCAAACGATTTATGTGTATTTGCTTAAAAGGAACCACTTTTGCATGCATTCTAGGTTAGTTTGACGACGAACGAGTGATGAATAATTGAGTTTTTGTCCCACACCCATGTGGATCTGAGGATTTTATAAGTCTATTTGTACTAAAAATTAAAACCTTTATGACTTTTCTAGATGTTATGGATTAGTTTGTATAAAGAACACATTTTCTTTATACTTTTTAAAGGAGATCCTTATATTCTCTAAGTAATAAGAAAATGAGATTTTTATCTGAGAAATAAGTTTGGGTTGATTGCAACTGGACTGGTTTATTTTGGTTAATATAAAGAATTATTAAAAAATTAAATTTTCAGATACCTTCCCAGTATCCATCCAGAAGTTGGATAAACAACGCACAGTCTCCAAAAATATCTATATAACACAGACATCTGTCGTGGAAAAATTGGAAATAAGTATGTAAACTTGTTTAAATTCTGCAACTGGAAAAACTAGGGTCTGTTTTCTAAAAAACCCTGCAAAATCATGTATCGATAGAATTAATTTTTATGGCAAAAATATTATTTTTTGTGATCTTAATGAAATTACACACATTATCTGTAAAACTCGACCCTGTCGAGTTACTCTGCAGCTAATATTTATTATAGTTAATGGTAGTCCATCCTAAAGAACTGAAAAAAAAAAACAGAAAAAAGTATCTGTCGACTTTGCCAACAGAGCGTGTGTGAATTGAAACATTGTTTTCCAAAAAACTTATGTATTTAGGGGAAAATGGATTAGGATTAAAACTCAAAAGTTTTGCGATCCTCGAACATATCCTTAACCGCACAAAAATGCTGAACATTTATGTAGGTGGTACCCCAAGGAGTGGACCGATGGGGCCCGCTATTGAACATAAACTAAGTTTGGGCAAAATATTTCGAGATCCACAGGTTGGAACAAATGTTGTTTCTCCGTTTATGTGATATCGGGCGTACCATTTTAGCCCATAATTTCGAAATTTTAATATTCGAAGAAATATTACGATATGCAAAGTGTGGAGGTTCACTACAAATTCCGGCCGTACGGTATTTTCTTTTGAAGCTTTTGAGGCCTTGTTTTAGGAAGTATGGACTTGCTACTCAAATCAAAACGATTCCAGAGGAGGTCCCAAACTGCACTTTTCCGAAATTTCGTGTGGGAGGTACCCGAAGTAGTTGACATAAATAGTCCATATTCAAACCGGATCTATGTCTTGGAGAAATATTATGATGTGCAAAGTATTGATCAAATCGGTTACTGATTTTGAGAGTTATCACGCGCATAATTTTAGCGAAAAGTTTTGAACGTTTGAGGGGGAGGTACCCGAAGGAGTGGACAGATATGGTCCATCTTAGAACTTGTTTTAATTTTGACCAAAATATTATACGTTTTATCCGTTCGGGAGTTATGGTGCGCTCCATCAACTACACATGGTGCCACAGCGGGTTTTTGCAGCTTTCGGGCCAATTTCTCAGGAAGTATGTACTTGCCCCAGGAAAATTTTGTACCGTTGTAGAGGGGGCGGCGAATCAAATCAAAACAATTGGAAAAGAGGTCGAAATTTTGTATGGGAGGTACCCGAAGGAGTGGACCGGTATAGTCCATGTTCGATTTATGTCTGGTAGAAATATTACGATGTGTAAAATATGGGCACAAAAACTATTAAAAATCCCTGATTATCAGATATTCCCGGTTTAATTGTTAAATAAACATCCTGGGTGTTCGTACCCCTACATCACGGTGGCAGGGCTTTAGATTTATAGGGCTTTGTTTATTTCCAATGTGATTTGGTACTTGTTTAGTCCATATGAAACCCGCTTAGTGCGTCTATTATATAATATACAGGGGCTTAATCACGTGATTCGATTCGATCGAGAATTTGCTCGTGAATAAGTTTTCGACACGGTAAAAAACGGCGTGACAAAACTCGATCGAAAACGTTCAAGCAATGTTATCGATTTTTTCGATAGTAACCGGTAATCGATCAGGTAATCTTCAGGGAATATTATGAAGGTAGACGCCAAAAAATGTGTTTATTTTAAAACAAAAACTGAAAACCAAAATTATAAATGAAAAAAATTAAATATTTGTGGAATTTGTTGAATAATACATTGAATAATAACTTCGGAATGAAGTCATGGTAGAACAAACCAGGTATAGTAATAGTACGTTTATATATAACCGGATTTAACAAACCCACTGGGTTTCAAATGTCAACTCCCTTGCGTATACGTCAAATAAATCCTCATTAAGAAGATTAACCCAGCAAAAGGCTATAATATAAACATGTCCTAAGTCCCAATTTACA
This sequence comes from Musca autumnalis, assembly GCF_047663935.1. NCBI lineage: Eukaryota > Metazoa > Arthropoda > Insecta > Diptera > Muscidae > Musca > Musca autumnalis. The sequence goes on from NW_027411866.1 coordinate 248,028,749, forward strand.
TTAGGCGAGTTTACAAACAGACAATTGTCGCAAGTAAACTCGCCTAATGTAAACTGGGACTTAGTACTACATCAAATACAACTCTAAAACAACCATATATCTGTAGGATATGATTTTCTAGAGTTTTTGGTCCATTATGAGAGGAAAGTGCACTTGATCAAATAAATTTTAAACTTCTTGGGAAAGATATTCGATGAAGTGGTTCGTGTTGTTTATCTCCGGACTTCTACAAAGTTTGGAACAACACGATTTTTCTATTCGAGATTTTTTATGTCAAGCAGTCAGCAAGAAGGACATAGCAAAATCGACTCAAAATTGGATCCAAAAGCAATTATTTCGATGAGCTTATCAAGCTATATATGGGGATTGCTGAGTGAAATCGGACACTTTTTCGAGATGAGGTTTTTGATTTCCTTTATTTTTTGCTGTGGTGATGCTGCTCATTAGCAAAACATTTTAGTATATTTCAGAATTGTTTTTGTCTTTTTTGTTCGACCTTTTGTAATGTTATTAAAATGAATATAATCGAGCTTGAGGTCAATGTTTGTGTTTTTCTTTATTTCATATTTCTTCCAATATTTCGAAATTCATTGAATTTCATCTTCAGGGGGATCTACAACATAAATTATTAAAATAAAAGTTAATTTCTATATCACAGCATTGTTTTTAATTACTAGTAGAACATAAAAACACGTAAAAATTGACGATCGCTTACTTGTAAATAATTATAATAATAACTTAAAAAACTAGCGTAGTGTGTCTACATCTGTCAAGTGTTATTATTGCACTGATAATTATCTACTTATTGCATGATCTCTTCTCCGTATTAAATGTCTGTAGCAGTAAGCTGTGTTGTCTGTATCGGTTTTGCTGTTTATTCGTTTTGTTGTTGGCAGGTTATTAATGTGGAGCATCTCTATGGTCAATCTCTTATTGTAGTTATGCTCTGTTTGTAGCACTCTCACCTCATCGATATTGGGTGTATGATTGTTGTGCTTACAGTGGTCAGCTAAAGCAGTCTTTTGTATTGTATTAATATTTCGTAATTTTATATCCGATTTGTGTGCAGACATTCGCGTTTTTAATTTATTCTTGGTTGTGCCAACATATAATTTTCCGCAGTTTTCTTCCTTATTATTTCAGAATTGTTTTGACTAACGGTTTCAGATATATCGCGCCTTGAAAATCTCAAATTCTGTGAAAACTATGTGCAAAGAAATATTCATAACTTCTTTAATATTGGTCCAAATAAAAAAATAGAACAAATCTTCTATTGTATTTTTTGTCTTTTTATCAGCTGTCTAATAAAAAATATAAAAACCTTTTTTGTAGTGGGATTCGAATGATTAATATTTTTTTTAAATTTTTAAAATTTGTCAATACAAATATTTGTCACAGCAAAAAATACGGGAAATCAAAAACCTCATCTTGAAAAAGTGTCCGATTTTACTCAGAAACCTCCATATACATATACATATACTTATACATATGTATGTACCTTCGTTAGCCTAAATGCTGAAGATATAAATTTCGCTTTTTACCTTGGCAAACTGTGAGATTTATGTTTAGGTTAGGTTTAATGGCCGTGCTATTTAAAAACAGTAACCGCTTCATTCGGAGACCTTGTTCAAGATTCCATGATTATCGCTTGTTGAATTGAGGGTGATGATGAAGAAAATTTCTGAATATTGCTCGATTGTTAATACTGCAAGAAAAAGAGAGTAGTTAGGTGTTTTTTGGAATTTTAAACAGGGTAATGGTTCTACATATGTATGATCAGACGGTCAATATATCAATCTCTTCTCATCCAGCGACATCTGCAAAGTGATGTTCCATCGTCTTTATCTTTTCTGCAGCTCTAACCGTACAGTGATTCGTAATAAGTTTGGATTTGGATCCAAGGAACCATAAGTCATCTGCCTTCTAATGTAGATTTCACGAAGTTTGCCGATGTTGTCGCACGTCAGTGGCCCAACAGAATAGGATAAAATAAAAGCTCGCAACATTTAAACTAGAGCTCTATAACATGGTGTGGAAGTTTATATCACTCCTCCCATAGAACGGTACCTCCCGATTTTCGGTATTTTGAAGGCTTTAGTCACATTTTATCATCGAAATGGCTGGAATTTGGTATTTAGTCTTCTTCTTTAGGGCTACGAAATTTTTCCCAAGATATTTGTCAGTGTATGTCTACGATACTTCCAGACTTTCGGTATATTTTAGGCAAATTATCCTATGGTTAAAATTCGGTATATTGTCTTATAGGTATAGATCCACGTTTTGATATAGCCGCCATAAAATGATACCTCCCGATTTTCGATATTTTTAAGGTTTTAGCAAATTATCATAACGTAATTACTGAAATTTGGTATTTGATATTCGATATGGTATTTGGTATAAAACTCACCGGCAGATAGATGTCCTTTTTAATATAGCCTCCGTAGAAGAGGTATTGCCGGTTCTCAGATTGAATTTGTTATCGTAGTAAAAATTAGTAGATTCTTGCAGGTTCTGGAACAGAGCATAAGTTATTCTCGGCGATTTGGATGTAACAATTGGAAAGGAGAATATCTCGACATTTATAAGGTCACCTGGATGTCACTATATCATGGCACAAATACCCAGGTAGTGACATCGTAAAATTTTGAATATGTTATGTCAAAACTTTCATTATGTTGTTGGGGAAATTACAACAAAAATAATTTTTTATAAAGGGATTTGACTTTTCATATTCGATCAGCTGGTGTGATACCACTACCTGGTAGTTCTGCCATGCACTATATAAAAGTATAATGTCACTATATAAAAGTAAACAAGTTAAAACGTTTTGATTTTACCCGGGCCGACATGTTTGTACTCTCCACCAAGGCGAATTTAAGAAGGCAATCCAAAAGGCGAATTCAGGCCATAGTCTTCATTAGCTGTTAATTTTTTTTCCGCGAAATATCCACAAAATTTAGAAGAAAACGGTAAAATATTCTTCGATAAGCTTAAAAAAATGATTTCGAACACAGATATTCTTTATTGAAGTGAAATATTTGTAATTTATTTTTGATTAAAAATAATATGTTTTGACAACAAAATGAAGACATCAGTTGGTATTAGCTCTGTTCCAGAACCTGCAAGAATCTACTAATTTTTACTACGATAACAATTTTGCCTTTATGTTATCGAAGGAAATAGTAGAAATTAGTAGATTCTTGCAGTTCTGGAACAGACCAATTATTTACCCTGTTCCAGAACCTTCTATTTTTTACTACGATAACATTTTATATATCCTTTATGTTATCGAAAAAAATAGTACAAATTAGTAGATTATTGCTGTACTGGAACAAACCAATTGTATCACCTTCTTTCTTGCACCATGCCCTCCACCATGAAATATTCTGAACTTATATGGAATAATAATTGGTCTGTTCCAGTACTGCAAGAATCTACTAATTTTTACTATTTTTTCCGATAACATTAAGGGAAAAATGCTATCGTAGTAAAAAATAGTAGCTTCTTGCAGGTTCTGGAACAGAGCATATTTTTCCCTTCTGTTACGAAGGGAAGAAAATTGTTGAGGTGGAGAAAATTATTGACCACTAGGAACCCCAAAAACCTAATTTTAACTACTTTGGTCACCTAAAAACTGGAAAAATTGCTGAAATCAGGCTGGTGGCTATACCACAACGCGGACATATGTCCATATTTTAGTGGAGAAGTTCCGTGATCACTCAAAAGCTTAAATACTAAAGAACATCAAATCTTACCTGAAGACAGTGATAAAAACTAAAAAACATGAAGTCAGTTAAATTACCGGCAGTTCGATCAAAAAATGTATATGGGCGCTATTAAACATTCAAATAAAAAAAAAGGAAGCGAAAAGCCACAATACGGAAGTTAAACATCGGTAAGCTGCAATCAAAACAGATAGCCACAACATATTCCACTCAACTGGCCCAATTGCTTAATTAATACATTCCTCGTTCCGATAACATATTAGAACAGCAAAATTCATACTTGGGTACCAGAGACCTAGACCCGAAGTGTTTTGTCAAGCCGATGCTGCTATAGGAGAGTTGTGCTGCCAAAGTGAAGAATGCGGTATAAATGGCTACTCTACAATCAGAAGCAACGTGTAGGTTACGGGAGAGGTATCGGGTGAAAAGCAGAGAGGAGAAACGTTCTTTCCGTAGGAAAGGAGAGACATGAAAAATCGGGAGTGTGAAAAAATCTACATGTACAGGACCCAGCATGAAGTCTGCAAATTCTTCTAGAATGTGACACATCAAACTGATGACTTTGGTACAGGCACATAATTCTGAAGAGACGAGCAAGGTAATCTGTCAATAAATTTTTAAAAACTGCTGATATTCAATACTAGTGAAGAGGATGAAGATATCACACATCCAATCCCAGAAGATGGTAATAAACCGTCTGAAGAATAATAAGACAGCAGGACATCATAACAAATCTATCATTGACCCAATATTTGTAAATTTGCCGTAATTCCTGAAAAATACCCAAGTAATCATATTGTTGTCGATTATAAGGCAGCCTTGACATCCCTTACGTTCAAAGGTATTCCAAGCCATGTCTGAATTCTGTATTGCCGCAAAATTCATTCGGTTTTGTATGATGACTCTGTTACCAAAAGAGGTTTCAGACAAGGAGACAGCATTTTGTGTGATCTCTTCTCTCTTCTCTGAAAACGGTTATACGAGATGCAGATGTTAAAAGAAATGGCACAATATACGCAAATAGCCACATATTACTCGCTTATGCCAACAACCTTAACATCATGGGTCACAAAAGAAGTAACTGTTACCTTTAAAAAAAGTCGAAAGAGAATCCGCTAAAGTGGATCTGGCAGTAAAAGGCGACAAGACCATGTTCATGATATCGATGCGCAATGCGTCCACAGAATTTGGACCAACTGTGGAAGTTGGTATCTACAATTTTGAGATAGTTAAAAACTTGGATTACCTTGGTACCGTCATAAACACAACAAATAGCATCAGTTGGGAAATGTGAGAATGAATAGTATTGGCAAACAAGTGCTACTTTGGAGTAAGCAGTTAATGCTTGTCAGGTGACGCCTTTTGTTTGAGTCTTCCTTCTCTCACAGCTCGGTATTTGATGTCATCCTCACAGGTCATTAGAAGTGATTTCAGCGATTTCTCGAGCGAATTCACGATTATTATAATTGTATCATATATTCGGAGACACTTTTACAAGATACTGCTTTTCTTCCGGCGTCTGCCTTGCACTCTGAAGGTTAAACTAAAATTCTCAAAATTCCGAAAATCGGGAAGTACCGTTATATGGGTGCTATACAAAAACATGGACATATGTTGAAAATTGTTGGTGGAGATAATTAGTGACCATTGGAAAACTTAAGTGTGGAATTACAGCTACTTCGGTCCAAAAATGTAGCTAAAATCTTCAAAATACCGAATATCCGGAGGTACCGCTATGTATATGGGGGATGTTCCAAACCATGGACCGACCTATGTTGACGATTCATGGTGGAGATATTTTGTGACCCGTGGGAACCTCTTACTTACTTACTTAGCTGGCCCATTACAGAACATTTGTTCTATAGGCCGAACTAAGAAGAGATCTCCATTCCTCTCTATTTGTTGCTTTGCTCTCTGGAATACCGCGCCTTTTCATCTCAACATCCACTTGTTTGCGCCATCTATTCCTTGGCCTGCCAATTCTGCGTGCACCGCCATGTGGCATGTATTCATACGCCTTTTTAGTGGGAACCTCAATAATAGTAATTCGCTCCAAAAATGTAGCTAAAATCCTCAAAATATCGAAAATCCGGAGGTACCGTTATATGGGGGCCAAACCAAGACATGGAGCTATGTTGGCCATTTTTGGTGGAGATGTTTTGTGTTCACTGGGTACCTCAAATGTTAAATTACAGATTGTTTGGTCAAAATATTTAGCTAAAATTCTCAAAATTCCGAAAATCGGGAACTATCCTTATATGGGTGTTATACCAAAACATGGACCTATGTTGAAAATTTTTGGTGGAGATATTTAATGACCACTGGGAACCTTAAGTGTGGAATTACAGGAACTTTGGTCAGAAAATGTAGCTAAAATCTTCCAAATACCGAATATCCGAAGGTACCGTATATGGGGGATGTCCCAAACCATGGAGCTATGTTGACGATTTTTGGTGATGATATTTTTTGACCACTGGGAACCTCAAATGTTAAATTCGGTCAGAAAATGTAGCTATCGTCCTCAAAATACCGAAAATCGAGTGGTACCGTTATATGGGGGATGTACCCATAATTATCTCCACCAACAATTTTCAACATATGTCCATGTTTTTGTATAGCACCCATATAACGGTACTTCCCGATTTTCGGAATTTTGAGAATTTTAGCTAAACCTTCAGAGTGCAAGGCAGACGCCGGAAGAAAAGCAATATCCTGTAAACGTGTCTCCGAATATATGATATAATTTTAATAATCGTGAATTCGCTCGAGAAATCGCTGAAATCACTTCTAATGACCTGTGAGGTGTGAATAACATCATATACCAAGCTGTGAGAGAAGGAAGACTCAAACAAAAGGCGTCACCTGACAAGCATTAACTGCACTTGTTAAATTGCAGATTGTTCGGTCAAAATATTTAGCCAAAATTCTCAAAATTCCGAGAATCGGGAAGTATCGTTATATGGGCGCTATACCAAAACATGGACATATGTTGACAATTTTTGTTGGAAATAATTAGTGACCACTGGGAACCTCAAATGTGGAATTATTAGTAGTTCGGTCCAAAATTGTGGCTAAAATCCTCAAAATACCGAAAATCGGGAGGTACGTTATATGGGGGCTACACCAAAACTTCAAACTTAACCTGCCTATAGAAAAAAGACACTGGGATGCAAAAATATAGCGTTCTAGCTCAATTATTGCGGACGCTAGAGTGATTACAACAGACGGACATGACCTGATGGACTCCGAATTTTATCTTGATCAAGAATATATGTATGTATATACTTTATAGGGTGGCAAATGATTATTTCAATGGGTGGAGGGTATAAGAATAATATTTTGCTTTATTTTCGGCAGCACAACAGTACTCCTAACCCTTTTATGCACCTGTTGTGCTCAAGTATGACGTTTACATCAGGACAAGAAATGATTTACTTGATAAAATTGCCTTAGTTGGGCGGAGTAAGTTGATCTCCTCAGAACGTTGCGTGTCCAAAAGTACATTTTTCTCTGCGTTCAACCTCATAAAAATATACAAATTCGTCCTGAAGACCTTTCATTGTTTTTTCAAACTCGCAAAATTAAAAGATACGTTAATCTTTAAAAATAGTATATTCCCATTGTTGCCTCTTATCTATCCCAAGAAGTCTCCAATGATTCACCAAAACACTTTATGATGTAAGGTATCACTTGTTCGTCCTTTGCCCACTTGTTTTAATGATGACGATGACAGATAACGGTATCAACAACGACTCTGATGGTGAAAAATGTTGAAGATGTTAAAGACGACGTCGAACAATGTTAATGATGACGACGAGGACGACAGCTACGACGGACAACAACAAAAACAAGAACAACAATAATAATAATGGAAGAATGAAACCAACAAAAAAACAATTTAGCCTAGAAAGGCATGAGGATAACAGCCTAACAGTGATAGACGGCTGACTAAATGTTTGCAAGATAATGTGTGCCCCCATACACACTTACATAAGTGTCTTCACGTCCCGCTCCCTTACCCTCAGCGTGTGTGTATTTTTAGATGAATGAATGTAAAACAAATTGTGTTTTAAGTAAGGATAAAGGATGTGAGTACATGTGGCTCTGTATGTGTGTGCGTGTGTTTATGTGCGTTCACAATTTTTAAGAGGCTCTTTCATGTGTAAATGTATGTCGTCGTCTGTTTTATTTGTCGACTTTTGTCTGACAGTCGGTCTGTTGTCCTCTTTATTTGTAGCAATGATGAAATGCAGCAGCAGTAGCTGGAAATACACCAAAGAGGATACACAACATCAGGGAGAAGAAGAAACAGCAAGCAAAAGGACTTAAATATGTACTACTTTATATAAGTGTCTGTAAATGTGTGTATGTATGTTTGTTCGGCCGAGTGTGAGTGTTTATGTTTTCCGAGCAAACCTTCGCCACTCTTTTGGGCTTTGGGTTTGTTGGCTCTCATTTGGTTTGTGGTGGCAGGCAGGGCCACCACGACATGCGGTCAAATCCTACAAAAAAGGAATTCCTAAAGAGGACGAAAACAACAACAACAAAAGCAGTCAGAGTAACAACTGAAGTTCGTGAATATTTTGCCTCGCCTTCTTCTATTTGTATGTTTTTTTATTATTGGTGTTGTTATTGTTGTTGTTGGAATACTAGTCAGTTGGTTTGTTGTTGTTGTTATGTTTTTCTTTATTACGGGATCATTGACACTTATCTTGGCTGTGGAAGAGTCAAGAGGCCAACATTTCCAAACATAAATAAATTTATTTGCCATTAAAAGATTAATGCTCCTCTAAAATCGACGAGAACCACCGCACACAAGTAAATAATCGATTGATTGTATGCTTCCTCTTCTTCTATTTCTTTTTACACAGCTTTTGGGCACATTATTGGTCTGTGACAAACAGAAGTGAATGAACACTTCATACGTTCTGGTTTATCTTAAGAGCGGCTTTACAAACAGCCAAGAAGAAGAAGGCATCCGACCACCAACAGCAGCCATAAGGCCGGAAGCAGCACCACCACCCCTCAGCAACCAATACTGCCACTAAAAAGATCACAGACACACGGCCACAATGGGTGATTATCATGAGTATACGGATCAATATAAGGTGCCGGTTATTGCGAAACTGCTGCATGCCTTACCCCATTATAACATAACATTCCACAAAATTAACAGCACATTTCGGCCAAATGATGAGATTTATTTGGAGGTAAGCTTTCGAAGAAATTTAATCGACGTTTTTAATATAGAGAACCCATATTCAGTAAGGCTGAATATAAAATTTCCTATTCAGCCATGCTGAATAGCAATTTTTCTAAAGAAAACCCTATTCAGCCAGGCTGAATAAAAGTTTTCCTTCAGAAAACCCTATTCAGCCAGGCTGAATAAAAGTTTTCCTAAAGAAACACCTATTCAGCCAGGCTGAATAAAAGTTTTCCTTCAGAAACCCCTATTCAGCCAGGCTGAATAAAAGTTTTCCTAAAGAAACACCTATTCAGCCAGGCTGAATAAAAGTTTTCCTAAAGAAAACACTATTCAGCCAGGCTGAATAACAGTTTTTCTTAAAGAAACCCTTATTGAGCCTGGCTGAATAATATTCTTAAGGAGAATCTTATTCAGCCAGGATGAATAGGGGTTTCTTTAGGAAAACTTTTATTCAGCCTGACTGAATAGGGGCTTCTTAAAGAAAACTTTTATTCAGCCTGGCTGAATAGGGGTTTCTTTAGGAAAACTTCAATTCAGCCTGGCTGAATAGGGGTTTCTTTAGGAAAACTATTATTCAGCCTGCTGAATAGGGTTTTCTTTAGGAAAACTTTTATTCAGCCAAGGTGAATATGGTTTTCTCTAGGAAAACTTTTTTTATTCAGCCTGGCTGAATAGGGTTTTCTTTAGGAAAACTTTTTTTCAGCCCTACAGAAAACCTTATTCCGCACGGCTGAATAAGAGTTTTCCTTTAGAATGCCTTATTCAGCCAGGCTGTATAGGAGTTTTCCTACAGAAAACCTTATTCAGCCAGGCTGAATAAAAGCTTTCCTAAAGAAACCCCTATTCAGCCAGGCTGAATTGAAGTTTTCCTTCAGAAACCCCTATTCAGCCAGGCTGAATAAAAGTTTTCCTAAAGAAACACCTATTCAGCCAGGCTGAATAAAAGTTTTCCTAAAGAAAACACTATTCAGCCAGGCTGAATAACAGTTTTTCTTAAAGAAACCCTTATTGAGCCTGGCTGAATAATATTCTTAAGGAGAATCTTATTCAGCCAGGATGAATAGGGGTTTCTTTAGGAAAACTTTTATTCAGCCTGACTGAATAGGGGCTTCTTAAAGAAAACTTTTATTCAGCCTGGCTGAATAGGGGTTTCTTTAGGAAAACTTCAATTCAGCCTGGCTGAATAGGGGTTTCTTTAGGAAAACTATTATTCAGCCTGCTGAATAGAGTTTTCGTTAGGAAAACTTTTATTCAGCCAAGGTGAATATGGTTTTCTCTAGGAAAACTTTTTTTATTCAGCCTGCTGAATAGGGTTTTCTTTAGGAAAACTTTTATTCAGCCTGGCTGAATAGAGTTTTCGTTAGGAAAACTTTTATTCAGCCAAGGTGAATATGGTTTTCTCTAGGAAAACTTTTTTTATTCAGCCTGGCTGAATTGGGTTTTCTTTAGGAAAACTTTTTTTCAGCCCTACAGAAAACCTTATTCCGCACGGCTGAATAAGAGTTTTCCTTTAGAATGCCTTATTCAGCCAGGCTGTATAGGAGTTTTCCTACAGAAAACCTTATTCAGCCAGGCTGAATAAAAGCTTTCCTAAAGAAACCCCTATTCAGCCAGGCTGAATTGAAGTTTTCCTAAAGAAACCCCTATTCAGCCAGGCTGAATAGACGTTTTCCTATAAACCCCTATTCAGCCAGGCTGAATTGAAGTTTTCCTAAAGAAAACCCTAGTCAGCCAGGAAAACTTCAATTCAGCCTAGCTGAAAAAGGGTTTCCACAGGAAAACTTCAATTCAGCCTGGCTGAAAAAGGGTTTCCACAGGAAAACTTCAATTCAGCCTGGCTGAATAAGGTTTTCTGTAGGAAAACTCCTATTCAGCCCGGCTGAATAAGGTTTTCTGTAGGAAAACTCCTATTCAGCCCGGCTGAATAAGGTTTTCTGTAGGAAAACTCCTATTCAGCCCGGCTGAATAAGGTTTTCTGTAGGAAAACTCCTATTCAGCCCGGCTGAATAAGGTTTTCTGTAGGAAAACTCCTATTCAGCCCGGCTGAATAAGGTTTTCTGTAGGAAAACTCCTATTCAGCCCGGCTGAATAAGGTTTTCTGTAGGAAAACTCCTATTCAGCCCGGCTGAATAAGGTTTTCTGTAGGAAAACTCCTATTCAGCCCGGCTGAATAAGGTTTTCTGTAGGAAAACTCCTATTCAGCCCGGCTGAATAAGGTTTTCTGTAGGAAAACTCCTATTCAGCCCGGCTGAATAAGGTTTTCTGTAGGAAAACTCCTATTCAGCCCGGCTGAATAAGGTTTTCTGTAGGAAAACTCCTATTCAGCCTGGCTGAATAAGGTTTTCTATAGGAAAACTCCTATTCAGCCTGGCTGAATAAGGTTTTCTATAGGAAAACTCCTATTCAGCCTGGCTGAATAAGGTTTTCTGTAGGAAAACTCCTATTCAGCCTGGCTGAATAAGGTTTTCTGTAGGAAAACTCCTATTCAGCCTGGCTGAATAAGGCATTCTAAAGGAAAACTCCTATTCAGCCTGGCTGAATAAGGCATTCTAAAGGAAAACTCCTATTCAGCCTGGCTGAATAAGGCATTCTAAAGGAAAACTCCTATTCAGCCTGGCTGAATAAGGCATTCTAAAGGAAAACTCCTATTCAGCCTGGCTGAATAAGGCATTCTAAAGGAAAACTCCTATTCAGCCTGGCTGAATAAGGCATTCTAAAGGAAAACTCCTATTCAGCCTGGCTGAATAAGGCATTCTAAAGGAAAACTCCTATTCAGCCTGGCTGAATAAGGCATTCTAAAGGAAAACTCCTATTCAGCCTGGCTGAATAAGGCATTCTAAAGGAAAACTCCTATTCAGCCTGGCTGAATAAGGCATTCTAAAGGAAAACTCCTATTCAGCCTGGCTGAATAAGGCATTCTAAAGGAAAACTCCTATTCAGCCTGGCTGAATAAGGCATTCTAAAGGAAAACTCCTATTCAGCCTGGCTGAATAAGGCATTCTAAAGGAAAACTCCTATTCAGCCTGGCTGAATAAGGTTTTCTATAGGAAAACTCCTATTCAGCCTGGCTGAATAAGGTTTTCTATCGGAAAACTCCTATTCAGCCTGGCTGAATAAGGTTTTCTATAGGAAAACTCCTATTCAGCCTGGCTGAATAAGGTTTTCTATAGGAAAACTCCTATTCAGCCTGGCTGAATAAGGTTTTCTATAGGAAAACTCCTATTCAGCCTGGCTGAATAAGGTTTTCTATAGGAAAACTCCTATTCAGCCTGGCTGAATAAGGTTTTCTATAGGAAAACTCCTATTCAGCCTGGCTGAATAAGGTTTTCTATAGGAAAACTCCTATTCAGCCTGGCTGAATAAGGTTTTCTATAGGAAAACTCCTATTCAGCCTGGCTGAATAAGGTTTTCTATAGGAAAACTCCTATTCAGCCTGGCTGAATAAGGTTTTCTATAGGAAAACTCCTATTCAGCCTGGCTGAATAAGGTTTTCTATAGGAAAACTCCTATTCAGCCTGGCTGAATAAGGTTTTCTATAGGAAAACTCCTATTCAGCCTGGCTGAATAAGGTTTTCTATAGGAAAACTCCTATTCAGCCTGGCTGAATAAGGTTTTCTATAGGAAAACTCCTATTCAGCCTGGCTGAATAAGGTTTTCTATAGGAAAACTCCTATTCAGCCTGGCTGAATAAGGTTTTCTATAGGAAAACTCCTATTCAGCCTGGCTGAATAAGGTTTTCTATAGGAAAACTCCTATTCAGCCTGGCTGAATAAGGTTTTCTATAGGAAAACTCCTATTCAGCCTGGCTGAATAAGGTTTTCTATAGGAAAACTCCTATTCAGCCTGGCTGAATAAGGTTTTCTATAGGAAAACTCCTATTCAGCCTGGCTGAATAAGGTTTTCTATAGGAAAACTCCTATTCAGCCTGGCTGAATAAGGTTTTCTATAGGAAAACTCCTATTCAGCCTGGCTGAATAAGGTTTTCTATAGGAAAACTCCTATTCAGCCTGGCTGAATAAGTTTTTCTGTAGGACAACTCCTATTCAGCCTGGCTGAATAAGGTTTTCTATAGGAAGACTTCTATTCAGCCTGGCTATATAAGGGTTTCTATAGGAAAACTCCTATTCAGCCAGGCTGAATAAGGTTTTCTATAGGAAAGCTCCTATTCCGCCTGGCTGAATAACGTTTTCTATAGGAAAACTCCTATTCAGCCTGGCTGAATAACGTTTTCTATAGGAAAACTCCTATTCAGCCTGGCTGAATAAGGTTTTCTATAGGAAAACTCCTATTCAGCCTGGCTGAATAAGGTTTATTATTAGGAAATCTCCTATTCAGCCTGGCTGAATAAGGTTTTCTATAGGAAAACTCCTATTCAGCCTGGCTGAATAAGGTTTTCTATAGGAAAACTCCTATTCAGCCTGGCTGAATAAGGTTTTCTATAGGAAAACTCCTATTCAGCCTGGCTGAATAAGGTTTTCTATAGGAAAACTCCTATTCAGCCTGGCTGAATAAGGTTTTCTATAGGAAAACTCCTATTCAGCCTGGCTGAATAAGGTTTTCTATAGGAAAACTCCTATTCAGCCTGGCTGAATAAGGTTTTCTATAGGAAAACTCCTATTCAGCCTGGCTGAATAAGGTTTTCTATAGGAAAACTCCTATTCAGCCTGGCTGAATAAGGTTTTCTATAGGAAAACTCCTATTCAGCCTGGCTGAATAAGGTTTTCTATAGGAAAACTCCTATTCAGCCTGGCTGAATAAGGTTTTCTATAGGAAAACTCCTATTAAGCCTGGCTGAATAAGGTTTTCTATAGGAAAACTCCTATTCAGCCTTGCTGAATAAGGTTTTCTATAGGAAAACTGCTATTCAGCCTGGCTGAATAAGGTTTTCTATAGGAAATCTCCTGTTCAGCCTATCTGAATAAGTTTTTCTATAGGAAAACTCCTATTCAGCCTGGCTGAATATGGGTTTTATAGAGAAACTGCAACATAGCCTGGCTGAAAAAGGGTTTCTATAGGAAACTCCTATTCAGCCTGGCTGAGTTGGGGTTTCTATGGGAACACTTCCTTCTTCCTACTTTAAATCCATAAAATTATATAATTAAATTTTCTAATAAATTCCAGAGCCTCGGAATACTAGGATCCGTACCAGCTGCCCTGCTCATCGTCTCACTATTGGGTCTGCTGCTTTATCTAATGACAAGATGTTGTGATCGCAAACCCAGACCGGCACATTCAATTACCAGCCTAAAAGTGGCGCTTTCCATTGTCACGGTAATGTGTTGTGCTGCCATTGGCTTAGGTAAGGGAGAATATTCCGTTCTTCCAATAGATTTGTTAACCAATTTCCTACTCTTTCCAGGATTATATGGCAATGATGATTTACACAATGGTTTATTGGAGGTTTTAACTGCGGGACGAAAAGTGGACACTTTGGTGACAACGGTACGCAATCAGACTTTGATTTTGGAAAATACCCTAAAGAATCGCATACGACCTCAACTGGTGGAACTGGCGGATATTTTCGATCAACCTGTGACAAATTCTACAGCCCTCTCCATACTCTTTGTGTCGTTGAATATTGTACAAGGTAATGTGACGTTGGCCACAAATGCAGCCAGTGATATACGCAGGCCCCTGACAAGTGTAACCATGACGAAGTTTCTTTCGGTAAGTTTTGGGATCATAGGAAATTTGGAAGAGGAATTGAAGGCATGATTTTATTTTTCTAGGAGGGTGATAAAATGGAATTGATCCGATGGCCCGGTACTGTGGCTACCCTGGCTTTACTACTCGTCTTGTGTGCAGTGCTATTGGTGGGAGTGGCTCGCCATTCTCGCTGTGCTTTGATTCTGTTTAGTGTTTGCGGTTTATTGGCTGTCACCGGCTCATGGCTAATGTCGGGCTTGTATTTGTCGTCCTCCGTGGCCGTGGGTGACCTTTGCATTAGTCCAGCGGACTTTTTGGTTTCCGTGGCTCCGCGAGATCTTCCGACAAATGTTTTGCTGCACTATACCCAATGTGAACCAGGCCACACCAATCCCTTTACCCAACGTCTGAGAGAATCACAAAACTCCCTCAACAATGCCCGCAGTGCCATGGCTACGGTTATGAAAATCTCTTTGGTTCTGTTTAAATCATCGGGTCTGCAACCCAAATTGGGCGCCGTTAATGCCGATTTGAATAGCAGCGAACGACTGCTGACCCAACTCACTGCCCTGGTCGATTGTAAAGCAGTACATCACAACTTCTTGGCTGCCTCAAGAGGACTGTGCGAAGGTGGCCTTTTAGGTCTCGTCCTTATGCTCATTGCCAGCTTCATTGCCGCCATTTTGCTCACCATTATGGTTTGGGTAGACTCTCACACCTGGATCTATATAAGGAAACGCAATGACTATGCTCAAGTGGACGAACCTTCGTATATCTCCCATCCGGCTCCACAGAACCACCAGCAAATGTTGAATGCCTCCCGAACTCTGCCAAGGAATCACAATGGGTGAGCGCAATAAATGAGAGTGATTTTATTTAAATTCTGGTTGCAATCTCTTTACAGGCACTTTAGTCCCCCGGTGATCAGTGGTTCGCATACCTTGCAGCATCCCTCGAAGCGTCAGCAGCACGAGATGATGGCTCACGTGCACATGCAGCAGAATATGAGGGCTATGGGCACGCATACGCTTGGTCGTTTGCCGTCGCACAATCATAGCCCCACACACCTGACTGGTAAGTAAGGGGACCATCATCAACAACTCTCTCCATCTCTCCCTGTATCTCACTCTCTTTCTCACTGGTCTACACTATTTTCCCTTTGGATTCAAGATCCCCTACTTTGTTGTCGAGAACTTCCCCTCTTATTTCTTTCTTTTCTCCGCTTCTTTTAGGCCCCAATAACGGTAAATATGCAACTTTAAGCAAACAATGCAAAACTTTGGAAGCAAATGATTTTTACTGAAAATCATCATCAGTCTGTAGCGATCCCAACCGAAGTCAACAGGCGACGTCTCAGCAGCAACAATCTCAGATGGCTCCTCAACCGATCTATTGTCACCATCCTCATCCACATCCCCATTCTCATGAAGCCGCAGCAGCAGTTGCGGCAGCTCAACACCAGCATGCCATCTATCATCAGCAGCAGCAGTACGGCACCTATTCAACAGCAGGCCATGGACAACATCATTTGGTAGCGGCGGGACCACATGGACCACAGAGTCAAATATATCAACAAATTCCACCCCACATGGGTCAAATGTCGCAGAATGGTGGCCAGGCAAATCCTCACTCCATATATCAACCACTAGTTGCAGTTAGCCAGGGTTCAATCTATGTCTCCAATTTGGCCACAATGCGGCGGCAAAATTCTCAACAATCCAATGCAGGAGGGCATCCTCAGATACCCGGCCATCATGGAATGTCACAACAACAGCCAGGTGGAGGTGGTGGTCGCATGCCACCAACGTCACAACATCATTCGATGAGTGTGAAATCACCACAAGACGGCATGCGGGACCCTTCACGTTCCGAGGCAATGGATACTGCCATTTATGATCGTGAGAAGGGTATCTACAAATGTTCAACCCTAAGACAGGGTGGTAAATTTGATCCCAAATATAAGCCATCAATTTTGAATTGTCCACTGCCAGAAATACCCAAGGATGCAGATCCACCCAGTGTGGAGTCGATATATGAAAAGCAAAGGCAACAACAGCATCAGAACTATTCGAAGTAAGTAAAACAAAGCTTCTTGATTCTTGCTTCTATAAAAAAATCATCCTTTCACCCTGGCTGAATATGGTTTTCCATAGGAAAATTGATATTCAGCATGGCTGAACAGAGGTTACCATAGGAAAACCTCAATACAGCCTGGCTGAATAGGAATTTCCATAGGAATATTGCCATTCAGCCTGGCTGAATATGGGTTTCCATAGGAAAATTGCTGTTCAGCCTGGCTGAATATGGGTTTCCATAGGAAAATTGCTATTCAGCCTGGCTGAATATGGGTTTCCATAGGAAAATTGCTATTCAGCCTGGCTGAATATGGGTTTCCATAGGAAAATTGCTATTCAGCCTGGCTGAATATGGGTTTCCATAGGAAAATTGCTATTCAGCCTGGCTGAATATGGGTTTCCATAGGAAAATTGCTGTTCAGCCTGGCTGAATATGGGTTTCCATAGGAAAATTGCTATTCAGCCTGGCTGAATATGGGTTTCCATAGGAAAATTGCTATTCAGCTTGGCTGAATATGGGTTTCCATAGGAAAATTGCTATTCAGCCTGGCTGAATATGGGTTTCCATAGGAAAATTGCTATTCAGCCTGGCTGAATATGGGTTTCCATAGGAAAACCTCAATTCAGCCTGGCTGAATATGGGTTTCCATAGGAAAACCTCAATTCAGCCTGGCTGAATATGGGTTTTCATAGGAAAACCTCAATTCAGCCTGGCTGAATATGGGTTTTCATAGGAAAACCTCAATTCAATTCAGCCTGGCTGAATGGAAGTTTCCATAGGAAAATTGCTATTCAGCATGGCTGAATAGGGTTTGCCATAGGCTGAGTGGGGTTTGCCATAGGAAAATTGAGCCCGGTTGAATAGGGATTTCCATTGGAAAATTGCTATTCAGCCTGGCTGAATAGGGGTTTTCATAGGAAAATTGCTATTCAGCCTTGTTTAAAAAATCTTCTACTTAGCCTGGCTGAATTAGGTTTGCTCTACTTTTATAGGCTTTTTGGATCCTTGGATTTGAATTTCTCTTTAATTTTATATTTCCATGTTTCTCTTTCAGGACCCTGCAAAGACCACCCATGAAGCTACCACCACAAATGAAAGCCATACCTCCTCCACGTGTAGGCACACCAAATTCCCCACCACCTCCGCCAGAAAATAACGACAATGGTGCGAATCTACCCAAACCCTATAGTCATCAGAATGGTGGTAATACCTTGAATATGGGCGGAGGAGTAGGAGGCGGTGGTGGAGTCGATACATCAAGTGCCGCCACCACAAATACCACCAATACAAATACTACAACAAATGTATCCGATACTAATCGTCAAATGAACAACGACGCATCACTGCCACCACCACCGCCATTGGACACCCCGGAAGATACCGGGCCCAAATCAAATAATATCATGCATCACAACAACAACAGCACAAACAAGAATAATCCAGCACAACAACATATGAACGATGAAGATGATCTACCCCCGCCTCCACCACCACCTGCCATGAATGATGATTCGAATTATGCCGTAACGGAACTTTAAAAATAATGAGAATCATTGTAAAATGGTATATCAGAAGTATCCGACATAGTGGGCGATCGTTGGAAAGTATTATGTAGATGACGGCGGCGCTCATCATGAAAGAGATAGAGAGAGAGAAACCTCCCGCTTAGGAAAAACAAACAAAACAGAAGTTGTGGTAACATTTTTTGTAGTTTATAGATAATGAAAAGAAGAAGAAAAAACCAAAGGATTTTTTGTAGCAATAACTTGAAGAAGAAGAAGATGAGGAACAACCTATAAATAAAAATACACACATATATATACACACACAAAGAAAGGATATCCTGTGGAAATTTGTTATTCTGAAGAGAGGGAATACTGAAAGGTTTTGTAAATTCTAATTAGATTCAGGATAACCTATTCACCTACACACACTGCCACTATTGACGGGCTGGGGACCTAAAATCTTCATCTTCATCAACACTTTCATCCTCATAACTAATCTTATGATGCTTCTTTTACTTTACAAAGGTAAACGATCTGCAAGCAATATCGTCAAGATTCGATCTACAACACTTTCACATATGAGTCGGAAACTCCTAGAATTTCACATACTGAATTTCAGATGGAGTTTCAAAAAAAACTTCCTTATGGAATGCTCTAAAATTTCGTGTTTTTCTTCAACTGAAATTACCTGGATTTCCAATACAAGTTCCTCTCATTCATATGTGAAATAGTTGCCACATCATCTCTCATACATTTCATGTACATTTTGTAAAACCGAAAAATACCTAAGTTTATCCAATTCTGATACATTAGAAAAAGTTACAGGCTGATGATGAAAACACAATCACCCAGAATCAGCAACATCACCACATCATTATCAAAATCTGATCTTATTATTGATCAGATCTATATTTGTAATATGTTTGTAGATATCTAATTATTTATATAAAAAGAAGAAAATATCCTTTAGCACAAAGGAACTGTACAAATCATAAATTTATCAAAATTATTCAATATTAAAAGGAAAAGGAGAAAAAAACTTACAGTGCATACATTATAACACACACATTACATACATACATATTTTTTTAGATGGATCCCAACCCAAATTCATTATGAAATTACACTTTTTTTGGAACAATCAACATTGAAGAGTGGCAAGAGGAAGATACAGCAATATGTTTAAGAAAATGTTTCAAAATTTAAATTATAACTCGAAAAATAACGATATGAACTTTTATGTTTATCCAATCGGTCGAGAGACTTTTGTGGTATTTTTTCAGATTCCAAATAATATCATGTTAGCGTTGAGAATCAGTTCCAGAATTCATGGAAAATGGAGCCCAACGTGAGGCACATATGTATATGACAATAATGAGATAGACCAGAACAAACTTCAACTGAACCGGCAAGGATTTAAAGAAAATTGCAGAAAACTAAAATTGAGGCAATATAAAGTGTAATCTATGCACTTAGGACCACGGTTGCCACCGGGCAAAAAAATTCTCTACCAAAATTTTCCGAAAATGTTACCAAAAAGTTACCAACAGATTAAATTTGCCATTTCGTTTGTTACACATCGAACTATGCACCGGAAACCCTGTAAAATGTATATATTCTAGATCAAGGCATATTTATATAAGGTAAATTCATGAATTCCAACAACTAACAAATTTACAAAAACAACATTGTTGTTATTGAAAATTTAATGTCAAGGAAAGTTTTCTCAGGAAAAACATAAATACATTTTGAAAGTCCTCTAAAATAGAACAAATTTGAATCAAAATGCAAATATGAAGCATACAGAACTGTCGCAGGTCATTGTTATTACACGTTTACAGTGAAAAGTAGTATTTTATGGTAGCAAATTTCGATGTTTCAAATTTCATGAGTAGACCCTATTATACTATGTTTATATTTACGAAATCCACTCGATTTCAACTGTCAATTCCATTGCTCAAACGTCAATCGTTTTGACAGTTGAAATCGAGTGGACTTCGTAAATGTAAACATAGTATTACATTTTGAAAACCAATGGCATGCTCCAGTACTGCAAGAATGTACTAATTTTTACTATTTTTTTCGATAACTTAAAGGAAAAAATGTGATCGTAGTAAAAAATTGTAGCTCCTTGCAGGTTCTTGAACATTTCAAGGCATATCGACATATTTGTAATATGTTATTTCAAAATTTTCTTTATGTTGTTGGGGAAATTACAACAAAAATAATTTTTTTTATAAAGGGATTTGACACTTCATATGGTCTGTTCCTTTACTTTTGAAAATGGTAAAACCGGCAAAGGTAGTTAAAGTTGTAAACTGCACCCATATGAATTGTATGGTCTCTGAAGTAAAGGAACGCTTTTCGAGTAAAAAGTGGTAAAACATGAAGATTCTTCCACGTAAAGGAACAGGGCTATATTCGAACAGCTGGTGTGATACCACTACCTTGGTAATTGTGCCATGGAGCATTTATAGTCGTCATGTTCCTTTACGCACCTGAGGTTACCAGTTTTTACCACTTTTTACCAGCAAAGTGTTCCCTTACTTTTAAAAGCATACAATTTATATGAGAGCAATTCACCATTTTTATCATTTTTTGCCAGTGATACCTTTTTTAACCCACTTAGCGCCGAGAATTTTTTTTGCGAGAAAACTTAAATTTTTTATGAAAATTGTATTCTTGAGACTTTTTAAGCATTTTTTACAAATTAACTTTTTTCTCTAAAACGTATAGTTTTCCTGCAATCGGGCCTTCTTTTAAAAGTGCCAAAAACTTTGGAGGGTAATATTGGTGTATACTTACATGCCAATCCCTTGGTTTTTGGTTGATAAAATACTCTTACTATATTCCTAACAAATCCTTTATATGATCCTAACATTTATGATTCAATTTTTATCGCATATTTAAATTTTTCATCAAAAGTCGAAAATTACAAAAAAGCTGATTTTTTTTGAATAGCTTGGGTTTTAGGCCAATTGCGTGGAAATAGATAGGTCAAATGAAGCGCTATAAGCGTGAAATGACAGATTACAGACAATACTATAACAAAATGCAAAAAACCCCACAAAAATATTCGAAAAAGCCAGAGTTTTACGTCAATTTTTGCAACCATTTTTTGTGGCGTTTAAACGACCAGTGGCTTTATCTGGGTTAAAAGTAAAGGAACAGACCAGTTTGTTCAAACCTTAAAAAAGTTACCAAACCAAAAACGAAGTTACCAAGTTACCAACCCTATAAAAAGTTACCAAATTTGGTAATATTCTACCAACTGTGGCAACCGTGCTTAGGACAGATCATGTTGTAATTATAATAGTTGTGTTCCTTTACTTACCTGTGGTTACCATTTTACCATTTTTAACCTGCAAATCGTTCCTTAACCCCAAAAAGTGGTAAAACGGAAAGCCACTTTTAAGAGAGTGAGAGAGGGGAGAGAGATCAAAAACGCCTTTCTCTTCTACCACAGGCTACCAGACAAATTTCTTCAGATAAAAAATGGTAGAACTGATTTTTCGACATTTCTTTGGCGATTATTTGACAATGAAGAAAAAAATTAACAAAAAAGAAGAAAAAGGTAAACGCTGACAAAACAAAATTAAAAAATGTGAAATAAAAGAAGAAAATTATATTTTTATGTTTCTTTTTGACATTGCTACCAGATCTACCATTTTTTCTTCCTTTACTTTTGTGGTAGAACTGTTCATGAGAGAGCAATTTTGACAGTTTTCTCTTTTACCACTTTTACTATTAAAAAAGTAAAGGAACAAAGCTAATGTGTTGTAACAAGTAAGAAACAATCAGTCAGTTATGCCGACATAGATATACCCTAAGCCTCGTACCTAAAGAAAATAAGTAAACACAATACTTCAGACGTCTACAGGGGTTTTTGAGTGTTTGGGCCAATATCTCATCAAGTATGGACTTGCCCCCGAAATGATACCGTTGAAGCTATGGCAGCATACACAGCATTTAAAATGATCCCAGACAAGTCCTTGAACTGCACTCTTCCCAAACTTTGTGTGGGAGATATCAGAAAGAGTGGTCCGACGGAGTTAATATTCGCACATGATCCGAGTCTGCAAGAAATAATATGTAGTACAAGATTTGGACCATATCGGCTTCTTCCTTGGAGGGTTATCTTACGTACTACTCTGTTTAGTTGGTGGTGACAGTATTTTTTGGACTTTTGGGTCATTATTTCAGGAAGTATGGACTCGACACCGAAAAACATTGAGCCGTCGTAACAGGGTCCGCAAGAAGATCGAAGCCCAGCTGTACATTTTCCAAAATTTGTGTGGGAGATATACGAAGGAGTATACCGTTTTAGTCCGCATTCGAACCTAATATATGCTTGGAAGTAGTATAACCGAAGAGAAAAATGCGGCATATGGGGCTACTCTACAATCAGTAGCAACGCGTAGCGCACGAGAGAGTTATCGGGAGTAAAGAAGATAGGAGAAACGTCTTTTCGGCAAGAAAAACTCTCCGAAGAGTTTAGTACCAACAGAGGTTTCAGAAAAGGTGACGGCCTCTCGTGTGACCTTTTCAACATTCTGCTGGAAAAGGTTATACGAGATGCGAAGGTCAAAAGAAGTGGCACAATATATACAAACAGCCATATGTTGATCGGTAAAGGAAGTAACTGATAACTTTGAAAAAGTTGAAAGGGAATCTGCTAAAGTGAGTTTGGCGGTAATCGGCGAGAAGACCAAGTTGATGGAGTCGACGCGCAATGCGTCCATAGAGATGACGTTGGTTCCTATAATTTTGAGGTAGTAAAGGAATTCGTCTACCTCGGCACCGCCGTAAACACAACCAAAAACATCAGTTGT